>NC_080570.1:127445894-127763102 GCF_030247185.1 Malaya genurostris | reverse complement strand
CCTAATACCAAGCCTCAAAAAAAGTTGGAACGGTAACTTTGAGCTCTCATAGCTCAGTTGTTACTTGACCAATTTCGATAAATTTTACACCCTCGAATTGTGAAGTTTGTAGATTATTTCAAGTATATCATTATTGACGATCGTTTAGGAAAAACCAATGAAAATCTGAATTTTCCCGTTCCAAGCTTTTCTTCAACCTCAAAATGTGCCCTATCTGCATTGATGCGGCACCTGCATCAATAATCGGATATTGAGAACTTCAACTTTACCGTGTCATAACTTTGTTGTTAGTCGACCGATCTTCAAAATTTGTTCACCATTGGAAAGGTACTACTTCCAGAAGTAAAATGCACTGAAAAAAAAAACGAAAAATAGGGTTGTCTACTCAAAGTTATAATGAAAACTGTAGATAGATGACCTAAGAAAATATGAGACTTTTTACAATGATCGTAAATATCTCGAAACTCAAAGCGATGACCTATATATTTTTATACATCATTCGATTGCTAGTGATACCAGCTACAATTTTCGCTCAACTACCATTCCTGCATCATCAAAAGAAAACATTAAACAATAGATGAATTTATAAATATATATTAATTTATCGTTTTTTTTCACGTGTTTGTTTATAACTCAAAAATTAAAGCGATGACATGTACATTTTTTGATTCAAAATATTGGAATCATTACCAGAAACAATGTATTGATGACCAAAATTATACATCCGTTCAAAGAAGCTCAAGAAATTTGGTACAAATACAAAGAACGCAATATATATTAGAAAATTTGAAATTTACGATCTTCTACCGATTTTTTGAGATTTTACGGAAAATCTAAAACAAAAAAACCTAATTTTAGTAGTTATTAATTCCGTTTGGGTTGTGCATATAAATTGGTTAGATCTTTTGTCCAATACAAAAACATAGTTACTTTTATAGTTTAGGTATATTTACCAAAATTTTTAAGATTTTCAGTGAAATCCAAGTTTCAGTTTTTTTTGTAAATTTTGTTCATAATCAATTTCCAACTAAAATAATAAAAAAATATATGTCAGAATATTTCAAAGTTTTGATTTGTTTTTTTTTTTTGGAAAAATTTTCCCAATAATAGAAATTCTCTGTATTTGTACCAAATTTCTTGAGATTCTTTGAACGGATGTATAATTTTGGTCATCAATACATTGTTTCTGGTAATGATTCCAATATTTTGAATAAAAAAATGTACATGTCATCGCTTTTATTTTTTAGTTATATAAAAACATGTTAGAAAAAATGAAAAATTCACATAATTTTTTTTTAAATTCATCGATTTTTTAAGGTTTTCTTTTGATAGTGCAAGAATGATACTTCGGCAAAAATTGTAGCTGGTATCACTAGCAATCGAATGATGTGTAAAAATATATAGGCCATCGCTTTGAATTTCGAGATATTTACGATCATTGTAAAAAGTCTCACCTTTTCTGAGAGTATCTATCTACAATTTTCATTATAACTTTGGGTAGACAACCCTATTTTTAGTGTTTTTCAGTGCATTGTATTGGTGGAAGTAGTACCTTTCCAATGGTGAAGTTATGACTCGGTAAAGTTGAAGTATTCAATATTTTCTATGCGACGTTTATGCCAAAGGAAAGAAAATTGGAAAGCAGATAGGGCATTTGGGCGCGTGAAAAAAACTTGGAACGGGTAAAATCAAATTTTCATTGGTTTTCCTCTACCAATCGTTTGCTACAAAGTTTTGGAATCAATCTACGAACTTCACAAAATTCGAGGGTGTAAATGTATTTATTGAGATTCGTTGAAAAACAGCAGAGCTATGACAGCTCAAAGTTACCGTTCCAACTTTTTTTTGAGGCTTGGTATTTGGAGTGTTAATGTGTGTAGAATCATTTAGTGCGACGATGCAAAATATTATGACAAGTTCTTATTAACTTGACATAACTGTTTACGAATTGAAAGGGTTATGTTAGTTCATACCCAAAAAAAAGTTTCTTATTTTATTCAAGATTGAAACAAAAATTCCTTGATAGAATCTTCTAGTGATATTTTAGTCGTTTTGTTGGAAATTCGCATGTCATTTTTACAATATATTTTTCCCGTTAGACATCGATGAAATTCAAAAAAACTAGCTCAAGATGGCTCTACGTCTTAACAAGACTAAAACAAATCATTGATAGTAATATTTATTATGAGTAACTAGTATGGGAATTCACCATTACGTCACTAAACCGCTTCAAGCATGTTTTGGTGTTTGTCACAAACACTTGTTTTCTCTATTACAGACTTGTTTAGCGTACACAAGTTTAAAAAGCGGGTGGGTAATGTCAGAGACCTAATCGGATCAACATATGCGAATCAATCGAACAATTTGACGGAAGCTACATTCTCGATGAGACGGCACACGTTTGCTGCGGGGTCTATAAAATATGTAACATTTAACAAACATGTACGTAGAATGTGTAACTAAATGCTGAAGCGACCTGTTTTATTCTATTCCACGATGTTTTGTTTTATTTCCATTGGAACCAAGATCAACCTCTTTTTTCCGTTCCATCTTCCAACCCAGAAACAGCTTATAGCTGGCTGCTTGTCGGAACATATTCCGTACCGTGCCCCGTTGAGCAGCTGAACAGTTTATTTTTCGCAATCACGAAGGACACATGTTTTCAGTTGTTTTATATTTTTTTTATTCTTATTTTGTTCTGCACAAACAACATCAAACTCGCAATGATACCAACGCGTGTAGCCACATTTTGTTGTTGTTGTTGCTTGTAACAACCTCCTACCGCCATCAGTGTTTGCTACGTATACTAGTGTTCATCGTTCATCGCTCCGGTCTGTTTGTTCCGTTTGCCATACATCATGAAAAGCGAAACCAATCTGTTCTCATCACCAAATCTTTCGCGCAGAATTCGAACGGACGACGGACGAACATGGAGTGGGAGGAACACAAAACCACCATGGTCCACCCACCATCATCGGTTCAGGCTCAGTTTTCGTTGGAACTTGCGTGCGGGGTGGCTGTCAAATGGCATCCCAGTGACGGTATCCCAACTTCAGCAGTTGTGAAAATTCATTAGTTATTCCACCTCGATGGTGATTGCCGGAGGCATCCGTTCAATCATCATAACCCGTTGCTTACATTGTATACAATCGGAATACCGGAAGACGACACCGCCTACGTCAGATGAAGTACGTATACGTTACCTACGCAGAGAAACTCGGCGAAAGTCCGGAAGGAGGCTGTCTTCAGACAACAAACAGACAGTCACAGCTGGTTTGCTTGTGCAGGCGGCCAACAGGATCATTATTGTCTTTGTAGGTCGAGGAATTATCCATCTGAAACCTTGCAAAGGCTTTTGATCTGACGCCCTCTTCGACTGAGAGACTATTGTTGTTGTGTGATGCCGACGTTTGAAATCCTGTTCAGAGCAAATGACGTTCAAATGTCAAAGTATCATGGTAGATTTGAAGCTATTCAAAGTGGCCTAGTAAAATCAGTGCAGATTAGCATGTGCATTAAAGGCTGACCTTGTTTTACTACTGCGTTAATGATCATGACCAATTCAGATAGCAAAATGCTCTTATCAAACAACATGCTTTGAATGACACGTTGATTTGTATTGTGCAAACTGCATTGTATGAACGTAATACTGGCCAATACCGACAGCGGTCACGTTCGAACGGAGATCAACATAGGAAGGAAACGACTCTCGAAAAAAAGAATTCCAATTCGGGCAAATTTTCAACATTAAACTATAATACTACACTGAAATGAAAATCTTACTTATATTCATTAGATTTGTCATATGAATCGTATGCAGAATATAATTTATAGAGGTTATATGAAAACTTATAATCTTTATTTAAAGTGTACGTTAAATCTAAATAGACGTTACCATAATGAAAGTTATAAGAATATTCTATATAATGTATATTGAAGTCCGATGGAACCTAACTCGTTACATAATTTATATTCATTGGATGTGTCTCATGAATCGTACGCAGATGGTATTTCACAAAAGATATATGACAACTTATGACCTTTAATGGAACTCTACATAAAATCTAAATGATGTTCAATAATATACAAGTTATGCGAAAAGTCGATAAAACTTGAGCCGAAATAATTTTAATATTCATTACATTACATTACATTTTAATCGCATGCTGATTAAGTTTATTAAAAGTCATGTGAAAACTTGTAATTTTCATTGGAACCGTCCATCAAATCTGCAACAAGGAAGAAAACTAGACAGCTGAAGAAAATAACAACAAATAGAGTTTTTACAAAAGAATAGTTGTGAATCGCACTGCTTGAAGCTGAAGAAAGAGTTGTGTCCTCGATATTCATCGACTGCTCCAGACAATTTTTTATGAAGTTCTGTTACTTGAAATCGCTGACAAGACAGCTCATTAAAATTCTTTCAAGGATATGGCCCTGAAATTAATATCCGGTACGTTTCATTTTTCTGTCTGTCTAGTATGAGGATTTAAATTTTTCATTTATAGTTTCTGGATCCCACGTCTCCTTCGCAAATATCAGGAGGTGCTCCTTTACAGAACTGATGACTAGTATATCTTGAATCCTCGAAAAAAGGAGTAGTTTCCAATTATCAGCTTTTCGGAGTGCATCTGATTCGTCTGGTGACAGTAAATATCCGATGAAATCAGCCAGTCTCAAAGAAGTAAGTGTAGTTGATATATTAAAATAATATTTTATTATGAAACACTTTATATACGAAATATATAACAATAAGTTCTTGATAAAACAATTTTTTTATTGTTGTTTTTGATTCCCTTAAGCACCATAATCCCAGTATTTTTTTTTATCAATTTGAATCTTATATGTATCACTTATTCAATCAAATAGCAATCATTTGATCTATATATAACTGCTATATCGAACTGGGACTATAAAACTAGTCATATGGTATAGATAAACCTATCTATATTAATTCGAAATGAATATAAGATGCGCTTCATAAATTGTTTCAATGCATGTTGTGTGGATATCTAGTAATGGTTATAGGGCGTGTCAATAAATTTGACTCAGACTGGAAATTTCATTCGTTATATGAAAATCTTGTAAAAATAACGTTACGAAGAGTTTTATGTTTCATAAGATTATCTTATATTTTTGACATGATGTTTAATAAACTTTGTAGCTATCATTGGATATGCTTATAGTGAAAAATCATTAGAATGTCATATAATGTGAAAATGAAAATTTAGCTCAGTGTATAAAATATAAGTGTGGTGGTCGTCAAAAGATGAGATAACCAAGTTCCTATCTCATCTCTCCCCGTGTGTCTTTGACAACCTTTGGTAAATAAATCGTCGTTGACGGGATGGTATCTCATCCTGCGTTGTAAGTTCTTACTTGAAATGCGAAATTTAATAAAAAGCAAAGACATCATATTAACAAGATATCCAGCTCTCACATTTTCCGAACAAATCATTGGCAACATCCTGTTTTGCGAACATGGTGCCCTCCGGCGAGTCCGCATCGAATCTCGTACATAGAAGCAGGGGAGAGAAATGTCAAATTCGTGCGCGAAAAAAAGCAGCACTGCGCACCCAAACAATTGACATGATATGTTGAATGTGGTGCCGTGCGATGGCGTTGCTGAACTGAAGATTGATTTCGCTCCAAGCTGACAGGGTCTGTAAATAGGCTTATCTTATTGCTAATTGTTGAAGCGTATTTAAAGTCTTTAATGCTGTTTTAAATTGACGTTAGTTTATTCAGTCTTTCTGTCAACTTTTTCAATAAAAAGCGCCTGGAACATTCTTTGCTATACTTATAGATTGAAATTTTTCAATTTCATGCTTAAAGGATTCGACGTATATAATAAAATGCGTCTTTTGAGAAGAGTAACTGTATATCGGTAACGAATTGATGTACAAATAATGTTAATATATCAAAACAAAAGAAATTTACTGTACTTTTAGGAAAAAGTATCAATACAAATCTTAATTCTCTTGATTCTTCCTTGCACACTTCCGGAGTCCACTTCCTTGGCACATTGGTTTCGCATTTTTGTCATCTGAGTCGCGTCCCGAGCCGTTTTTTCCTCTTTTATTAAGCTTCATTATTCCTCAAAATCTCCGGATGGGCTGAAACTGTGGGAATTTGAGTGGATTTATCGACGAAATCGATGAAACCGGCTGTAGTGGAAACTCGTCAAATCTGGTCAATAGAATAGACTGTTGTTTTCATAGAAATTGATGTGCAATCATCAAAACGCGTACATTCAAAGGCGCTTGATAATTTCGGGCGTACGAAGACATGTTTCACCATAAAAATGCAGTTCGTTGTCGATTTTCTATTTACTAAAACATGAAAGATCAATTCTACAATATGTAGTATTACCAAATACAAACAATAATACCCCTAAGTCCCATACAAACGAACCGCCAATGTTTGGTTCACAGCCTGAACAAGTAAGCCTAGCAAATTACTCCCTTTCATTGCGATAGTTTGAAAATGTGGAAGGAGATCGTTTCTGGCAACGCTTTATGTTAGTTGCTACGGTGCAAAACAAACTTGTTTGTTTATGTTTATCGTTGCTGTATTAAGTATGATTCAGACCGCCCGGCTTCTTCCGTCACCGTCACCGGAACGTCAACGTCCGTCACCGTCATTCTAATTCACACGATCCGGTTTCCTATCCGTGTCCGTCATGTCATTTTCTTACACGCAGAATTTTAAGAACTTAGTTTCGCACAATTTTATTCCACTAATACAAAACCTGGGAGCTTTTGAAGCCAATCAATCTGTTGTTTTCCTACCTTTTAATCGAATAAATAACTTTCAAAATTAGCTAGAAAGAGGAAAAAACAAAACAATGAGTTCCACTCACCAACGTAACGTACTTTGCAAATCTACTGATAAATTTAATTACCTATATGTGGTATATTTTGTTTAAGAGTGGGATCTTGACACCGAATACATACATAACAAACGTCAGCTCAATACCGTAATCATATGAATCGTGCATGTGTGCGATAATCACAGTCCGTCAAATATTCTTTCGGAGAAATGTTGAAGGAGCTTGCCGTTGACGGACGTTGACGTTCCGGATCTCTGCTGGATCGTGTGAATGCGCAAAGGGAAAACTCGTTTGACTAATTTTGACGGAGGCTGACGTTCCGGTGACGGTGACGGAAGAAGCCGGATCGTCTGAATCGTACATTAAACTGCTACAATCAGTCTAAATATCACCAGCACTAGCACAAAAGATGAAAAATGAACACAAACACCTACGAATCTACAAATATCAATACAGCTAGTAGTATATTCATGGTGGCTAAACCATTCTAGATTATTGTTTAACTTACATTTCGCTTGTGATCTTGATTATCAGATAAAACTGTTTGTTTATTTATTTTTCACTATAATAAACAGTAACTATGGTGAACTTGTTCTTACCCTTCAGTGTTGCTAGTTTTATAGAAAACTCGTTAAAGTACATTGTCACTATGACAGTGTATCATGACAGTGTACCGCACGATGCAAAATGTGTCCTTGAAAATTTGTCGAAGTATTCCGTATTATAATTTGTATTTGGTATTACCATTTATTTTTTTGTGCAGAATATTTTTAAAGTTGCAAATTTGTGTTACAACAAAGACATCATATTACCAAGATATCCAGCTCTGACATTTCCCGAACAAATCATTGGCAACAACATTTTTTGCGAGCATGGCGCCCTCAGGCGAGTTCGCATCGAATCTCGTACACAGAAGTAGGGAAGCGAAATGTCAAATTCGTGCGCGCCAAAATAGCAGCACTGCGCACCCATACAATTGACATGATAAGTTGAATGTGACACCGTGCGATGGCGTTGCTGAACTGAAGATTGATTTCGCTCCAAGCTGACAGGAGTTGTATTGAAAATCAAATGTGAAATATTTTCATTAGAAATTATGTTTGCTATTTTTTTTAAACATCAATTCAATTCTTGTTTACAATACGTAGTAGTTTCCATGAGTTTCACAATTGTTTTTTCGCTGATTTAATTTCAGCATTTGTAATGGGATCGATGCATGAGTTTTTGTATCAGTTGCACAATAATTATGAATAAATGTTCGTGATAACGGAAGAACTTAAAGATATGTTGCACAACAAAGAAAAAAATTGCGCTTTTTCAATAACACAAGAGTTACTAGAATAGTAATATAAACTAATTTGATAAATTGCACAATCAGTAGAAAAATACAGGACAGCAACTTAACGTGCTACTTGGGTGATCAGTCTGAGGTGTCGAACGTTTCCAAATGGAGCCTTCTGTGAAATCCAGCAATTTCTACAATTCAGGTATTCTACATAAAACTTGAGAGTAAAACCTGATGAAAACTAAGTATTATCACAAACAAGTATACAAATTAGACAGCAGCAACTTATTTTGGTCATATCACGGTCCTCCGTTGAACTGGCAACAGTTATGTTAAACTGGAAGCACTGTTTAGTTCCCACCACTAGTTAAAAAATATCAGAAGATTTAAGATTTTAATTGAACCTCGACGTTTTCTACTACGCCCGCTAGCTATTTCCAGAGGTGTCACCTCAGAATGAAATCGTTTGGTGACCTCTACTCTATCTGCAAAACTATTAGGGTAACAGAGGTATTTTGGCCCACTTCAGGATTGATTTTATTTTGGCCCACTTTGTAAAAATATCTTTGAAAATCCCTTCCGCAATAGGTAATTTAATGTGATTAGCTTCAAATTGATGCAACATGAGTTACTTAACATCGATAAAATCCGATGAAATCGATAAAGTTTGTTAGGTGGGCCAAAATATATGAAGTGGCCAAAATACCTCTGTTACCCTATCTGTTCCAATTTTATTATTATATCAATATCTTTTATTTATACCCGTTGCAATTTTATTGTTTTGTAGCTTTATAGTTTTTTTCTTCAATCTTCATATGTAAGCAAAGTTTTGCTTTTAGCTTGAGCACGAGAACTACAAATCAAATCATAATAGTATATTAGTGGTACATTAAAAAGATAGTATTTATTTGAAGAACTTGTTACACATCGTAGTGCATGTTTTCGTGAATGCATTCGGAAGATCTTATTTAAAAAAATAAATAAATGATATTTTCAGCTCAGCGTACTAATAGCTGACGAAACGAAATTATTCTTATAAATATGGTTATCTTCTACGTAAACAAAACATATGAAATATTTTAACACAATTTTCACTAATGTAGTTAGGGGCTGTTCATAAAAGACGTCACGCTGTTTTTGACGATTTTTGACTCCCCATCCCCCCTTTGTCAAAAATTCTCACAGAAGCATCACAACAAAAATGATCATTCATTTCCGAATTTACAAGAAGAAGCTTTTACATCAACAAATACACGTTTTCAATAGAATGTAAACGTTTATTGTGGAGATTTTTTCAGGAAATAGGGCACAGCAGTAATATAGTCAGGTATTTCAAAAATGCGCTCATTGAAAATATTGGACGTCACATTCCAAAAACCTCCCCCCCCTTCCCCCTGTCACAAAAGGTCACGTTTTATGAAACACCCCTTGCGGCGTGACGTCTTTTATGGACAGTCCCTTATGTAGTTGTTCAATCTGTGTCCTGTCTACTTACCTTCTCTCCAGCTTTCATTCTCCTGTAGCGATTATTGACGACATTTGAATTGAACTATTACTTACAAACAGTGTTGGTGATTGCCGATAATTTGACAGAAGCTGCTCGATATATCTCTCCATTGTATACAACATTTTCAATTCCGGTAGAAGATGTTACAAGAACTCGTGTCTCTCAATGCATGAACCGTGAGAGAATTTTTCTACATTTTTTCTCTCCACTCCATACTCTGAGTATTTCACGGCCCTTCAAAAAAAAACAAAAAAATTTAGAGTCAGGTAATGAGCGGTGCTGTGTGGTATTTACCAAGAGAGAATCGCAAGTTGACAGTTATCGCAGAAAATCGAACCGATGCACAGTGGTTCGAATCAATAAAAACGTGGACATAAATCAGTAGCTGCCAAACCGATCTTTTAATGCATATAGTTGCTTTTAAGAAATTATTTACAAATATATACCGCGTAATTTGATTCTATCCCTAATTGTTCATGGCCTACTTTGACAAAAAATATAACCATAACTTTTTTTCTGAAGAGATAGAATTTTTTTTTCTTCTACAAAGTTTTAGAACTATTGAAAAAATTTACTTTGTCAAATAAATCAAAAGTCTAGGTCGCACCGTTTCGCATATACAAAGCGTTTTTATGGCAACCCCCTTAAAATCAATTTTTTATTCATAACTTGTTTCGAGTTATTTTTTTATGCATACTTTGTTTGAAATAATTGAAGAAAATAAAAAATCCCATATTTTTGTTGAAGGTAGTGCATAGGTTTGTTGTTTCCTGGCAAAGTTATACAACTTTTTTTTTTATGATAAAACCTAACACCGAAGCGAAATATGTAACTTAATGCAGCAAACCTTTACAACACTTTTAGGAAATTATATTCCTAATCCAATTTATTTTATAATAAGAATATCCTGAGTACTATTCGTGTGACTCATTTCCACTATGGCCGTGCTGAAACCATGCTATTTCTGTAACTCACTTTTGCAGTGAACGTAGAGATGGGCAATTAGGTTTTGCACGAACATGACATAACCTCACAAAAATGAACAGAATGAACGTTTTTTGACAGTCGACGTGTACTTGTTTACAGTTTAAAAGTTCATCAGAGGTTCATCGTTCGAATGTAAAAATTGCAAGTCGCCTCACACTAAACAGATTCATACATATATCGCTCCTTGATGCTGAAAACACATATAGGGCAATCTTTTTAGTTCTTTTCACTGTGGAATACGTTTTTAACAGGCACTTTTTCGTCATATTTCAATTTTTAACTTGCAGTCGCAAAACAAAACAAGTACACGGCAACTGTCAAAGATGAACTTGATTCATCGGCAGTTCATTTGTGTCGTCATCGTGCAAAACCTAATTCGCTCCTGAGCTGTTCCATTCGGCCCCCTGTCACGACGCCATCTTGATAAGATCAAAATCGGAACGTCAAAATCAGCAGATTGTAACGTAAAGAAGAAACCAGTAATCCAATTGTTTTACGGTTTACTTCGTTTAGTGCACGAAAATGAGTGAAATTTGGGTCGACTCACTCACAATAATTTGTCGGTTTAGCTCAAATACAGCAGACAGTGTTTTGGGATATCAAGTGCAGGTAATTTTCACAATTTGAGTCGCGATGAGTATCAAAACATCGCAATGTTTGGGGCTCGAAACGCGAGGGGCTCAACGTAATCGGTGTACTTTCAAATGGCTGGTGCTCACATACCGGTGTCAGATGGGTGCTTCCAGTGAATCGAATCTTTAAAGTGAGCTGATAACTCACAGCTCTTTTTAAAAGAACCATAGCTCACCAGTTCACCGCACTTACACCGCGCTTACCAGCAGGGATGCCAGGTTCACAGATTAATCTGTGTTTCACAGATTTTCAACCTTTTGCACAGATTCTCGCAGATTTACACAGATTCTGAAATCGATCATAGATTTTTTAAATTGATCACAGTTTAGCACGAAAAATAGGAAATAGTGAGAGTTTTTGGATGGTCACAGATTTTTGAAAAAATAACCTGGCATCCCTGTTGGTAATGTGAAAACAAGCTACGAGCTGAACGGATCTTTGGCTCTTGAAAATGAGAAGAAATGTGTGCATGAGCTTTTGTTCGTTCTTCCAAATGTAAGCAGAATTTCAAACGCTTAGGCACAGACTAACAGACATGACAGTATGAGTAAATTCTTATAAAAATAATTTTTCGTGATGCACTTGTTCCACCTATATTGTACTGCGCGAACTATTTACTATCTGTACACCCCTTGTGTTATATAAAAGTAAAAGTGGCTTAGGTACGGTCATTCAATTGACAGTGAATCCATTGGGTCTTTTTGGTGTATGACAGCAATTGAGGATTTCATTAGAAAATGAAATTTTGCCGCTCTGATTCTGATGTCGGTCACCTTTGCTATGAATATTTTCAGTGTAGTCCATGGCAAAGCCTCTATTTGTTCCAACATTTAACCACAAGGAAAAGTTAACGTCTTTATAAAAAAACACACAGTTAAAGAGTTGGAAAGAGTTTCCAAGAATTTTGATTGGCTTGGTTTCATATCACGAAACATACAACCCTAGTTGAAGCAAGCTTTGAAATGAAACCCGTTCCGGTAGAAAATCTTGCGCCTCACTCCAATTGTTTGTATTTTCATTCTTCACACCCATGGTTCATGACATCCTTGGTGTATTTTCCGTATCCCCTGCTCGTGGCAGAAGGAAGAAAAATAACTGAGCAAAAAGAAAAAAACTTTTTACCGGGGTACCGTCGATGGAGCTATCAGATGGCCATCATGACATCACATCACGAGCAGAACGGATCAAAAGCTAAAGTGGCAAAAGGAGTATCGGTGCGTATCATGCAAAACTTCTGGATGGAGGCGGGAATTCCATCATCTTTGTATGGGCTGTACTTTTCGAAGTGTTTTCGAAACATCATCATTGCCCTGCCAGTGGTGGAGGGAGGAGCGTTGGGGGTTCGAAGAAGTTTTCTCCGGCATTGGAATACGTCATGCAAGGAATGTCTGGTTTTATGTTGATGGAAAAGCTTGTTAGATCCGAGAAACGAAGTCATTCTGTTCGCTCAAGATCAAACCTGCTTCCGTTTGCTGATGGTTGTCTGTTTTTAGTTTTGCTGTCTAACTCACTCATGGAAGTATTTATCAATCGAGACTGTCGGGTAAAACTTATTTGTTTTCACCCGGAAACTTCACGAAATTAATACGAAAGATCCGGATCCGCAGCTTACCATAAATCATGACGAGTGAAAAACAAAAAATGGATCGAACCCTAACCGAGATAATCTATTATCCGAATGGCAGCCGACGCACTTCAACACCGTAAAACAAACCGCCCTAATTACCTAAGCCCGCGATGAGAGAGCGCGTACCTGCTCTATCTTGGTGCTATCTCAACTTTCGCTTTAATCCACCCAAAGCCATTTTTCTCCATAAGGAGGAAGGGGGGTGGGGGGGATGATGGGCCGGCAGTAAAAATTAACCAAATTACTGCGCATTTAATTAGAATTAATCTGTGAGAGTGATTCTGTTAAATGAATATTAATTCACCTGTGAAAATTCGGGACGCGGCCTCTGCTCTTTGGCCCTCGGTGTCGCGCGCAATGGCAAATGACGACCGGATGAGAGCCGGCTGTCAGAGCATTAGGTAAAGTACCGCAAAAGCTTTCCCGTTAATACACCGACGCAAGGCACAGCCGCCCGCCGTTCCGTCGAAACAAAACAAAAAAAACAAAAAGGTTTCCCTAAATGCGACCAAAGACAGCTCCCCGTTTCACAGCACGTAAACTAAAATTTAGTACCGGCATTTAGACGCACTTTGCCAAGATGACGACGACGAACGACCCATTTTCAGCGGATTTGTCCATGGTCCTGATGCTGTCCCCGGTTGACAACACATTAAATATCACCATTTGATAGACTCGACGGGCTGCACCACTTCTAATAGTTCCTTAGTCACTTCACTTTCACAGCTTTCAGACGCCCGGAATATAGGCGATAATCACGGCTATCGTAAAATCAACCCCAGATCTGCCTGCTACCGGTTTGGTGGCTCATTTTTCCATCCATCTTCGGAAGGGTCGGTCAACCGGATGTAGGGGGGGAATATTTACTGCCACCACCACCACCACCATCCAGCAGGAACTTGGACTATCTGTCAATTCACGGGGGCCCATAAAATCAGTAGGGTATTCAAAGTCAATTCTGCTGGCCCCTCCGGGAGCGATGTTTCGGTGTTTAAAGAGCCATATTGTTTTCCGCTTCGGGCACTGGCACTGGCAGCAATGTACTGGCGGAGCTGAAATTACGACCCATTTGAGGATGTTTTGTCGTCACCCCTTGAAGCTTTCGCCATCGGGAGCCTAATGGGGGGAGACATCGAATGCCGAATGCCGTCAATCGTTTTCAATAGATCTTTCTTCTCGAGGCTGGCGCTGGCTCCGTCGTTCGGTGACCGTTTAATTTTATCGATGTGTTTGACAATGTAGCAACATAAATAACGGCGATTAAGATCGTAAACAATTGCTAGCGCTCGAGGGACCAATAAGTGATGGTCCTGTGTTGTATTAGAGCTCGCGTGGTCTGATGCCGATACCGAGAAGTCAGGAAATGAATAATGGACTGGCTGCTGGTTGGTTGCCTTATGATTTTATCGTTTGCGTGTTTGGTAAGGAAGGTTAGAGTAATGCTTGCTCTAGAACTGATTTTAAATCGTAGTGTTTCAGTATTTGGATGTGAGAAGAAATAGTGCTTCGAAATCAGGGAAGCATCATTAAAACGTTTCCTCAATTTCCATAGCGTTTGATTAATGAGGGTAGATTGCGTTGCATATGAACCAGGTACATACCTAGAGGGGCTGGCCAGCAGAGATGGCATTTCACCAGAGTTATACACGCTAGAGTCAGATTTTTGCCACACCGAGGATGAAAAAAAACAAAGCACCGCACAAAGAGGAAAGCGCACTTCTTCTCAGTGTCGAATAGACAGCATTTGAGTGTGTGCTTGTGGTTAAAGCAGCTGGCGCGAGTGAAACACATTCTCTTCGCATGAATCGCTCACACGCGCTCTCGTCTAAATACACCCAAGTGACCACTGGCGCGTGATGGTGAGCGAACACTTCTGTGAACTCCAATTAATAGAGAGTAGATCTGGCCTTGCTATGAAAAATTTGTAAGGAAAACCGAAAATTTTACGATAAATTGTTTTATTTTGCTGATTTTGCGTGTCCACGCTTCATCTACGAAAACCATACAGCAGAGTGCTCACCGGCGTGTACACCTCTGTGAAAGTATCTGCATCCACCTCAGAGAATTTATGAATTCGTCATCTAATGTCGTTTTCGTTTTTAAATTGCACTACACTGGTGTAGCGAAAGCTGCACTGAAACCGTTCGTTTTTACCAATTGCACTACACCAGTGCTACACTTTTTCTGCACCGATACCACTGGTGTAGCACTCATCAAAAGTTTGGTGTAGCTCTGTGCAATGGAATCGTGTATTGTAGTCAATGGTTACTGTTTATGTTTTCGTCATTTTTGTTCGTTTATTCATGCCTCAGTGTAGCACTGCACCGGTGTAGTGCAAATTAAAAACGAAAACGCCATAACACTCGATGTGGATAGACGAATAACCTACTACGACTAATTTCGATTTTGTTTTATTTTTTATTCGCAGTTGTCTACCTACCCAAGCTATGGGTAAAAACCGCCATAGATCCGAGAAGGATCCAAAGGATGCTAAGCGTCTGAAGCCAAGTGATGTACAGGTAAACGACCGTTTGCTGAGTAAAAACCAATATGCTGATCTGCCAGTAGATGTCGAAGAGGAACTGCAGAAGAAGGAAAAAATGCCGCCTTTCTACCTGAAGGGCTTCCCACCAACTCTACGCTCGGATTTCAACACACTGATCAGCAAAGGACTACAGGCAACAATCCGTTTATGTACTGAAGGCTACAAAATAACTGTTCCGGCTTTGAACCACTACAAAGGAGTGGAATGTTATCTGAAGCAGACAAAAGCGGAATACTTCACACACGATATTGCCGCCAACAAACCTATGAAGGTTGTACTTCGAGGACTACCCGACATGATGGAAGCCGAACTAAAGCAGGCACTGTCGGAGGCTGGACTAAAGCCTATGATGGTGTTTAAAATGAAACGACATAATACGGACAAAAAGTTTAGAGATCAACTGTACCTGGAGAAGGGCTCCATCACCATGAGTCAACTGAAAACGATTAAATCGTTATTTCACATAATCATCGAATGGCAAAAGTATAAACCGGTACATCGGGATGTCACACAGTGCACGAACTGTTTGAACTACGGCCATGGAGCGAGGAATTGCCACATGAAAAGTCGGTGCGGGAAATGTGCCGAACCACACAATACCAACGATTGCCTTCTAGATGACATCGCTGTAAAATGTGTGAACTGTGATGGCGACCATCCATCTACTAGCAAATCGTGTCCCAAACGTGCTGAGTTCACAAAAATTCGACAACAGGCGTCCCGTAAACAATCAACGCGCAAAAATGTTCCACAGAAGGATGAAATTAATTTCCCACGACTCCCACCGAAGAGGGATATTCCGAATTTGCCGCCACTTCCTCGCAGCAATCCAAAGACTTCAGCCGCTGGATCTCAAAAAGAATCTTCCTCAAGAATCCCTCCTGGATGGGGCAATAATCAACCACAAGCAAAGGATGACTCTGGTGATTTATTCTCTGCTGAACAACTGATCGTCATTTTTGAAACAATGACAACAAAACTACGAAACTGCAGAACGCGGTTAGATCAAATCAACGCCTTAGGCAAATTCATCATCGAATATGCAATATAATGGGTTTGGTTATAGTAAATTGGAATGCTTGCTCACTCAGGAGCAAAACTGCTGAATTGTCCGACTTTCTTCAAGAGAAGAATGCCGATATTGCTATTTTAACTGAAACTCATCTTAAACCTGAAATTTATATTTTTATTTCCAATTACAGGATTCACAGGCTCGACAGGACAACTACCAGAGGAGGGGGAGTTGCCATTGCCGTTAAACGATCCATTCAGCACAGGCTTCTGTCAGCCTTTAAATTGCAACTCATAGAAGCCATCGGAATTGAGATTACAACGACGATGGGACCCATCATCATCATTGCAGCGTACTGCCCCAAACAAACCAATCTTCGAGATGGTACGTGTGCATCATTGAAGCGAGATCTGGCTATGCTCACTCGACGACAGAACAAATTCATCATTGCTGGGGACCTGAACGCACGGCATGAGCTGTGGGGAAACAGAAGACAGAATCGAAACGGATTCGTACTTGCCGAAGATTACGAAGCTGGACAATACAACATCTTCGCTCCGGATCAACCAACGCGACTTTCCAGATCGGGAGTTCATTCCATTTTGGATATATTCATCAGCAACATCGCCATAGACAGCTCTCCGGTTGTCTTCTACGAGCTCTCTTCTGACCACTTTCCAGTAATATTGACGTTGGGATCTTCACCAGAAACAGTGCCTATTCAACCACGGAGGAACTATTATCGCACCGATTGGGTCCAATTTCAACAAATCGCCGACCAACTTATTAATATCAATGTTCCACTAGATTCCCCGATGGAAATCGATGCGGCCCTATCTTCCTTCCAGCATTCAATCACAGTCGCTCGTGATAGGACGGTTCCAGTACAACATATGCCGAGTTCCTCTCTTCAAATCGACAGTGTCACCAAGAAACTCATCCGACTTCGGAATATCTACCGGAGGCAGTATCAACGAACTGGCATCCTAGATAGGAAGACTACTTATAACAACTTAACTACGATAATCCAGGAAAGGATATCTGAGCTTCGCAACAGGAACTTCCAGCAAAAGCTTCGAGAAATTCTCCCACATTCAAAGCCCTTCTGGTCCTTAACGAAGGTGCTTAAGAAAAAACCGAAGCCTATTCCTCCTCTGATGTCACCCCAGGACGCAGCTGAAGGAATACCTTTAATCACACCAGTAGAGAAGGCAAATGCGCTAGGCCAGCAGTTTGTGTGTTCTCACAATTTAGGACTTAACATTGTTAGTCCATATGAAAGAACCGTTGCTGATAGCGTAGCTGAGGTTGACCAATCAGACAGCTTGGTTCCTGAGGAAAGTAGAGTCACTGCGAATGAGCTGATGGCTTTTGTGAAAAAATCCAAAAATATGAAGGCCCCCGGTTTCGACAACACATTCAACATTGAGCTGAAACATTTGAGTATTCGCTCATTTGTCTTCTTAGCTAAAATTTTTAACAGGTGCTGGGAGCTTGGTTACTTCCCTTCAATGTGGAAGTTAGCTAAAGTTATCCCAGTTTTGAAACCGGGGAAAGATCCTTCCTTTTCCAAGAGCTATCGGCCCATCAGCTTACTCTCTGCCCTATCCAAGCTGTTTGAAAAGTCAATACAAAGGCAAATTCTTGCTTTCGCAGATGAACAGGATATATTTCTGGAAGAACAGTTTGGGTTCCGGAAAGGAAGATCCACCATCCACCAACTCACAAGGGTTAACAACGTCATCCAGCAAAACAAATCAGTGTCCAAAACGACTGCCATGGCAATATTGGATATTGAAAAGGCATTCGATAATGTGTGGCACGATGGACTGGTGTTCAAACTGCATCGGTATAATTTTCCCATGTATCTTATTAAAATTATCAAAAATTATCTTGCAGATAGAGCATTCCAGGTTTCTCTGAATAATGCACTTTCAGAAAAAATTACTATTCCTGCTGGTGTACCCCAGGGAAGTATCCTAGGTCCCATTCTATACAACATTTTCACATCAGACATCCCACCTCTTCCAGGTGGTGGTGTTTTGTCACAATTTGCTGATGATACTGCCATTCTTTACAAAGGTCGTGTCATTAATGCTCTGAAAAATAAACTACAGACAGGTCTGGACGCTTTAACGGAATATTTTACAAGCTGGAAAATTGTGATCAATGCAGCAAAAACTCAGGTCATCTTGTTTCCACATTCAAGATCTCCAAAACTTGTTCCATCAGACGAATGCAGAATACGATTCGGTGATAAGGTCATTCAATGGTCCGATGAAGTTATCTATCTAGGACTCACCTTTGACAGACATCTGATATTCAGGTCACATGTTGACAAAATCGTTCAAAAATGCTGCATACTCATTAGGTCTCTGTATCCGCTGATTTGTAGAACATCTAAACTATGCCTGAAGAATCAGATGGCTGTCTATAAACAAATCATCTACCCCGCAATTGAATACGCAGTCCCTGTTTGGCGGGGTTGTGCACGAACACACAAACTTAGGCTTCAACGCATTCAAAGTAAGATCTTAAAGATGATTCTAAATCTACCCCCTTGGACAAGGACTAGTGAAGTACATGAGATGGCCTCACTGGATATAAAGGGTGATTTTTTAAGAGCTTGAGAACTTTTTTAAACAATAAAACGCATAAAATTTGCAAAATCTCATCGGTTCTTTATTTTAAACGTTAGATTGGTACATGACATTTACTTTTGTCGTGAATACGACTTACTTTACTATGGGGCGCCTTTTCAAAATTAGCCATATGGAAGAATGGGCAGAACTTAATCGTGAATATCTCGACTTGTATTAATGGTAGCAACATAATTCTTTCACCATTTCATCAAAAATATGATCAGTAATTCAGGATAATATTTTGAACAGTGTGCGATAACCACAAACAACTCAAAAATTAAGTTTTCTTAAAATTTGAAAACAACGCGGAAAACACCTTACTTTCGCTTGGGTTTTTCGCGCAAGGACGACGATTTTGAGGTAGTCAGGCACATATCTTCAACTGAATGCATATAAAAGGGGAACCGTGGTCGAAAATCGATCATTTCTTTTCGTGCGTTCGATGGAAGCAGACGTCGTGGGAGTGGAATCATCAACCAGCAGCGACGGACCAAATTGAGTTCCTCAATTTGGTCCTTGTGAATGCTAGAACCGAATCCCTACAGCATATTGATAATTTCTTTCAATATATTATGCAAATCCGAAATGAAATAATCGACTATAAAATTCTGTATGCGGCTATTTTTATAGCCGTTAGGACCGCCCATTAGTGAAAAAGCTACAAACGAAATCACATAAAAGGAAATCTCCTAACAAAAATTCAATCAGTTTGGATTCAATCGCCACTGCGAGCAGATGTGTTTTGTGTCGTCTGCACGCTTTCGACAAGAGCGATTACGTCACAGCTGCCAGTCATTAGCAGTGGGAAAAAAACAACGGTGGAGAGCATTGCACAATATCAGCCGTTCTAATGGCTCTAAAAGTTTTCTAAAGAACTATTAGGATTTGTTGTTCGCAAATCGTAGGGAAATATCCTCAGTTTACTGCAAATCAAGAACAGTTTGCTTAGATTTGTGCACTTTTCGCTGTGTGAAATTCACAGTAATCGAGATCAAGTGAAGCCTTTTTTTGCGAAAAATGTTCCAGAGTTTAATGTCGTAGAGAATTACGCAATTTGACTCTTCTGAATGCTGGAAACGAATCCCTACAGCATATTGATAGTTTCTTTCAATAAAATATGCAAATCCGAAATGAAATAATCGACATTAAAATTCTGTATGCGGCTATTTTTATAGCCGTTAGGATCGCCCATTAGTGAAAAAGCTACAAACGAAATCAGGTAGAAACAAGCCTCTCAACAAAACTTGAATCAGTTTGGATTGTATCGCCACTGCGAGCAGATGTGTTTTGTGTCGTCTGCACGCTTTCGACAAGAGCGATTACGTCACAGCTGCCAGTCATTAGCATTGGGAAAAAAACAACGGTGGAGAGCATTGCACAATATCAGCCGTTCTAATGGCTCTAAAAGTTTTCTAAAGAACTATTAGGATTTGTTGTTTGCAAATCGTAGGGAAAAATCCTCAGTTTACTGCAAATCAAGAATAGATTGCTTAGATTTGTGCACTTTTCGCTGTGTGAAATTCACAGTAATCGAGATCAAGTGAAGCTTTCTTTGTTTTTGCGAAAAATGTGAAAAAGGGGAATGCGTGCATAATTCATACAATTTTTTTTTTATTCAATAATATAATATAATATTAAGGCACACTGCTTAAGCTCTAAGATGCCAAGGGTATTTACTAATCTTAATTATCGTCTAACTTAACACTAGAGTAGTATCATTATGTAATATAGTATCTGGCGATCGGTAGTGGCCGGTGAATTGAATTTAGGATGAGATGATTCCAGATGGCGATCACCCTAATTCATACAATTGATATTCGAAAGTGTTAAGGAACATGTCAGTTGTTTTCGTATTCACGACATCCAGTTATGTCTCTGACATTACCCACCCGCCTTTTTGAAGATAATTTCATTTAAATGTTGACCGCGGCTGCGTCTTAGGTGGTCCATTCGGAAAATCCGCTTTTTTATCGACAAATTTTGTTCAGCGATGAGGCTCATTTCTGGTTGAATGGCTACGTAAATAAGCAAAATTGCCGCATTTGGAGTGAAGAGCAACCAGAAGCCGTTCAAGAACTGCCCATGCATCCCGAAAAATGCACTGTTTGGTGTGGTTTGTACGCTGGTGGAATCATTGGACCGTATTTTTTCAAAGATGCTGTTGGACGCAACGTTACAGTGAATGGCGATCGCTATCGTTCGATGCTAACAAACTTTTTGTTGCCAAAAATGGAAGAACTGAACTTGGTTGACATGTGGTTTCAACAAGATGGCGCTACATGCCACACAGCTCGCGATTCTATGGCCATTTTGAGGGAAAACTTCGGAGAACAATTCATCTCAAGAAATGGACCGGTAAGTTGGCCACCAAGATCATGCGGTTTGACGCCTTTAGACTATTTTTTGTGGGGCTACGTCAAGTCTAAAGTCTACAGAAATAAGCCAGTAACTATTCCAGCTTTGGAAGACAACATTTCCGAAGAAATTCGGGCTATTCCGGCCGAAATGCTCGAAAAAGTTGCCCAAAATTGGACTTTCCGAATGGACCACCTAAGACGCAGCCGCGGTCAACATTTAAATGAAATTATCTTCAAAAAGTAAATGTCATGTACCAATCTAACGTTTAAAATAAAGAACCGATGAGATTTTGCAAATTTTATGCGTTTTATTGTTTAAAAAAGTTCTCAAGCTCTTAAAAAATCACCCTTTACTAGAACAAAAATTCGAACAATACTGCACGAAATTTGAAGAGAGGTGCTCAATCTCTGAAATACAAATAATTCAAAATTTGTACGTATTAGGTTAGGGATAGTTATAAGTAGGTAGACATTTTATAAATAATTAAAATAAATATTATGATAAAACATTAGTATGTAAAACAAGAGTAACTAAAACACCTAATATTAATAACGAATCGTATGAACAACAAAGATGAAAGGCCAAAGGGTCAAAACACTTGTACTGTAAAATGTTGATGTAATACACAAAAATAAGATTAATAAACAGATATTTATGCAAAAAAAAAAAAAAAAATCAGAGAATTTATTAGCTAATGCTCTAGCACTTTGGTGCGATTCAGTGGAAGAGGTAAAAGGAAATAAACAAACGCACTCATGATGCGTGCACACTTACACAACAGTGGTGTATAAATGTGAAAGAGAAGAGCTCTCGTTGAAGTTGTCAGTGCGAGGGGAGAAATTTTGCTTGCTCTTCGTCACACAGAGGAGATAGACATCTCTGCTGGCCAGGTACATATTTTATACGTACGATTTTTATTAAAAAAAAAACAAGATTTTCGTTCTTTCAAAAAATATTTTCATGGGTGGCCAAACGGCCAAAAAACATAGAAAATGCTTCTTCAGATTACACCGTGAAATATGTTAGTGGTTTCGTGAAACTCCACTACCCATCAAGCTTGCAGCGAAAGACCCTACGAAAAGGTTTCGATAGATAGTATCGAAACTAGATATTTTAAATGGAGCTGGATGATTCTAATGTGATGCTGCAAGGACTACTACTAAGCGCACACGTCGTTGTTCCGGACATATTCTACAGATTGGAAAGATATTCTGCGTATGGGTGCAAAAACATACTTATTCGGGCGAACGCGAGTGCATTTTGGAAGCATGTTTGTCTATACTGATGGAAATTCTGTTGAACTTTTGGTGTCGATAAGTAACTGTTCATGAAACCTAGATCCAATATAATGCGCTCGATTACCCGATAATGAACTGAAATCCGTACGGCCTAGGAAGACTCCATGGGTCGGGAACGTCATGACTAGCCCAGGAAGATTTAGTGGAAGTAAATTTGTTCAGTAAGTAACCATAAAAAATTTGCAAACTAAAAGA
Organism: Malaya genurostris; assembly: GCF_030247185.1. Lineage (NCBI taxonomy): Eukaryota > Metazoa > Arthropoda > Insecta > Diptera > Culicidae > Malaya > Malaya genurostris. The sequence goes on along the minus strand of NC_080570.1, from coordinate 127,740,181 downwards.
GTTTACTAAATAGTTTTTATGTTTTTTTCTTTTCAAATTGATGGTTTCAACTCTCATGACTACACTGAAATGAAAATCTTATTTATAATCATTAGATTTGTCATATGAATCATATGCAGAATATATTTTATAGAAGTTATATGAATACTTATAATCTTTATTTAAAGTGTACGTTAAATCTAAATAGACGTTACCATAATGAAAGTTATAAGAATATCCCATATAATGTATATGGAAATCCGATGAAACCTAACTCGTTACATAATTTATATTCATTGGATGTGTCTTATGAATCGTACGCAGATGGTATTTCACAAAAGACATCTGACAACTTATGACCTTTAATGGAACTCTACATAAAATCTAAATGATGTTCAATAAATTTTATATCTTCATAACCTTTATGATAATAATAAAAATACCATATACAAGTTATGCGAAAAGTCGATAAAATTTAAGGCAATATAATTTCAATATTCATTATATTTTTCTATTAATCGCATGCTGATTATGTTTAATAAAAGTCGTGTGAAAACTTATTATTTTTAATAGGAAGCGTACATCAAATCTGCAACAAGGAAGAAAACGAGACACTGTTTTTTTAAGCTGAAGAAAATAACAAGAAATATTTTTTAACTTAGATTTATAATGGAGTTTGTTTATACGAAAGAATAGTTGTGAATCGTACTGCTTGAAGCTGAAGAAGGAGCTGTGTCCTCGATATTCATCAACTGTTCCAGACAGTTTTTTAGGAAGTTCCGTTATTTTAAATCGCTGACAAGACAGCTCATTCAATTTCGTTGAAGGATATCCCCTAACGGATTATGAAATAAATACCCGGTACGTCTCATCACTCTGTCTGTAGTTTCCGATTCGTTGTGCATCTGATTCGTCTGGTAACAGTAAATATCCGATGAAATCAGTCAGTTCCAAAGAAGTAAGTGTAGTTCAAATATTAAAATAAATTTTCATTATGAAACTCTTTACATACGAAAAATATAACAAGTTTTAAAAAAGACAATTATTTTTATTGTTTTTGATTCTCTTAAGAACCATTACCCCAGTATTTTAATTGATTTGAATCTTATATGTATTACTAATTCAATCAAATAGCAATCATTTGATCTATATATAACTGCTATATATGATGTTGAATACACTTTGTAGCTATCAATGGAAATGCTAATAGTGAAAAATCATTAGAATATCATATAATGTGAAAGTGAGAATTTAGCTCAGTGCAGGGATTCGCCACTAGTACCCGCTTTCGAGGAATTCTGGCAACCGTCAGAAGGCTGGCTGCATTCCGGCAGCTGTCAACATTGTCCAGGCGAAATACGTCATTACCTCGCCGCACGTGTCTTGTTTATTTTTCTCTTCCTTTTATTTTGTTTTTTTTTTATTCGACTTCATTTGATACTCGTCAATCCCGCATGTCCATACAAAAAACGAATCTTGAGACTAGGTAAATGAGATTGATATATGGGTATGTTTGGTAGTGAGAAAGCAATGTTATTGACAATAACATTTTAAATAATTTGTATATGTGAAGGGCAATAACTGATTGTCTTTCATATGTACTTTTTATTGAAAAAATAAAACCAAGACGCTAAAAATGTAGAACCGATTCAAAACGGTTCTGCCAATCTTGTATGGCAAGAATCCGACAGAAACAGAACCGATAATAACCGCTAGGCGAAATTCTCTGCCGGAAACGGATGTTGCATTGTTGCCAGACTTTAGCCGGAATTCTGGCAGAACTCCGGCAAAAATGGCTGGCAGACATAGCCTGTCTGGGTCTGGGGGGAAATCTGTCCGCCGCGTACAAGTGGGTAAAGCTCGAATCCTGAAAGTACAGCGCGATAACAGAAAATCACCGATAGACGTAAGTGTAAAAACGAAATGATTATGAAATGATAAAAATAAATAACAAAGTTTTTATAATAATGCAACTATCTTTTATTGCAGCTTTTAATTCCTCTTAATATAATAAGCCCATTGTTTTTAACAATATTGCATATTCGCATCACTTGTTTAACTCAATAGTAATCATTTGATCTATATATTACTGGTATATGGAGCTATAATGGCCTGCATTAAAGGCTATTTATAAATGTTATACAACAAGCCATATATTCTACATGAATCTATCTATATAAATTCTGATTGAATAGAATATGCACTTTATAAATTGTCCCTATATATGTTGTGTGATTATCTAATAGTTGTTATAGGGGGTTCTAATAAATTTTATTGAGTCTGGAAATTCCATTCGCTATATGGAATTCTTATGAAAATAACTTTAAGAAAAGTTTTATGTTTTATATGATTATCTTATATGTTTGACATGATATTGATACACCATGTAAATTTCATTGGAATTTACAATAGTGCAAATATATTAGAATCTCACTAGGACAGGACCAGACAACTGGCTTCTTTTTCCAGAAAAATATTTCTCTTCTTATTCCGGTTGCTCCCTGCTGTAAATAATAAATGCCTCGGGATCACTGTTGCCAGTAGAGATAATTATTCATTCTGAAAACTTTCTCCCCTTATAACATGCAATTATTTATCATTTGAAAACACTTAGACAAATGTTATATCGGTCCAAATATAGCTCTGGATTCATTTTGATCAGATGTTTGTTTTGAAGAAAACGTTTAGTTGAAATAAAATTTTTCTAAAACACTCAATTTTGGGTAATTAATTTTTGCAGCTGTATTAACTAAAGTAGGTATTCAACATATTCTATTTGAGAAAAATAATAACATACAGAAGTATCCAAAGATTCGGTGCTATTCTCAACCAACATAATCAATATTCTCGTCCATATCACACTTCGTGATTTCAGGCTTTCTCTTTATATCATCCAGTTTTTGTTAAATGTACTCGTATACTTTCCGCATTGACAGGACTTAAAAACACATTGAACTTAAATCCTATTGAAATTAATAATTTTGAAAAGATGACCTGAAAAATAAAATATCCAATATCAAGCTACATTGTTACCGAAGATACTGACAACACTTTTTCTACCACCCTGCAGTAATATTGATTTCAACAACTTGTACTTGCTTATGTCAATTTCAACAAATCACGAGCTGGTCCGAAATTGGTCCTAAAAGTGGATTAACAATTGTCAGGTCCTGTCCTAGGAATCTCATATAATGTGAAAATGAGAATTTAGCTCAGTGTAGATCCAATATAATGCGCTCGATTACCCGACAATGAACTGAATTTCGTACGAAGACTCCATGGGTCGGGAACGTCATGACTAGCCTAAGAAGATTTAGTGGAAGTAAATTTGTTCAGTAAGTAATGCTCAGATCACAGCATTTTGGCTGCGTTTGGCTGTCAGCTTTCGTTTGTTTACTTGTTTGTGCGGTTGAAATTCTGCGTTTTCAAAATGTCGCGTATTGAAAATGAGGTGAAAATTAAGGTTCTGGACACATGGCAAAATGAGAAGGGTATTACTATGCAAAAATTGGCGAATCGGTTTGGAATTCATCATGCCAGTGTTAAAACCATCATTGATAAGTTTGGGGAACACTATTTTTTGGATGAGCTACCGGGAAGAGGCAGAAAACACGGTTCTTCCAACCCGAAACTGGACCAGAAAGTGGTATCTTTAATCATGAAGAACAAATCAATGTCGATACGTGATTTGGCCAAAAAAACAGGAACGAGTGTCGGGATGATCCAGCGTATCAAGAGACGAAATCAACCGAAGACCTACAAGAAGCAGAAATTTTCGAAACAAAGTGTAGAACAGAAGAAGCGAGATGCAACAAGGGCCCGGAAATTGTATCAAGTGTACAACTTTGCTTCCGCCGTTTTTTTTCCAAAATTAGGAGCTTTACTGTGAAAAAGTGCTAACAGATGTATTATTCAAAGTATTGTCCGTCGCTACCGATAACTTTTTTCCATCTTTCCGGCAATTTTCGGATCCCGGCTCGAAAAAAGAAGTCCTCTTTTGACGATATCCATGAAGCAATCAATTTTTTCAACTCTTCAAAGGACTAAAAATGTTGATCTGCCAGGCCGTGTGCCATCGAACGGAATAGGTGGAAATCAGAAGGGGCGATATCTGGGGAATACGGCGGGTCGGACAAGACTTCCCATTTCAGTGTTTCCAGGTACTTTTTGACCACTTTTGCGACATGAGGCCGAGCATTGTCGTGTTGGAGGATGACTTTGTCATGTCGCTCTTGATATTGTGGCCACTTTTCTTTTAGCGCACGACTAAGGTGCATCAGTTGCGTTCGGTAGCACTGGAATTAACAACAGCAATACTATCTACTACGACCTTGAAATAAATGGGAGATGACAATTTATTTTCAAAAACCTCTCCTTCTAGTCTAAATGTCAATTCTCTTCAAATTATAAGAATTTCGTCATTGACCCTCTCCCTCCATGTTAAGGACACTTGCTACACACTTTCCCTCCTAAAAATGTCATGATCATCCCTGAAGAGCAAGAAGTATCTGTGCCAAATTTGATAGCAATCTGTTCAGTAGTTCCGGAGTTGTGCCGTTACAAACATTCCATCCCTTTTTAGAGGGACGTACTTCATCCACCCTACACGAATACCCTTATAATCATATCTAAGTTACGCAAAAAATATCTATGGTCTTCAAAAAGTATCGATTCTCGTCAAATTAAATAATTTTTCTCATGACCCCTGTTAAGGATACTTGCTACGCTCCCAACCCCATAAAAATACCCTTCCAACTATCTCTGAAGAGCAAAAAGCAGCTATGTCAAGTGTGATAGCAATCCGTTCAGTGGTTGAGGAGTTTTTCCGTTACATCCACTATTTTAAAGGCACCCCCATATATATCATATCTAAGGTATGGAAAATGTTTGCATGATCTTCAAAACTTATCAATTCTTGTCAAATTTTATGATTTTTTTCATGGCTCATCCTGTTAATGATATTTGCTACGCTTCATTCTCTATAAAAATACTTTTATGATTATTTTTGAAGAGCAAGAAATAACTGTACTAAATTTTATAGCAATTCATGCAATAGTTCCGGAGTTATGCCGTTACAAACATTAAACTTCTTTTTTAGATGCACTTACTACACCCTCTCCCCACAGAATATTTTTATAATCATATCTAAGTTGTGCAAAAAGTGTCTACGATCTTCAAAAAGTGCCGATTCTCGTCAAATTAGATAATTTTTTTATTGATCACCTTTGTTAAGGACACTTGCTAGAGTAAGAAGCACATGTGCCAAGTTTGACAGCAATCCGTCAAGTAGTTTCGAAATTATGCCATTACAAACATTACACCCCCCTTTTTAAAGGCACTTGCTACATCCGTCCCTCATTAAATCATATCTATGGTATGCAAAATGTTTTTATGATCGTAAAAAAATATCGATTTTTGTCAAGTTATATGAATTTTTTCATCACCCCTCCTTGTTAATGACACTGGCTACGCTCCCTCTACCCTTAAAATACGCTTATACCATCTCTGAAGAGCAAGAAGTACATGTGCCAAGTTTGATAGCAATCCGTTAAGTAATTCCGGAGGTATGCCTTTACAAACATTACACCCCCCTTTTTAAAGGCACTTGCCCTATCCACCCCCCATATAATCATATCTTTTATATGCAAAATGTTTCTACGGTTTTAAAAAGTATCGATTCTCGTCAAATTTGAATTTTTTCATGAACCATCATGTTAAGAACACTTACTACGCTCCCTCCCCTATTAATATACCCTTACGACCTTTTGGAAGAGCAAGAAGTATATGTGCCAAGTTTGGTGGCAATCCGGTCAGTAGTTTCGGAGTTATGCCGTTTTAAACATTACACCCCCCTTTTTAAAGGCACTTGCTACATCCGTCCCTCATTAAATCATATCTATGGTATGCAAAATGTTTCTATGGCCTTAAAAACGTATCGATTCTTATCAAGTTATATGATTTTTTTCATGACCCCCCCCCCTTGTTTATGACACTTGCTACGCTCCCTCCCCTATAAAAATTCTCCTTAAACCATCTCTGAAATGGAAGAAATACCTGTGCCAAGTTTTGTGGCAATCCGTTGAGCAGTCTCGAAGTTATGGCGTTACAAACATACAAACTTACATCCATTATATTATATTATATATATAGATTATGAATTTTATTATATCTTAACATACCGCATTTTCATTTAAAAATCAGAACGTATATCAATAAGGAATATTTTATTGTCATTCAAAATCAATAATTTTGCTTAAGTTGAAATAACTAATCGTAATATCTAAAACAACTAAAACCGATTTGTTTTTCAACTCATATAACTGTTAAATAAAAAACAAGGTCGGTTGTTGTAAATAAAATCTTCATTGAAATTGAAAGGTGTGTGTCTTGTTATTTCAATCATCGTTTCTGTTGATCGAAAAACAAAAATGACAGTTTAGAAAAAACACCAGTCGATTAGTTGTACCAAATTTTAACCAATCAAATTCAGAAAAACAACTAATATTTTAGTTGTTTCACGATCGCATGTGCAACCATAGAATTGTATGTGCAGCACATTTTTTTTTCTCAAATCGAATTAATCGTTGGTTAGTAATTTTTCCTCCGGGCAACTCCCGCTTCCGGATTCCAGTTTAAAAGTGTGCGAAAAAAAAATAATCCTCACCCTCCTGTCAGCTCCGTACCACTTTGCTACTGCTATGCTGCGAAACTCATAAATCAGCGTTACCATGAAACAGGACCCGATGTATTCCATCCGTGGCATTCTGCGCCGGCCTTTCGTGAGCCGGGCTGAAAACGAGCTTTAAAAGATTCATTTTGCACGGCTGAGCTGTCATCATGAATTTTCCCATTTCCCATCGTCATCATCACCATCATCATCACCGTCATCCACTCTCGGGAAAGTCAAACCGGAGAGGCCCGGATACTGTCTCCACATACCGACCGCACACCGCACCGCATCGCACCGTTCAACTCAATGATTCGGAAGAAAGTATTTTTTCCTCCTCCTCTGCGTCATGGAACTCGCTTTCCCCCCACCACCGTTTCCCAACGTACGTACACATGTCATGACCGGGCCGGAGCCATCAGCCTTTGCCTACAGGGTAATCAACTTGAAGAGTGCCTTATATGATCCCGCGAAATTCGACAGCTGAGAGTGATGTTGGTCCTCGGATCACGGATGATGGCGTAGTTCCTCCACGCAGAACACAGATTGACTTAATGGGCTCTTGCACCGGCAAGCGCCTCAAGCCTAGGCCGTGAAGTACTTAGGCCGATGATGGAGCCTGATGGAGGTTCCGGTGTGCAGGCTGCCACTGCTGCCATTTGACACTAAATGACTGATTCTGGGTTGGATGCGTGTCAAGTGGTTTATGTCTTTCGGTTGGGCTTCGGCCTAGATTGATTAGTTTATCCCAGTAGGCTGCTGATGGGAGGTTGTTATGTCGTTGAGGAAATTCGTATTTTTCGCTGGATAAAATATGGAGTCTATGGAGACTAGATTTGCATGTGTTTCTCGAGTGTCGTTGGAGGCACGTGTGTCGATATCGCGGTACTTTGTCATGTTTCGTATTTACCCTTTACCCTTTACATAAAAGACGGCAGTCGAAGTAAATGTTAGAAGAATTTTTTGCTTCCAATAATAGATTTGAGATCGAAGAAAAAAGCGCTTTCGAGTCAGCTTTTACGGGCACGTGGCTAAAGAAGGATGGATTTCATTTTGATTGATCGAGTATTGCAGGTAGTTCATAGATCAAACCGGTTTTGCGATATCAAGAACTACGCTTTTAAAAGTATTCTTAGATACAAACCAATCGGTTGGAGTGGAAATTTACTGGGTTTGGCAGTTGAAGTGCTACTTAGAAACGAAAACTAAAAATGCAACAAGCCAAAATCATTCAGTTTTTGCAAAATGGGTTTATTCGATACCCTCATCTAGTTTTAAAGACTGTTCCAGAAAGTATGGACGCACTTTGATTTCGCTGTAAATAATTCACAAGTGTTAGATATTCAAATTTTATTCGATATAATGATAATATTCGACTACAACAACAGAATATTATTCTCAACATTTGCTACTGAGCCATTGTAGTCTAGCTGGCGCACCTTCTTGCGAACTTTCCTCATTAAATTCCGTACAGACTTCTTGGCGACAAGTTTGGATACTTTTTCAAATCTTTTTCGAACTGTTGAATGTTTTGGCTGCCGAGACATGTTTCCTAAGATGTGCCTTCGTTAATGCCCAAAACTCCTCAATTGGTCGAAGTTGTGGGCAATTTGGTGGATTCATGTCTTTTGGGACGAAAGTGACATTTTTGGTAGTATACCATTCTACCGTTGATTTCAAGTAGTGGCAAGAAGCAAGATCTGGCCAGAAGACAACAGGATCCTTGTGGCTTCGAATCATGGGTAGAAGTCGTTTTTGTAAACATTCCTTGATGTATATTTCGCTGTTCATTGAAGCAGTGGTGAAATCTTACCGCAGCTACAAATTGCTTGCCAGACCATAGCTTTCTTACCAAATTTTTCGACTTCAATCGATGTCTCGTACTGGTTTAACACTTGCCCTTCTCGCACCGTATAATATTGTAGTCCCGGCAAGGATTTGTAATCGAGTTTCACGTAGGTTTCGTCGTCCATGATTATGCAGTTCAAATTTCCAGCAAGAATCGTATTGTACAGCTTTCGAACCTTCGGCCTGATCGATGCTTCTTGTTTCGGACTACGTTTTGGTTGTTCCTGCTTCTTATAGACGAAGAACATTTGACTTCGAAGTGCCCACATTTTTTGGCCACATCCCGAACTGAAACCTCCTTCTTTTGCTCGAACGCCTTCAGTACACGTTTATCCAACTGAGGGTTAGCAGGACCTTTTTTTCGAGCCGTTTTCGGTTTATCCTCAAAGGTGTTATCCTCACCGAGCTTTCTGATTGCATTTCGCACGGCTTTTTCACTTACTCCTTCCCTTTTTGCTATTTGTGCACCATTTGTACACAATTTTTCGACGTTGTTCTGCTGAAAGTCCACGCAATTCGAAACAAACTAATGGAAACGAATAAACAACTGCACAAGTGGTTAGAGAAGAGTGTAAACAACAGGAGGCAGCCATAAAAATTGACAGATTCTGAACCATTGCGAAATGGCAGCGGTTTTTGTTTGCGTTCATACTTTCTGGGACAGTCTTTACTATGTACACTGCTGGCAACACTGGCGATAGAAGGGACCATGCGTTGATGCGCTAAATGTACCCCGGACTGATATTTAAGCTTCGTTGACAGGTAGAGAAAAAATTAAAAAGACAAGAATAAACAGAAAAGCTAGCCTGTGTTAATTATATTATTACGTGACGGTAGAAAAGTTTAGTAGATTGAATTATTGAGTTACTATTTGATTTGATTTGAAGCATTGATAAAATCGCAAGGTTGATATCTGTAAGTAAAAATGAAATAATTATTAGTGGAAATACATTGGGCTTACATTCGCTTCCCAACTCACCTGCAGCTACACCTGAAAGAAAAAGAGATAAAGAACAGAAATAGGATAGGAAGGAAGCATAGGAAATAGAAATAGAATACTTACCGCGTGAGTTGCGCCAGACTGGATATTTGTATGCTTTACCGAAACCTGAAAAAAAACAAACTGCTGATGATCTGTTTTCAGTAAAAATTGTAAGTAGTCTATTTACCGATAATAGTTTTGAACTGTAGCAAAGTATAATTGAAGCAGGAAAGCAAAAATAAGATCGAGTGAAGGCAACGGTGAGAAAGAAGTAATCTAGGGTAAAACCACTAATTGTAAGTCAAATGAATTATAATTTAAAAACCCTTCTTAATCCACCTAGTGGTGTGATAATGCCTTTCTCTTCTTTCATAACAGTCTCATGAAAATATGTTTCATACTTTTATTAAATAATTTTGGATACTAATTTTGACACCAATTGATTCAGATTGATTCGAGTAGTTCACAAAAGCATGCTTCAGTGTTTATGTCACACAGTCAGCATCATTTTTCCAAACTAGTGATTGACATTTGCGTTGCCTATTTGTATGAGAACAGTGATGCTAATCTAAAAAAGGTGGGTGGGTAATGTCAGAGACATAACTGGATGTCGTGAATACGAAAAAACTGATACGCTCCCATCACTTTTCCGAATATCAGTTAGTTGATTGATTGTATGAATTGTGCAAGCTTTCCTCTTTTTCACTAATAGAGTTTGAAGCGATGCACCTACATTAAAATACAGATTAGTTACATTAAACAGCTACTATTCTACAACTATATATTCCAAACTTGAAACAATTCTTTTATAATTTGCTAATATAGCAGGCTAGGTACGACAAATTTGTAGTTTATTTTTATTGATGCTACAAAGTTCGAAGATATCTGATTCTTCTCGAAATTTCAGTACGAGACAATTGCAATGGGCTGGTCTGAAATGTATCGACGATCCTCGGTATGCAAGAGTTATTCTAATAATAATAATGATAGTAATAATAATAATAATAATAATAATAATAATAATAAAAATAATAATAATAATCATAATAATAATAATAATAATAAAAGAGATTAACCTGTTTATATGGCAACCCTGCTTCGCATGGCATATTTTTACACGGTCCCATACTAGTATAAAAATGTGTTCAACATTCGCTTTCGCATTGCCGTTCGTAATTGAATGTGTTAGTGACGGTACAAATCTGCTTTTCTACCTGTTTACGGTGCCATCGTTCTGACGGTACGTACAGAGTAGCTGCTTTAACTCAAATGACGCTATTTCTCACATCACATTTCAATTTATACTGGTAGCGGTGTACGGACCTCCCCTTCACAGAACGGGAAACAGTGAGACGATATAAAAGAGAGAGTTAGTAGAGCGGCAGTCAGTAATATTGAACTGGCTGTCTAACGGTTAACAGCTTCTTGTGGAATTTTCACGCGGAAACACGCACACAGGAGGAACAATTAAGGGCAAGGCAAAGTCCCGCTCGAACCGTGCTGGTCTGCAGTTCCCAGTTGGCAAAATCTCCATCGTCTGCTCCGGAAGGGAAACTACGCAGAGCGTGTCGGTGCCGGTGCACCGGTCTATCTGGCGACAGTGATGGAGTACTTGGCTGCCGAAGTGTTGGAATTGGCTGGTAATGCTGCCCGCGACAACAAGAAAACGAAAATCATCCCTCGCCATCTGCAGCTGTCCATCCGTAACGACGAGGAGTTGAAAACCCCGTCCTTTTCAGGACGACCACATAACTGTGATAAAGAAATATTTAGGATTGCTTTAAATTTAGCCAGTTCTGAAACGCCTAGAAAGTATAATGCGCAAATCAAGTGAAAACATTTGTTCTAATAATTTGTATAAAGTATACTAGTATAAAGATGTTTCTAAATCAAAATTTTCTGTTTCGTATTGCGAGACAGCGTTACTGTCCTGTCGTAATTGAATGTGTTAGATATCATGATCAAAAAGCGCCCCATACTAAAGAATTCACGACAAAAAAAATACATATTGATCTGTACGTGGCAACTCTTTCGCACGGCATATTTGTGTACTAGTATAAAGATGTATTCAACATCATCACTTCCTCTTTCGCATTGCCGTTCGTAATTGAATGTGTTGGTGACGGTGCAAATTAATTTAACTTCTCGTGTGTGCCTTGTTTCGGCAACAGTTGCTCGGAAAATGGTAGGAAAGCGATAAAATTCAACTAATTCTTTATGATTATTTTTAGCACTTAAAAGTGCTATTTGAATTTGCTGGAGTTTTCGGCTGCCTTTCAGAATTCCTTTCCTGTACGCAGAACGGGAAACAGTGAGACGACAGGTCCACGATGTTGCTCTCGTGTGTCTTGTTTCGGGAACAGATGCTCAGCAAATGGTAGGAAAAATGAAGCACTCAACTTTTATATGGATGCTCTTGTATAGATGCAGACATCTCGCGTTCTGATTGGCTGGTGCTGTCATGGGTTAAATCAAACAGGTTTTTCAATAGTATACTATTGAAAAACTTCAATGTTGTTGCAATACACGTTCAAGTTGAAAATTTTCGATTCTATTGGTAGTTAGATTATATAAATCCTTCTACAGATCACTGAGCTATGAGCTTCCAAAATACGAGAAAGGCAAACGCGCCATATGAATTATCCTCTTTGACACTCGTTTGTACCAAACATTTAAGAAAAGTTTAATTTTGAACTATTTAAGATTATGTCACACAACTGAAAATTTTATCATAAGATTGTGATCATATTTCCGATGGCATGTTGCAAGAATTATGTTGATTCATTAGATACAACAGAAGATATTCACGATCAAAAACTTATCACTCTCTCAGAGGGTAAATTTTGAAAAGGCGCCCCATAGTAAAGTAAGTCGTATTCACGACAAAAAGCCTTCTTAGTCCACTTAGTGAAATTTTCATATATCTTGAAAAATCACCATGAGGGGAAGTGCATGAAATTTTCGAAATCGAAAAAAAATTTTTGATGCCAAAAGGCTTAGAATTGCATGAAACGTCGAGATTTAGTGTCATATCGAAAAAAATTTTTTTTGAAAAAATCGACTTTTTGGGACTTAGAAAAAATATGAAAATTTTTCCCAGAAGTCCCAGAAAGTTGATTTTTTCAAAAAAAAATTTTTTTTAGATGACACTAAATTTCGATGTTTTATGCAGTTTTAAGAGTTTTGGCATCAAAAAAAATTTTCGATTTTGGAAATTTCATGTATTCCCCCCTATGGTGCTTTTTCAAGATCGAAAATTGTCAAACCTTTACCACCGGGCAGCACCCCTTAAGCATGTCCGATTTAGGTCAAATTTTGCATGAAGGCTTTTTTCGAGGTGCTTAAACTTTTGAGCACTAGAACTTAACGAAAATAGAGGTGATCCCAAAATTTTGGCACCCTTATATATAAGAGCGGTAAAAATCAACGTGTTTTGTCGGTTACGTCACTTATACAATCATATATCTGGAACCAAAAGTCACAACCATTTGATCTTCGAACTTGATCAATGGCACGACAGTAGCTTTCAAACGAGCCCAAGTTTGTTAAAATCGGATCAGCCATCTCTGAGAAAATTGAGCGCGTTCAAATATCTTCGAAAAGTGCACACACATACACACACATACACACACACAGACATTTTCCGATCTCGACGAACTGAGTCGAATGGTATATAACACTATGGGTCTCCGAGGCTCCGTTCGAAAGTCGGTTTTTCCAGCAATTCTACTACCTTTCTATAGAGAAAGGCAAAACCTTAATTACACCAAACAAATATATTTCAGTTTTAGCTGCTGAATACAAAAATAACAGCTGCTACAGAAACGGTTTTAGTTTTAGCAATAGTCCTAGGTTGTCCTTTGCTGTATCAAGCATACATCTCAACATAACTCGGTCCATGGCTGCTCGTCGCCAGCCACTCAAGGCACGAACGTTTATGAGATCACCCTCCACTTGATCGATCCACCTTGCTCGCTGCGCTCCTCTTCTTCTTGTACCAGTCGGATTAGGTTCAAGAATTATTTTCACTGGGCTGTCGTCCGACATCCTTATGACATGCCCAGCCCATCGTAGACGTCCGATTTTAGCTGTCCGTACGATGGGTGATTCCCCTAGCAGCTGTTGCGATTCGTGATTCATACGCCGTCTCCACGTTCCGTTTTCCATCTGCACTCCGCCATAGATAGTCCTTTCTTTCGAAAACATTAATGGCGCGTTGTTCCTCTGCCAACACAGTCCAGGTCTCGTGGCCTTAGAGAACAACCGGTCTAATGAGCGTTTTGTAGATGGTCAGTTTCGTGCGGTGGCGTACTTTTCTCGATCGGAGGGTTTTTCTGAGTCCAAAGTACGCACGATTCCCTGCCAAAATACGTATCTGTATTTCTCTGCTGGTGTCATTATCGGCGGTCACCAGTGAGCCCAAATACACGAACTCACGTCAACCACCTCGATATCGTCACCGTCTATGAATATTCGTGGTGGGAGGCGTAGTGTTTCTTCTCTAGAGCCTCTTCCTCTCATGTATTTTGTCTTTGATGCATTTATGGCCAGTCCGATACGCCTAGCTTCAGCTTTCAGTCCGATGTAGGTTTCCGTCATCTTCTCCAGATTACGTGTTACAATTTCGATATCGCCAGTGAAGCCAAAGAGATGTACGGACTTTCGGAAGATCGTACCACTCGTGTCGATCCTTGCTCTTCGAATAACACCTTCCAAGGCAATATTGAACAATTTACAAGAGAGTCTATCACCTTGCCGTAACCTTCTCCGAGATTCGAAAGCACATCACTCTACCCATCGTTGCTTTGACCAATCGCGTCAGTTTATCCGGGAAACCGTATTCGTGCATGATCTGCCATAGCTGTTCTCGATCGATCGATGTGTTGTATGCCGCTTTGAAGTCAATGAATAGGTGATGCGTGGGTACGTTGTATTCACGACACTTCTGGAGTACTTGTCTTATCGCGAATATGTGATCCGTAGTGACGCGGGCTCCAGTAAATTCCGTTTGGTACGGCCCTGCGAATTCCTTAGCTATTGGTGATAGAAGACGGCAAACTAGTGTTTTACTCGTGTTTTGAATATAGACAAAATAGAACGGCATCGCATGCCAGTTTCTACACAGAGAACAGACATCCAAGCTAGTACAAACTTCAAAAAAGCATGCAAGTAAAAATCCGTTAAAAATCACCGTTGCGCACGACTTTGCACGGGATTACAGCTCGAAGCACCTCTACAGGAGAATTGCTACTTGGTGATCGCTTTTCAAAACAATCGTTAAATTTTTTACATACGTTGAAATCTGTTCATTGGATGTCTGTTCTCTGTGGTGACAATAAGCAGTGCGTGCAATTTACTATAATGTTGTAAGCTTTACCCATTTTCGTTCCTGTTTTCAAGCGACAAGCGAATCCCAAAAATCATGTAGCCAAAAGACGAACGTTTGCTGTAGTTTTAGCTAATGTTAATTACCACCAATAACTCCCCCACACGCTGCCACTAATCATTGCCAGGATGGGGAAGGCGAATGGGGGCTGTCGAATTCGGTCAGCACAGTTTCAAGTACAATGCAATCACTCGTCAGGTTGTGGGTTAAATCAACTGTAACACGTACCGCTTTGATCCGGCACAGACCATGCTCCGTTCCCCGGTGCTTGTCATTGTGGAAGTGGCCATTGTAGAGTTACGTGCTGTGAGGCGTACTACCCGCAGCGGAATCGGGTCCATTGTTGGGTACGTGATACGCGAGATTAGACCGAACTGCTGCACCAGAAGCAGCAGCAACAGCAGCCAGTCATCCCCTTTTGTTGATACAGCGTTCAATCTGTTCACCGAGAAGCGTATGTTGACAGCCAGGCAAGGTGGAACGCGCACTTTCGAATGGAGGATTATCCACTATCGAGGACCCGAGCTCCGACCGTACGTACCTGGAAAAATAAATACGTGCGATGATCGCGTGGAATGAATTTCGCTGCTTTACCGGGGGGAGTTCAAATAGCAATGCATTGGTGTTTCGAAGTGGGTAAGAACTTAACCGCTTGTTTTTGACAGTCAATTGTGCTACAACTCTACTATGAATCTTACAACCATTTTAAGTTGGAGTTTGAACCCACTGTGCTACCTAGTGCTCTCCAAAGCAGAGCTAGGAGCCTTCAAACAAGTACCAAATGTGGTCAGTCGAAGGTAAACCCTGTCGAAAGAAATTCAACAAACGTACATTTTGAGAGCAGAATCAAATCGAATCCGAGCAGACCCGTGCTTCTGCTTCAGACGGACAAAACTACTCCCCAGTAGTTAAATAGAAAATATAGTAATTTTAAAAATGTATGCAGTAAATGTTGAGCATGGTTTACTTTCTTTTAATTGTGTTTATCATCTTCCATGTTCCCACAGTTTATTGTTAATTTTTTGCCTAGCAACAAAGCATCCAATGAAGAAACCCATTCTAATGCATGTGCAAATTAGAGTCGTTTTCACAAAACTTCTAATTGGATATAAAACTAACTAGTGTATTTATTTTTGTGTATCGTCTCCAATTCAGAAGTATTCTGGAACTGAGTAATTCCAGACAGAGCTAATAAAAGTCATTTTCATTGACTTAAAAATTGACGAAACTGACAAGAAATTACTGTCACTCTTAGCTTCGCTTGCAAACGAGGAGAACGAAATCCATGTTCAGTCAATGACATAAGCGGGACAGTAGTTTCAAAATTGTGTTTTTTTCTTTCATTTGACCTCTCAGTCATTTGCAGTTTTCAGTGAAAATCCCATAGTATGCAGTGTCGATATTCAACCAAAGCTGTGAGAATTGAAAACGACAGAAAAAGGTTTCACAATAAGTTTTAACTGTTGGTGCTCGAATTTGTAGTAGTTTTGGTTTCCAAAGAAGTTCTGGGATGTAATTACTTCGATTTGCCATATTTTAGTCACTTTTTATAGCCAAGCGTCACAGATTTTCAATACATCGATGAAAGAATGAAAATTGAAATTCTGCTGTTGCTACCTGAAGACGTTAGTTTGGTTTCGTTCGTCTTGTCACAGAGGAAAGAGTGACGTTGGCAATTATGCTCTCTCATTTTTTCGATGAGAAACGAAAATTCTTCGTCTCTCTTCGTTTGTTCTGGTGTCGGTCATTTACGAATGAGACAGTAAAACATTGAAAGTGAGACTGTTGGAATGGTTTCTTTCATTAATAATGCGTGAACATTTTAAGCTCTGATTCCAGATAAGAAATCAGAACCCACATACTGGAACTAAGTCTGGAACATGCCTCCTGGAGCTAGATGTTGGAACTGAATTCAGTTTCTTTATGAAAGTTCGGAATCCAGATTTAGAATTGAGTTCTAAGGAGTGTATCGATAAGAAGTTAGCAACATTCAAACAGTTATTACTCTGAAATGACTTAATTTTTTGCTGCGTGTTTTGCGGTGACATGTTTGTTAACATGTCAATAATAGCAGAAAGGAATGTAGCAGAGGCAACTAAATATCCCATCGTTTTTATATGTATTTCAGATAAATGTAGCATGATTTCCACTAAATACCAATGGCTTTTGCACTCATTTTATGAGTGAAGTGTATATTTTCACGAATTTCATGTCAGCTGTTTTTCAAAGGAGAACAAATCTTACAAAAGTAAACAAATCGAGTTTCTCTTTCCTACCAACGAATGCTTCAAAATCCTACGATTTTGCCTAAAAATTCGGATTTTGCAAAAAAAATCAATCTTAGTAGGGTAACGGCTCCCTATTCCATCTGAGCTCCTATTTCCATCTCACCCCTTCACCTCATTACTTTGAACATGAATAATATTTTACAACCTACCTGAACCAAACTGTGAAACGTTTTAAAATGATTATACAAGCTATTGTCACACTTTCCCATTGAAAGAAATGGTTTCAAATTCTTCGGTGATCGTTTTTTTTCATTTAAAGTAAACTCACTTTTCAATTTAGGACACATTTTCGTCGTAAGATTTACAGTTCGTCATGTTTCTGAATATCTACTAACCGATTCGTCTCAAAACATGATCACTATTTCGCACAATTACACTACCATTGAATGCTGGATGTTTTCATAATTAGTAATGTTTACTTGCCACTTGTTTAATTAACAATTAAAAACTTCAAAAATTTCCCGTCAAGCAATAAAAGTCTTCAAACATATGAGATGAAAGTTTTTTACTTAGTTCACTTGATTGCGCTTTGTTTTCCTCTCATTCGGTTTCGCAAAGTTACCAAGTTATTTCATAATGTTACAAAACAAAATAGTTTTTCTTCTTCAAATTACCATCAAAAAGTATGTTTTGGTATCCGTGACATTAGATTAATTATATTATTGGTATTAATGTTTCGGCTTCGAATATTACCAGAAAGAGCGTGTTAAATACTATTGAAATAACCATTGTGGCAAATCTAGTAGCACTGGTGTCATTCCGCTATACGTCAACATAACGCTGTTAAATGTGTGTGTGTTTCATCGGCTGTGCACAGAGATGCCAGATGTTTTCATAGAAAATATGTATTACTTTGCATAAAAAGCCCAGATATAGTTATCTGTTTTCACTAATAAAATGATGTTAAAAGATAGTTCTTTATTTCCACTTTAACATGTGATTTGTCTGTGAATAATAAACCTTTAAAGAATCACTGAAATCAAATACTAATAGACACTCAGAGAGAAAAGTTCAATTTTTACTTCTCACCTGTAAAAATCTGTATTAAATTTAGGAAATCTGTATACAATCTTAACTTTGATTTAAATCAGTATGCGAACGCTAAAATCTATGAAATACAGATAAATCAGTATAAATGGCATCTCTAGCTTTGCATTTTGTTTTAAGAAGGGCTAATGCCTAAATAGTAACAATTTCGCTTTTTGGTTTTATTTAAAGTTCACCAAAGTTCAAATTTTAAATTCAAAGCGAAAGGTAACGGAAACGACCGAAGAATTTATAAACGTTCAAATGATTTCAAACTAATTCTAAAAATATCGTGTGTTGTCTTATAGTTGGCATTAGGCCGTTTTTAAGAAGAATTCTGACATTTTGAACCTGAGAGTGTAATAGTGGAATATTTTGTTTTGATTGCTGTCGCCATTGCTAATTTATAGGATGAATAAAGGACCAACGATAGGATGGATAAAAATCCATTGAGATGAAATTAGGAGCAGAGTAGTGAACACATCATGAGTGTTTTTAGCTGTTTTATGAATATTAGTTAAATTTTCAAGAATTGTGAATCAATTCTCAACTTTGAGCAAGGCGAATGAAGCAGTAATATGAAACAGTCATAGTGATTTTAGTGGCTAAATCGGGGTTTTGAGGCGACGTCCTTACAAATGAGATGAACTAGGGAGCCCTTACCCTAATATAAAGGGCGCGAAACTGTTCCATTTGTTTACGTAAGTTTCGCCCTCCAAGTTCCATGCCAACAAACACGGCGATACTTCAATTGCTAGTAAGGAACACAGAAAGAAATAATGAAATTTACACGATATTTTTATCTGTGAAGGGCGAAACTAATTTTTTTCTTTATTTCAGATAATTTCTGAGCCTTTTACTACTGGAAATAGTAAATGAGACGATAAAATTACCCGCAGATTGAAAACTGCGCACGGACGTGTCTTTATAATTCACAAAGCAAAGCTTTGGTATTACATTCCTGTAGAGGAATTTGACCTTCCTGTTTCAACCTTCAAACTGTAACACGGCGTCACCCATCAGACCATCAACTGATAAAACGTGAAAAGATGAAAAAATGTTTAATTTAAAATCGATTTCTCTACTCTGTAGCCTTTGAAAAGATAATGTTATAAGTAAAGATTTTCCAGAAAAATTTCTAAACTACTTACACTTCAAGGACTCAGCATTCGCCATATTAAAAATTGAATTTTTCACACTTCAATTTACTTCACGTAAATTGTGTGTGATATTTCAATTCATTTTAGGGAATGTTCGCTTAGTATTTATTTTCGTCCCGTAAAATATTGAATTTGACGTTTGAAACCATTTTACGTGATTTTTCAATCAATTCTAACGTGAATTTTTATTTGAGTGTGTTGTCAAGCAACCCTCTAAGAAAAATTCGTTCAACGGAAGTCCCCGTTTGTCCAATTGAGGTTTCTATAGCGGACCTTACACCAAATACAAAGAATAATACCCCTAAGTCCCATACAAACGAACCGCTAATGTTTGGTTCACAGCCTGAACAAGTAAGCCTAACAAATTACTTCCTTTCATTGCGAAAGTTTGAAATTGTGGAAGATCGTTTCTGGCAACGCTTTATCCTAGTTGCTACGGTGCAAAACAAACTTGTTTGTTTATGTTTATCGTTGCTGTATTAAACTGCAACAATCAGTCTAAATATCACCGGCACTAGCGCAAAAGATGAAAAATGAACACAAACATCCACGAATCTACAAATATCAATACATTCCTGGTGGCTTAACCATTCTAGATTATTTTTTAACTTACATTTCGCTTGTGATCTTGATTATCAGATAAAAACTGTTTGTTTATTTATTTTTCACTATAATAAACAGTAACTATGGTGAACTTGTTCTTACCCTTCAGTGTTGCTAGTTTTATAGAAAACTCGTTAAAGTACATTGTCACTATGACAGTGTATCATGACAGTGTACCGCACGATGCAAAATGTGTCCTTGAAAGTTTGTCGAAGTATTCCGTATTATAATTTGTATTTGCCTACACGATCATCAAAAGTGTCTTTACTAAAATAATATCATTTTAATGAACGTGTATGGTGCAGTAATGACGAGTTTTCTATGCAAATTTTAAATATCATTAAGTAACGAATCGAAGTAGTCATCATTAAAAATGACAAAAATAATTCTCGTGTAAGGGCCGCTTATACCCGGTGAACGGCGGCTCTAGTGAAAAATGGGTGGCCAATACGTTTCCGGATGAAAACAAAACAATACGTACCTAAAAGCGATTCACACGTAACATCAGGCGACTATCACCGGCATGGGACGGTTACGGAACAACAACATTAGTTGTAAGCAATTCATATGAAGGGAAACAACGCCAAGTTCACGGAACATTAATATATTAATTTTGACGTCGACCGAAGTGGATTGATCGTCTGAATCGTGTTTAATTCATACATTTCCTGACGAAAACAAACCAATCTCATTTGCAGAAGTGAGCTGTCTGGAAGCCTAATACGTTGAACCGTTGGTCCGATGAATGTCCAATAAATCGACCATATCGACGAATCATATATATCGACCGAGACAAGACTTTCATTTGCCGCTTTTGAAACAGACTATTGAACCGGGCGTAATTTTTTTCGTTCAACGAATCCGCAGATGTCGGTCCATTGTTGAGCCATTTTCAATATGAGGAGTTGGACTCCCGTTGGACTAGTTTTTCAGGAGCATTTTCTAAGGTTCTAAACACTAATTATCTGATACTTCTACTTTGCGTAGAATAACAACACATTTTCTTTTTGCTATGAAGAAAACATCCGATTTTTACACTATTTTTGTAGGAGAGAAAATAAACAACAAACTGAACGAGTATTTCGTTTAGTATGTCGTTCAACAAACGCTCAACAAAATCTAACCGCTTTCTCAGTGGGTCGTGTCGAAAAATTGGATTCCATCGATTTCGTTCGAATCTAATGCCTTGGCGGACTCAACAGCCCTACCTGGGTATACGACCAGAGCACATAACTTCGTCCTTTAGCGGTGACTAGAACAAAGCCCGGTATATGTTTCACATTATTAGGTGAAAACCATCCAAACTCATCTGCATTGCTTAGACCGTCATCGTGGAGTCGTCGTAGAGCTCGAAGGCTCCTCAATGGATATTCAGTAAAGCCAACATAACCTCACTAACACTTTACAAAGCAGTGGGAAAACCCGTACGAAGCGGCTCGACAATGTTTTTCCAATACTTCGCGGTGAATGTTACGACGCATTGGACACTCCGGTTTCTCGCTTTCTGTCGTGTGGAGGCTCATGGTCACGAAACTACCATTAATCTAGTGAGGCTCCATAACATTATTTCGCCCATGAAAAGGGGGTTTCGTCGGTGGCTCTGTGTTGTTCCGTGTGATGCAGGTCATCCTTTTCACTTCGCGAGTTTCAGTAACGCCTCCCTCCCCTATTTTGATGGATGGTTCGAATGGGAACAGCTAACCGCAACTCGGTTCGATCGTGGTGAGTTGAGTACGGCTAATTAATTGAAAATTTGCTCAAACTGGGCAGTTGGACGGTGGCGGTAAACCAATTTTTCAACTGAAAATAGAAAACAAAACAACTGGAATCTCTCAAGGCCATTATTTTGAAGGATTCGTTCCAACCTTCGTCTAATTAAACAATAAAGCCCGTCGGTTGTCGGTGCTGTTGCTTTTTGTGCGTGTGGAAGTAAGTGTGTGTGGGGGTGAGCTTGTTCAAACAATTGTTCCATTTGGGGAACGTGCTTTCGCCGTGTCATGGTTTTTGTTTTCGGACGCAGCAAAATCCTTTGGCAATTCTTCCAACCATAACCCAACGGATAGTAGGATTGGCCGGTTGGTTGGTTGGTTGGTTGGTCGGTATGAAGGTCCTGGCACTTATCGGGCGCCACCCAGTCCGGGACGGCGAGAAACCGAATGCTGAGCTGCCGATGCCGATGCCGATGCCGACGTCGGTAGCGCCCCAGAAAACGCATTATTGTATGCAAATATGTACTTTCTGTAAAATTATTTGCGCTGCTAAGTGACGCGGCTACCGAACTGGCCTCGGGGTTTGTCTGTGAGTATAATAAAACGCTTTGATTGCTCAACAAAACGGATGGCCAAGGATGAAGTTTGACCGGTGCTATTTTGCCGTGGAGGTGCGGTGGTTTGGATAGTTCGCGCACCGACCATCGTCGGTCGGATTGTTCGAAGGGGTGGACGCATGTATTTCCATTCATGGTGCGTCATTACGTGACCTAGCGATTGGGTTTTAGCTAAACCTAATATTTGCACGTGTAGAATGATGGAATGGATACTTGTGTACGCAGGATGAAGGCTGTTTGAGAATGCTGAATGCTGTGCAACCGAGCTGTTGATTCTTTGTTCAGTTTTGATGGAGATTTGTTTGACAATGAACTTATTATTTTAAATGCTTTCTCTGTGCGCTTCGTGCTCTAAGTGCTAATGTCGATGCGAAGAAGATTCCATGATCGAAAGGTTTCCGCTGGCTGGGTTCTGTCAACAGCATGACAACCAGCGTGACATAGAAACCTAACCACATTTTGTTCTTCACAATACACACCTACGCATTGTAATTATGTCACATGATTGTGTAGGTCATAATTTTATAATTTAGAGGAGAAGGCCTTATACCAGGAAAAAGGAACTTGACTCCAGCTTTCAAGGCTACTGCAAAATGCTGAATAAGTTGAATATCAAGCAAAGCGGTATGCAAGGAGAGAGTTTATGACGTACCCGGATGTAAACACTTGCATTCGATCTCGTTTACGTACTGTGAAAACCAAATTCAACATTCATTTTTTGTAATTATTAATTTATAGCCACTGACCGTCAGCATTCAATACAAATTCATTTGACTTTTTCTTCCAGTTTCAAATGAAGCTCCCAAAATTCATCGTCAGTTGAATAATTCTACCTTGTCATTTGACGTTTTGTTTGCTCAGTTTCAAGTGCCAAGTTGTCTAGCTGCTGGTGGTGAGCAACTTTGAATGAATAGAATTACAAATGCAGTAAGGTATTAAAAACGAGAACTGAAGGAGGAAGCTATTAATTTATGCGTATTCTGTAATTGATATTTCAGCTACCTGGTTTGTCTTTTATCTATTATCTTGAACCAACTCGAATGTTTACATGAACCTCATATGAAGGCCGCTCACACACTATTGGAAAAGATATTTTGTTACTTCAAGAGATCAACTGACGGCGATTAAACTGAGTTTTGCTTTGAAGAGAATCGATTGAAGAACTGAATGCTGCCCGTTCGGTACATCAGCGAACGTTGTGTGGGTCAGAGTGTGAAATTTACTGCAGGAGAGAGATCGTCAGTGTGTTTCACATTCGGTTTCAATTGGATTGAATGAAGTTTTACTGCACTGATTGTGTGTTTCTTACACGCTGTTTGAATGTAGATTCCGTAACTAAAATTTTAAACTGAATTTTAATCCCGTATTCTGAAACCGAGTTCTGGATGAGGATTCTGAAATTGTATTTTAAAATTGAATTCTAGATATGGATGCTTAATCTATGTTTTGAAAAGAAATTCTGAATTTTAACTCTACACTTCGATTCAATAACTGAATCGTGACTCTGAAAATAAATTCTGAAACTGAACGTCGATTCTGGAACTGGGTTCAGAGTAGCGATGGGCAATACGGCTCATTTCAATGAGCGGCTCTGAACCGAACGCTCTTTCGTAAGAGCCGGTTCAATTGAACGGCTCATTGGCTCTTTTTCAATAAACGTCAATGTGGAGAAACGGTTCGAGAGAGTGAGTGTGAGAGCCACGGAAATGCATGAGCGGTATGTGCGATCTAAAATTGTGTTTCACAACTAGAGGTGTCCGTGTGCGAGGAAGCGGGATATTGAAATAAGTTGAAATTCCATTTGGAAAAAAATCTATTGTTCTTCTCCTATTTCGACAGAATTCTTTGCAAATTCACTGCTGAATAAATGTTCCTATGTATTTTTGACAGCTTCATTAGAAAACATCATCGTTTAACCAACAACGCAAACAAATTTGGGCGTACGCAAGCACACAGATTTTCCAAGTTGAAACACAGATTTTAAAATGGCAACTCTGCTTGAGAGCCGGGGTTCAATTTTGAAGAGGCATGGTTCGTTCGCTTATTGCTACGAGTCGGCTCAAATGAACGGCTCGTGAGCGCTCGCCCATCACTAGTTCAGAGACTTACTTTAGGAAATGAATTCTTGTACTCAATGCTAGACAAGAATTCAGGAGCTCAATTTCTAACCTAAATGCTGAACATGAATGCTGAAGCTGAATTCAGGAATTGAATTCTGAAGATTAATTTTGGACCTGTATTCGAATGTTGTTTTCACTTGAGAAAACTGAAACTGACCCTGGGTAGTTTCATCAAACAAACACTTTTAACAAAACTGGGTTGGTGGTTGGTGAGGAAGAAAACAAAATATCTGCTGCTGTACAACAATTCGTTCGAGAAAAATGTTCCGAACAGTGTTTAATATCGTAGTGAGTTCCACTACGCAGGAATGAATCCCGTACAGCATCCTGATAGTTTCTTTCAATGAAATGCAAATCCGAAATGAAATAATCGACTTTAAAATTCTATATGCTGCTATTTTTATAGCCGTTAGGACCGCCCATTAGTGAAAAAGCTACAAACGAAATCACGCAAAACGAAAGCTCCTAACAAAAATTGGATCAGTTTGGATTCTATCGCCACTACGAGCAGATGTATTTTGTGTCGGTTGCAAAGCTTGTTTCGCTTCCGACAAGAGCGATTACGTCACAGCTGCCAGTCATTTGCATTGTCGAAAAAGCAACGGTGGAGAGCATTACACAAAATCAGCCGTTCTAATGGCTCTAAAAGTTTTCTAAAGAACTATTAGGATTTCTGCTCGCAAATCGAAGAGAAGTATCCTCAGTTTAGTGCAAATCTAGAACTGTTCGATTTGATTTTTGCAATTTTCGCTGTGTGAAATTCACAGTAATCTAGATCAAGTGAAGCCTTCTTAGTTTTTGCGAAAAATGTGGAAAAGGGGAATGCTTGCATAATTCATACAATTGATCAACTAATCGATTTATTCGGAAGTGTTAAGGAATATGTCAGTTGTTTCCGTATTCACGACATCCAGTTATGTCTCTGACATTACCCACCCGCCTTTTTTCTTCGCGTTTCACCTTCGGCTCGTCAGTGCTTTTTTGTACATAATGTACATATGAGTAAAGGAACACGGATCTGATTTAAGGTTCAGAATCCAACTCCAGACTTCTGCATAGGAATTCAATTTTTGAATCCAATTCCACAATTCAGCTGCCGAATTCTGTCTCAGAATAGCAAAGTAAAGTCATGGAACTACGTTGCGATGCAGAACTTGTATCAACCGACTTCGCAGCCGACTCGTAAGTGTACAGGACTACTGCGTAACCAGTGTTACGTTCCTACAGATGGTATGACTTACACTCCAAAACACCGACCCTAGCAATTCTTAGAGTGCAGGTCCGAAATTAAGTATCAGAAATCAATTCCAGAATCGATTATCAGAATTCGGTTTATTTAATTCATTTCTTAAACTCACCTCCTAAACCCTGTTCCAGAGTTCAGCACTCAGTTTTAGAATTCATTTCCTGAATCATGGTTCAGTTCCTGAATTTAGGATTTAGCTCTCGGTACAGAATTCAGGGTTATAACCCAGTTCACAAGATCAATTTGAAAATTTAGTTCCTGAATCTACACTAAATAATCAGGTCCAAGATCCAGATCCGAAGCTTGGCCTAAAAATTCAGTTCTTGAATCCAAATCCAGATTTTGGTTCAGAAATAAGTTCCAGAATCCAGGTTCAGCACTCAACTACAGGAATTTGGGAATGCAGATCCAGAAATCTTGTACAGATTTCAGGATCATAATTCAAATTTTGAGTTCAACTTCACAATTTAGTTCTATGATTCAGGATGAAAACTCAGTATTTTTGTTCAGAATTCAATTCCTGAATCGAGGTCTGGATATCGGGATTATAATCCAGGCCCTGAATTCAGCTTCAGAATTCAGTTCCAGAACTTACTTCTTCAATCTAGAATTCGTGTTGAGTGTGAAGTTCCTAAATCCAGTACAAGATTTCATGTTCAAAATTCAGCTTCACAATCCAGTGCTAGAATCCAGGTTTAGATTTCAGTTCTAGAATTCAAATTCAGTATTTTGCTTTACCATTCATTTCCTTAACACTCCAAATACCAAGCCTCAAAAAAAGTTGGAACGGTAACTTTGAGCTGTCATAGCTCAGCTGTTTTTCAACGAATCTGAATAAATTTTTCACCCTCGAATTTTGTGAAGTTCGTAGATTGATTCCAAAACTTTGTAGCAGACGATTGACAAAAGAAAACCAATGAAAATTTAATTTTTCCCGTTCCAAGTTTTTTTCACGCGCCCGATATGCCCTATCTGCTTTCCAATTTTCTTTCCTTTGGCATAAACGTCGCATAGAAAATATTGAATACTTCAACTTTACCGAGTCATTACTTTGTTGTTAGTCAACCGATCTTCAAAATTTGTTCACCATTGGAAAGGTAATACTTCCAGAAATAAAATGCACTGAAAAAACCGAAAAATAGGGTTATCTACCCAAAGTTATAATGAAAACTGTAGATAGATGACCTAAGAAAAGATGAGACTTTTTACAATGATCGTAAATATCTCGAAATTCAAAGCGATGACCTATATATTTTTATACATCATTCGATTGCTAGTGATACCAGCTACAATTTTCGCTCAACTACCATTCCTGCACAATCAAAAGAAAACATTAAACAATCGATGGATTTATAAATATATATGAATTTTTCATTTTTTTCACATGTTTGTATATAACTCAAAAATTAAAGCGATGACATGTACATTTTTTTGATTCAGAGTATTGGAATCATTACCAGAAACAATGTATTGATGATCAAAATTATATATCCGTTCAAAGAATCTCAAGAAATTTGGGACAAATACAGAGAATTTCTATTATTGGGAAAATTTTGCAAAAAAAAAAAAAACAAATCAAAACTTTGAAATTTTATGACATATATTTTTTTATTATTTTAGTTGGAAGTTTATTATGAACAAAATTTACAATAAAACTGAAACTTGGATTTCACTGAAAATCTTAAAAATGTTGGTAAATATACCTAAACTCTAAAAATAATAATGTTTTTGTAAGGGACTAAAGATCTAAACAATTTTTATGCACAACCCAAACGGAATTGTTAACTACTAAAATTAGGTTTTTTTGTTTTAGGTTTTCCGTAAAATCTCAAAAAATCGGTAGAAGATCGGAAATTTCAAAATTTCTGATATAAAAGGTGATTTTTTTGAGGTTAGGATTTTCATGCATTATTATTTGCTCAGTATGCTCTGACATTTCATCATGAATAGACTTACTAACGAGCAACGCTTGCAAATCAGTGAATGGGCCCTAGAAAAGTTGGCAGAAAATCCGCTTTTTTATCGACAAATTTTGTTCAGCGATGAGGCTCATTTCTGGTTGAATGGCTACGTAAATAAGCAAAATTGCCGCATTTGGAGTGAAGAGCAACCAGAAGCCGTTCAAGAACTGCCCATGCATCCCGAAAAATGCACTGTTTGGTGTGGTTTGTACGCTGGTGGAATCATTGGACCGTATTTTTTCAAAGATGCTGTTGGACGCAACGTTACAGTGAATGGCGATCGCTATCGTTCGATGCTAACAAACTTTTTGTTGCCAAAAATGGAAGAACTGAACTTGGTTGACATGTGGTTTCAACAAGATGGCGCTACATGCCACACAGCTCGCGATTCTATGGCCATTTTGAGGGAAAACTTCGGAGAACAATTCATCTCAAGAAATGGACCGGTAAGTTGGCCACCAAGATCATGCGATTTGACGCCTTTAGACTATTTTTTGTGGGGCTACGTCAAGTCTAAAGTCTACAGAAATAAGCCAGTAACTATTCCAGCTTTGGAAGACAACATTTCCGAAGAAATTCGGGCTATTCCGGCCGAAATGCTCGAAAAAGTTGCCCAAAATTGGACTTTCCGAATGGACCACCTAAGACGCAGCCGCGGTCAACATTTAAATGAAATTATCTTCAAAAAGTAAATGTCATGTACCAATCTAACGTTTAAAATAAAGAACCGATGAGATTTTGCAAATTTTATGCGTTTTATTGTTTAAAAAAGTTCTCAAGCTCTTAAAAAATCACCCTGTATATTGCGTTCCAGCGTTTCTGCAAATCAAAGTGAAAATATTGGAATCCGTTTTGATTTCATCTGTTTCAAAGAGACGTAGAATTTGTTTCTAATAATAAAATAATTCTTGTGACAACACAAAAATTTTAAATTATTTCAATGGCTTTGTACAATAAGAAATAGAATGTAAAATTATATGAATTTCATACACTAACCCATGGCAAAAGAAACCAATTACAATTAAAAAAAATATATTGCTTGATTTTTGTTTTACAAGCAATTGAGAACAAAAACATATATCTTAAATTTTCCGCTATCCTAAACGACATCAATTATAATCGATAGAATATTAGAATTTAAATATCACAAACTTAGAATTATTTCAGAATGTATAGAATTCGAAAATTATTTGAATTTTCTATTAGTAAACAATTTAGAAAAAGTAGAATTCTTAATTTAGCACAAAAAATCGTTCGAAATTAAGTAAAACATGTTTTTATCCACCTAGTTGTGTAATGATGCGTTTCTCATATCTCTCTTATTCTCATATAAAAATGAATTCTTCAAACAGTTTTGTTTGATTTTTGAAAAACATGAAAGCTAGTGCATGAGCTAGTGTAACCTACAAAATGAAACAATTCTCAAATCGGTTGGGCCATCTTTCTCAGTGAAGTGAGTTCCACTATTTCAGGTACTTATGAAACTGGAATCGCCCCGAATATTGGCTTTGCAGCAGCCTTTGCGATTAGCACCAACCAACCAATCTACCTGCAGCTTACAGTTGTCTTCGTCTCGAAAAACAACCTCTTCGTTTGAATGCTTTTTACTGAATGAAACCCTGCACCTATGTTATCAGAATTAATTGGCTCAAGTGGCATGTTCCCCTAGTTATTTGGAGATTTGTGCCTTGCCGTAGCTTCTCATCAACTTCCTGATGGCAAAAGAAGGATAAAAGGAACATAGAAGGGAATTGGGAATTGGGTGAGATGGAAAAACAGCACAAAACATAAAGAAATAAGTCGTCCTGCATCCCCGAAAGGATGCTGAACGATCTGCAGGTGCCAAAATGCACTGTTGATAAAACCTCCAACCACCGAGAGGCGTTAGAGATTTTACAAAAACGACACCATTCTGCATTCCCCGAAGAATGCAGAATGATTTCTTCCCGAATATGCACTTGAATTAATTTGACACTTTAGAAGACAAAAATACCTTATATAGCTAATAAATGACTGATACGAATATTTTTCAATGAAAAAACCCAATGTATGAACATAACTTAAAAAAATTAAAAAAAAGGTCTCCTCCGCCTTTTTTTATAAACATGCTCGAAAATATTTTTTTGTCAAATACAAGAAACGGATTTTTTTCGTTTTCCTCAATGTTAGATATAGCAGTTTGAAAATAACCGGTTTTTGAACTAGTTTTGCTCATAACTTCGGTTCAGAAAACGCTACCTGAACACGCCAGTCATTAAAAAATTGGTTTTAACAAACTCTAAAAGATGTTCGAAGATACCTATACGAAAAGAGAAAATTATAAATGCTAGAGCAAAAAATCTGATTTTTTGAGGAACACCATAAGTTGCTCTTTAAAAATAGCTGTAACACTAAAACCGTGGCAGATACTACTATGATGTCCTCAGCAAAGCTGCTCGATATAAGTTTATCTACAATTTTGCCGAAAAATGCAGTCCTTTATCTCAATAAATCCGGAAAATAAGTTTTGGATCACCTTGATAATAAGAGCCACCCTAATACCATGTACATCGACATATGACTTATCTTCACTGATCATTTGTTTTGAAGACATCATAGCTCTAAAGTATAAGGTTAAGCCACAAATGCTTTTTCCACTGTGCAATGCAATTTAACTCGGAAATTTTAAAATTTCCGATCTTTTATCTATTTTTTGAGATTCTACGGCAAACCTACAACAAAATCAGAATTTTAGTAGTTATCAAATGCGTTTGTGTTGTGCATAAAAGTTGTTTAGATCGTTTGTCCAATACAAAAATATTTTCAGAGTTTTGGGTTATTTACTAAAAATTTTAAAATCTTCAGTGAAATCCAAGTTTCAGTTTTTTTTGTAAATTTTGTTTATAATAAATTTCCAACTGAAATAATAAAAAAATATATGTCATAAAATTTAAAAATTTTGATTTCATGTTGTTTGGCAAAATTTTTCCAATAACACAAATTCTCTGTATTTGTACCAAATTTCTTGAGATTCTATGAACGGATATATAATTTTGATCATCAATACATTGTTTCTGGTAATGATTTCAATATTTTGAATCATTCGTAACCGAATGTTCGAAGTGAGCACACGCGTTTTTTTAACAATCGACATCGGTAAGACGAAGGTGCCTATCACAGCAGAGGCTGTAGTATAGGCATTAAATAAAAGTGATAAAAAGTAGCATCCCCGCAAGTGAGTTCTGTCTGTGCACCGGTTTTGTATCGGTATCAACAGTAGACGCTATTGTGCTATCCTCGGGCAGCAGTTATTTCTATTGTTTGCTACCCGCATCGCAGCAGCCAAATCCTGAGTCAAGGTCACGCTGAAGCACAACGAAGGAGTGAAGGAGCAACTCACCTAACAGCTTACCGTGACATACTGTTAAGTATTTTCTCAAACTTTTTCTTTCAACTTTTACTATTCATATATTTTCTTTTCATTTTATTTCTTTCTTTCTCATTTCAAGTGCGGGAGACTTCTTTACTCCCGCACTTTAAATATGAATATTGATGACAGTGGGGGTGTCTCGGAGGAGGGCGAAGCTGAACGAATGAACGAAGAACATTTAGAGGCTGAGTTTGCTTCCGAGATGCCATCTACCCCTCCTATACCATCTCCCCCTCCGATACCATCTCCCTCTCCGATGCCATCTCCCTCTCCGATGCCTCCATCTCCCTCTAAGATATTGCCTGCCCGCCAAAAAGTTTACCAAGACGATGGCTCGGGGGGTCCGTGGGTGGTATACTTCCGGCCCAAATTAAAGTCTCTCAGAGTTTTAAATATTGCTCGGGACCTGGAAAAACATTACTCGGCAATAAAAACAATAGATAAGGTTTCGCCAAACAAGTTACGCGTTGTTGTGTCCGACCTGAAGCAAGCAAACGCGATTGCTACCAGCGAGTTGTTCACGAAGGAGTACCGCGTGTACGTCCCGTCTCATGTGGTGGAGATCGACGGTGTGGTCCGTGACGAAAGTCTGACAATCGAAGATCTGATGAAGGACGGGGTAGGCCGTTTCAAAAACCCCGACCTTCATCCAGTGAAAATTTTGGAGTGCAAGCAATTGCACTCCAAATCGATAGATGGTAAATTTTACCAATCGGACTCATTTCGCGTGACTTTTGCCGGATCTGCACTTCCAAATTACTTGGTAGTGAGTGGAGTTCGTCTACCTGTTCGGCTGTATGTACCGCGGGTAATGCATTGTACAAGCTGCAAACAGTTAGGTCATACGGCAACCTATTGTTGCAACAAACTGCGATGCGGCAAATGCGGAGAGGCCCATGAGGACGATCTCTGCAGAAGAGCAGTGGAAAAGTGTTGCTACTGCGGGGAGAATCCTCATGATCTCTCGGTGTGCCCTACGTACATACAGCGTGCGGAGAAATTGAAGCGATCCGTGAAAGAACGTTCCAAACGTTCTTATGCGGAAATCTTAAAAAGAACCACTCCATCGACCCCTGAGAACCCGTTTGCAATCTTGCCAGTTGAAGAGGATACCTCTGACGACCCAGGCGAAGGACCTTCCTACACACAGGTTGAAGGAAGCAGGAAAAGACAAAATCTGGCTTCTCCCAAGCTTCCTCGTAAAGGCCTCAGACTGTCCTCTTCGTCACAAAAGAACCAAACGGAAACAAAAAGTGCTGACTCAAAACCGAAGCAAACACCTCCTGGGTTCAAAAAACTTAGGGATGATAAGGAGTACCCAGCACTTCCTGGGGCATCAAAAAACCCGAATGACCCCAAAGCACAACCAGAAAATCCAACAAACGCTGGATTATTGAAATTTTCTGATATCGTGGACTGGATATTAACAGCCTTCAATATTACTGATCCTCTGAAAAGCTTCCTAACTGCTCTACTGCCAACAGTAAGGACATTTTTAAAACAGTTGACTGAACAATGGCCCCTCCTTGCAGCGATCGTATCTTTTGATGGATAATTTACCACTGAGAATCGAAGATATGATCATTGTGCTTCAGTGGAATTGCAGAAGTATCATCCCAAAACTTGATTCTTTCAAACACTTAATACATACTCATAATTGCGATGTATTCTCCTTGAGTGAAACTTGGCTTACTTCTAACATCAACCTCGACTTCCATAATTTTAACATAATCCGCCTGGACCGAGAAGACTCTTATGGAGGGGTACTTTTAGGGATTAAAAAGTGCTATTCATTTTATCGTATTAACCTCCCCTCGACACCGGGAATTGAAGTTGTTGCTTGCCAAATTAATATTAAAGGCAAAGATCTATGTATAGCTTCTATCTACATTCCTCCCAGAGTCTCGATAGGGCATCGTCGGCTTGCAGACATCATAGAACTTCTTCCTTCACCGCGGCTGGTTTTAGGGGACTTTAACTCGCATGGTACAGGATGGGGCTGCTTATATGATGATAATCGTTCTTCGTTAATCCAAGATCTGTGTGACAACTTCAATTTGACAATTCTAAACACGGGAGAAATGACACGGAACCCTAGACCGCCAGCACAACCAAGTGCGCTGGATTTATCCCTTTGCTCGACTTCGCTACAGTTAGATTGCAAGTGGAAGGTAATCTGTGATCCTCACGGTAGCGATCACTTGCCGATCATAGTTTCTATCACCAACCGTGGAAGACCATCGGAAACAATCAATGTTTCGTACGATTTCACACGAAACATTGATTGGAAACGTTACGCGAGCTCGATATCTGAGAAACTAGAAACATCACAGGAGCTTCCTCCGGAGGAAGAGTATACATTTTTGGCTGGCTTGATTCTTGACACCGCAATTCAAGCTCAGACGAAACGAGTACCTAGCGCGCAAACTAGTATGCGTTCTCCCAACCCATGGTGGGACAAAGAGTGCTCAGAGCTGAAAACGAAAAAAGCTTCAGCCTTCATCTCGTTTAGAAAGAACGGAACTCCAGATAATTATCGGAAATACGCGGCGTTAGAATTTCAAATGAAAAGTCTTATTAAAGCTAAGAAACGCGGTTACTGGCGAAGGTTTGTTGACGGATTAACGAGAGAAACAGCAATGAGCACTCTTTGGAATACGGCCCGTCGCATGCGCAATCGAAATCACGCGAACGAAAGCGAGGAATATTCTAACCGCTGGATATTTGATTTCGCTAAGAAAGTATGTCCTGATTCTGTTCCGGAACAGAAGATATCCCGCGTCGCGACATTGAATACAAACGAAACACCGTTTTCGATGGTAGAGTTCTCACTTGCGCTCTTGTCGTGTAACAATAGAGCCCCGGGGTTAGACAGAATTAAATTCAACTTGTTGAAAAATCTGCCCGACTCTGCCAAAAGGCGCTTGCTGAATTTATTCAACAAGTTCCTCGAGGGTAATATTGTCCCACACGAATGGAGAGAAGTGAGAGTTATTACTATTCAAAAACCTGGAAAACCAGCCTCCGATCACAATTCGTATCGGCCGATTGCTATGCTTTCCTGTATCCGGAAATTGTTGGAGAAAATGATTCTCTTCCGTCTAGACAATTGGGTCGAAACAAATGGATTGCTTTCAGGTACACAATTTGGGTTCCGCAGGGGCAAAGGAACGAACGATTGTCTAGCGTTGCTCTCAACAGAAATTCAAATGGCATTTGCTCGTAAAGAACAAATGGCATCAGTTTTCCTCGACATCAAGGGGGCATTCGATTCAGTTTCCATTAACGTTCTATCTGAGAAGTTGCATCAGCATGGTCTTTCACCAGTTTTGAACAACTTTTTATATAATCTATTGTCCGAGAAACACATGCATTTTGAGCATGGTGATTTGACGACAAAGCGATTCAGTTACATGGGTCTTCCTCAGGGCTCATGCTTAAGCCCCCTTTTATACAACTTTTACGTAAATAACATTGATGAATGTATCAACACATCTTGCACGCTAAGACAACTTGCCGACGACAGTGTTGTGTCTATTATAGGACCCAAAGCTGCCGATCTCCAAGGACCATTGCAAGATACCCTCGACAACTTGTCGACATGGGCTTTTCAAATGGGTATCGAGTTCTCTACGGAGAAAACTGAGCTGGTTGTATTTTCAAGGAAGCGAGAACCTGCGCAACTACAGCTTCAACTAGGGGGTGAAACCATAGCTCAGGTTTTCACATTTAAATATCTCGGGGTCTGGTTCGATTCCAAAGGTACCTGGGGATGTCACATTAGGTATTTGAAACGAAAATGCCTACAGAGAATCAATTTCCTTCGTACAATAACCGGAACTTGGTGGGGCTCTCACCCAGGAGACCTGATCAGGTTGTACAAAACGACGATATTGTCAGTAATGGAATATGGATGTTTCTGTTTCCGCTCCGCTACGAATATTCATTTCATTAAACTGGAAAGAATTCAGTATCGTTGTTTACGTATTGCCTTGGGTTGCATGCAATCAACCCATACGATGAGTCTTGAAGTGCTG
The DNA here is from genome assembly GCF_030247185.1 of Malaya genurostris. Taxonomy (NCBI): domain Eukaryota; kingdom Metazoa; phylum Arthropoda; class Insecta; order Diptera; family Culicidae; genus Malaya; species Malaya genurostris. The sequence goes on along the minus strand of NC_080570.1, from coordinate 127,705,143 downwards.
GCGGGCGTCTTACCGTTGAAAAACAGGTTCTGGGATCTCTCATATCGACTGCTAATCCGATGCGACATTTTGAATCCGATGGTGATAGAAAACTTTGAAAAGCTCGTCGAGCTTAATTCACAAACCCGTTTTATGTCCTTGTATTTTGACTACATGGCTCAGAATATAAATCCTTCTTCGTTTGTTCCCAATCGTGTTCATTTTGTGGATACTTCTAATTCTACTGTGTTTTTCGACACATCCATGAAAGAGGAAATTCGTGGAATCCCGGATCCTGTACGCCCTCAAGAGATCCCAAAAATTTTTAATAATAAATTTAAAGAAGTCGACTGTAATAAAATGTTTTACACTGACGGATCATATCTAGACGGGTCCACTGGCTTCGGTATATTCAATGTAAATTTCACCGCTTCCTATAAACTCAGTGATCCAGCTTCAGTTTACGTCGCAGAACTAGCTGCAATTCAGTATACCCTTGAGATCATTGACACTCTGCCCACAGATCACTACTTCATTGTATCGGACAGTCTCAGTTCCATTGAGGCTCTCCGTTCAGTGAAGCCTGGAAAGCACTCACCGTATTTCCTGGGGAAAATACGGGAACAATTGAGTGCTTTATCTGCAAAATCATACCAGATTACCTTGGTTTGGGTCCCCTCACATTGTTCCATACGGGGCAATGAGAGGGCGGACTCGTTAGCCAAGGTGGGCGCACTAGAAGGTGATATCTATGAAAGACCAATCTGCTTCAATGAATTTTTCAGTTGCTGTCGTCAGAAAACTCTAGCCAGCTGGCAGAATACATGGAATAGTGGAACTCTGGGACGATGGTTACACTCAATAGTCCCACAGGTATCGACGAATGCTTGGTTCCGGGGGTTAGACGTGAGCCGAGACTTTATTCGTGTAATGTCAAGGCTCATGTCTAATCATTATATGTTCAGCGCGCATCTCCGTCGTGTGGGGCTCGCTGAGAGTGGTGTCTGCGTTTGCGGTGAGGGTTATCATGACATCGAACATGTTGTTTGGACATGTGTCGAGTATTGTGATGCCAGGTCCCAACTCATAGGTTCCCTTCGGGCCCGAGGTATACCACCCTTCGTACCAGTCCGCGACGTCTTGGCAACTCGAAATCTTCCTTATATGACTCTCATCTATAACTTCTTGAAAACTATCAATGCTCAAATTTAGTGCTCTCCCTATCTCTTTCTCGTCTACAGCTCTACCGCACTCTTCTTTACGTTGCTGGAAGTATGGCCTGTGTAAACGATGCTTCGGAGCATGCACCTGCCTTGAACTGACTGAGTTGCTGGAAGCTACCCAAAAACGTCACATCAACGTCAGAACACACCAACGAAGCATCCCAATCCAGAATAATCTCTTCATTGCTACAAGCTGAAAAACATGAAGATTCATCGAACGCAAAATGTGTCTAAAAGATGTATGCCACAAACCAATGATGTATTCAAATTTCAATTCAATACTGTGTAGGTCCCACCCTCCCTATGTCCCCTTACTAACTGGGGAGTATGCCGCCCCGTAATACGGCATCCCTTTCTCTCCCCCTAACAACAAGACAATCGGCCACGTTAAGCTAAAGCAAATGAGCCTAATAAAAATTTTATTTGAAAAAAAAAAAAAAAAAAATATTTTGAATCAAAAAATGTACATGTCATCGCTTTAATTTTTGAGTTATATACAAACATGTGAAAAAAATGAAAAATTCATATATATATTTATAAATTCATCGATTTCTCAATGTTTTCTTCTGATTGTGTAGGAATGGTAATTGTGCGAAAATTGTAGCTGGTTTCACTAGCAATCGAATGATGTATAAAAATATATAGGTCATCGAGATATTTACGATCATTGTAAAAAGTCTCATCTTTTCTTAAGTCATCTATCTACAGTTTTCATTATAACTTTGGGTAGATAACTCTATTTTTCGGTTTTTTCAGTGCATTTTATTTCTGGAAGTATTACCTTTCCAATGGTGAACAAATTTTAAAGATCGGTTGACTAACAACAAAGTAATGACTCGGTAAAGTTGAAGTTCTCAATATTCGATTCGCGATGCAGGTGCCGCATGAATGCAGATAGGGCACGTTATGAGCTCGAAAAAAAACTTGGAATGGGAAAAAACTGATTTTCATTAGTTTTTCCTAAAAGATTGCCAATAATGATATACTTAAAATAATCTACAAACTTCACAAAATTCGAGGGTGAAAAATTTATCGAAATTGGTCAAGTATCAACTGAGCTATGAGAGCTCAAAGTTACCGTTCCAACTTTTTTTGAGGCTTGGTGCTTCGCGTAACTTATTTAGGCTTGGTATTAGGAGTGTTAATCTAGGTTCAGATACAGGTTGAAAATTCTGCACCAGAATTCCATTTTGGAATTAAGTTTTGGAATTCAGTTCCTGAATTTTGATTCAGAATACAGCGTCGGAGTTCAATTGCAGAATTCAGAATTTAGCTTCCGGATTCAATTTCATAATTCAGCTCCTGAATCCATGTTCAGCTCTTGGTTTAACATTGTTCGAAGATTCTGTTTAAGAATCCGGTTGAGATTTTAGTTCCAAGATTCAGAGTCTAAGAGCAGCTCTGGAATCCAGGTGAAGAATTACAATTCGGATTTAGAATCCTAGATCTGGATTTCAGTTCCAGGCCCAAAATCCAGTTTAAAATTCAGAATTCATATTCAGAAATCAGTATCAGAATTCAATTCCAGAGTTTAGGTTTAAATTCAGTTCCAGAATCAAAGCCCAAAACTCGGCATAAGAGTAGAAGTTTCAGAATTCAGTTCCTGAATCCAGGTTAAGAATCAAGCTCGGAATTTAGTTCCAAATTTCTGGTTCGAAATCCTCAGACTCAGTTCTAGAAACCAGTATTAGAAATCCCGTTAAATTACGATACCTAAAAATGAAAGATCTCAACGAAAAGTGTCTGACATTAGTCAAGTCTGTCCCATTTTACAATCAACACGTTTTGGGGGTGGTTTTCATAACATAGGGGAGACCAAGACTAAATCGGACATTTTTCAGATATTGAAAAAACTATCCATTAATACTGGGTTTTTACCCAAATCATCTTTACCGCGTCATTTCTAACCGTTTACAGAGTCAATCCATGAATCGAAATATTTGCAGGTTTATAAGATATTTAAGCTGTCCGGTTTAGCCCCGTCTTCGGTCTTCGGCCCCTTACGAATTTCGGCCTAGAGCGCTCGATGACTACGATTCAATACGAAAAAAGCAGCATGGAATATGGCGGCCACCGACAGTACTCCATCACTGAAGGTTGAAGCGACCATTTTGATTAGATAAATTACGGCAAAAGTCGTAATAAATCATGGTACAATAAGTTTTTTGATGCATTTCCATGATTTGCAACTCACTATAGGTAGCCTAAATAGACTTCAATGACAAGTACCATTGAAAACACTCAACTGGTGTCAGATTAGTGATGGGCGAGCGCTCACGAGCCGTCCATTTGAACCGACTCGTAGCAATGAGCGAACGAACCACGGCTCTTCAAAATTGAACCCCGGCTCTCAAGCAGAGTTGCCATTTTAAAATCTGCGTTTCAACTTGGAAAATCTGTGTGCCTGTGTACGCCCAAATTTGTTTGCGTTGTGGTTAAACGATGATGTTTTCTAATGAAGCTGTCAAAACTACATAGGAACATTTATTCAGCAGTGAATTTGCAAAGAATTCTGTCGTTATAGGAGAAGAAAAATAGATTTTTTTCTAAATGGAATTTCAACTTATTTATTTCAATATCCCGCTTCCTCGCACACGGACACCTCTAGTTGTGAAACACAATTTCAGATCGCACATACCGGTCATGCATTTCCGTGGCTCTCACACTCACTCTCTCGAACCGTTTCTCCACATTGACGTTTATTGAAAAAGAGCCAATGAGCCGTTCAATTGAACCGGCTCTTACGAAAGAGCGTTCGGTTCAGAGCCGCTCATTGAAATGAGCCGTATTGCCCATCACTATGTCAGATTTGACGTGTTGGAATAAGTGTTGCCATGTCTCAAATGTTACTAATGTCGTTTTCGCTTGATGGCAAACCTAACCCAGTTTCCACCCTAACTGCTGTCAAACCGTTTGTTTGAAGCTAGTTTCCAGCCTACACACTTATACCGTTTTCGTTTATTGATCAGAGCAGCCCGAAAGCTGACCCAGAGTCGCCCAAACAACGTTTGATATGTTTGTTTTAGCAACCTGAGGTCGCTCTAGATCGGACTCCAATCGCATAGTTTCGCTCTGAAAATTTTGTCGGGTCGCATCACGCATCCAGCTGAGTTTGTATATTTTTTCTTTTTTTCATGAGTTGTTGTTTAGGGCGCGTACCACGTGTTCGTTTTACTCGGAGTCAGAGTAACCCGCGTCTAGGTTCAAAAACGAAAACGGTATTAGAAAATTTCGCAGAATTCGGTAATTTTTTACCGAATTTTCAACAGCTGAACGTTCGGTAGTCAGTTCGGTAATTGAGTTGATTTCCGATTGTTCGGTAATTGCTGAACTGTCAAACAACTACCGTAAACTGTAAACCAAATGGATCTAACTGATTGTTCGGTAATTTTTTGTTTTTTTTTTTTATTATTTTCTTTTGGTTAAAATTCTTTTATTTTTGGATTTTAGAAAACTACACATATTCACAAAAACGAATGAAGAAAATTCCAACCTGCCATGGTTTTATTCCACGAAAAAAAAGTCAAATGTCCCGGCTGACCGGAATTATGAGCACCTTCCAACACTGCACAATCCGTCGAGTCCACCAGAAATTACCCTTGAACGATTTGTGTAGGCAGCAAGTGGACAAGTGATACAAATTATTTTCTACCTATAAGGAAACAAAAAGTTTTTAGTGGTTCTAATGTTTTAAAAACTTTAGCACCTGTACCTCAATCCATTCGATGGAGTCTACAAGATTTTTGTCGTTTGATTGATAAAAAGACACTTACTGAAAATTTGATCAACTGTTTGACAGTTAGTTTTCACGACAATCAGTATTTACAGAAGTTCGGTTATTGGAAGATTATTTTACCATACGGACGGTATGGGTTTTACCGTACTCGGCGACTATTCAGAATTACCGTATGAATTAGGCTCTCTGACAGCTCACTTACAACCACAAATGCAAATGAGATTGGTTTGTTTTCATCAGGAAACGAATGCATCGGTCGACGTTCAGATTGATTTATTAATTTTTTTTAGCCGAATATTGCTCGCGTATCCGACGTTAAAAAGATTCGTGAACTTAACGTAGTGTCCTTTCATATGAATTGCTTACAATTAATGTTGTTGTTCCGTAATCGTTCCATTCAGGTGATAGTCGCTTGATGCTGCGTGTGAATCGCTTTTACATATTGTTTTGTTTTCATCAGGAAACGTGTTGGCCACCCATTTTTCAGTAGGGCCCACCGTTTATTTTTCACCGGGCATAGAAACCTCAATTGTATATCTATTTACAGAACTCTGTAATTAAAACTGATCGTCCGGTAAAAATTTGCATAATTTTTGTAAAATGACGTTCATATACCGAAATATCGGTAATTTCTATTGATTACCGAAAGTTTTCGTCAAAAAAAACCGAACAACAGAATTGAATCTTATGTCGTTTTTCATTGCCCACTTAGAAAAAAACGTTCAACGGTGGTCCTTCATTGGTCCAATACGTTGGATCATTGGTCCAATGAAAGTCCAATCAATCGTTCAACGGGAGGCCAACACGGGACCTTCGTTTGCCGATTTTGAAACAGACCGTTGAACCGAAAGCCATTTTTTTCGTTCAACAAACCCGGCAGACAGAGGTCCATTGTTGAGCCATTTTTAACATGAGGAGTTGGAGCCCCGTTGGACTAGTTTTACTGCAGAATTTCTGAAGTTTTCTCCACTTATTTGTTTAAACTAACAATACATACCTGCACAATATTTCTACTTTACGTAGAATAATAACAAATTTCCTTTCTATGTAAAGGTAACACTTAATTTTCACACTATTTTTGCAAGAGAAAAAAACAACAACAAACCGTTCCAGCAAATTGAACGAATATTTCGTGCAATATGTCGTTCAACAAGCGCTCAAAAATCAACAAAATTGAACGGCCTGCTGAGAGGGTGAGAACACTCGTGGAGTGTTTTGCTCGATTCGTGCACTTTTCGTGCAGTCGGGCAATCAAAACAGGTGCACTGTGTTTCATTGATTTGCACCGCACGAAAAAAACGCACTTCCGGGGCAATTAGCGGGCAACTATTTTGCACCCGTTTTCTTTTCTGCCCCGTTTACACTTCTGCTGGCTGCCAGCATGCTGGTGTCAGTTTAATGCCCTCTTAGGAAAAAACGTTCAACTGTGGTCCAATGATCTAAAGTATTAGACCAACGAAGGACCACCGTTGAACGTTTTTTTCCTAAGAGGGCAGTACACTGACAGTAGTATACTGGCAGCCAGCAGAAGTGTAAACGGGGCATTCAGAGCAGCAAGCGTGCAAACCAAACTTTACAAAACCGTTTCATTGATCAACTGTCAGGGCAAAACACTGGCACCGAGCGAGTGGAATCAACGAAAAACGACATTAGTGTGTAGTTTTAACGTTGTTGAACTGAAAATCGAGTCAGTTTCGATCCTGATTTTCATATCAGGTTTGCTCAAACCTTCGTTGCTAAGTGCGAAATCAACAAAGTTTCGTGAAAAGTGTTTGTTTGATGAAACTACCCTGGATCAGTTTCACTTTTCTCAAGCAAAAACGACATAAGTAAACTTCTGTTATTTATCACCTATTAATAATATTTCCTGGCACTAGGAGCAATACTGATGTCGTTTTCGCTGGCAAGTGGCTAGAATGATTGAAAAAATTGTTTTGAGTGAACTGCGAGCGACCTGACAGATTTATTTTGTCCACCATATCTTATAGAGATTTTAGGCAGAAACCGTGAAAATGTAAAAATAGAAGTATTTATTCTCGATGAATTTCTTGGAAGGTTACATCAAAAAGTCTCGGTTTCTATTTGTTTTTTATTTTAGAAAACCTTCACAACCGTGCCTCAATAATCGGTAAATCTATTTGAAACATAAAGAACTGACCATCGTCCAAAAGTTTTCATGCATGTCTATATACTTAAAACCAGCTTAATCGTTTCTATTAGAAATTCCTCTGTGGTGGACGGAAGCGAACACGAAATAAAAAACGAACCGTTCACGGGAGTTCAAACTGATTTATATATTTCTTAGTTTGTGAGGAAAGCGTCCTTCTTTTCGCTCGAGGTTAATATAACTGCGGTGCGTTGTTCTCTCTGTGAGTGATTGTGTAACTGTCTCCGATAGACTCTCATTCTCTCTGTAGGTGCGCACACAACTCAAAGAGCGCAGGATAGGGATGATCATGAACTGCACCCCATAGGCGCCCCTCCAGTTACACCAGAAATCGGACACGGTGTCCGGATCGGGTAACGACTGTACGAGTGTCATCCGCTGGGTGATGCTCGATGTCCTGCTCGCATAAAAACGCTGGTTTAATTCTGTCTATTGAAATAGTTTGCTTTTTTCCAGAGATGATAACTTCGAAATGTTTGTTGTTACGGCTTATCACTTGATAAGGTCCCTCGTATGGCTGTTGTAGGGAACGACGGGCCGAATCAACACGGATGAATACGTGACTGCAAGAGTTGAGCGCACTGTGTCTGAATACTGAAGGCTTTGAATGGTGATTTGTTTTGGGTGCCCGCATGCCTGAGAAGTATTGATGAAGCTGCTGTGCGAAGTCCGTGCGATCGATGCTTGAAGATGGGGGGTCGAAAAACTCTCCTGGCAAGCGTAATGGTTGCCCGTAAACTAGTTCAGCAGTAGAACGCTTTAAATCCTCGCGATACGCACTTCTCAGTCCCAAAAGTACCACCGGAAGCTCTTCGTTCCATTTGATTCCTTTCCGGCACATCAACGCCGCCTTTAAGGTTCGGTGAAAACGTTCCACTATTCCATTTGCCTGAGGATGGTATGCCGTTGTGTGAATGTGATGTGACCCAAGGATGCTGCAGCGTCCTTAGCAAATTTGCTGGTTTGCATTGGCGCAGCAGTTTTTGTTTACGCGCTCTTGGAATGTGCTCGGGGTTGCTGAGGTGTTTTTTGTTTACGCGACACTGAGGTGCTCTGCGTAAACAAAGAAATTTCACGGACAACCGCGGTAACGTTCACGATGGTCTCGGGTTTAGGCCGAACAGCTAGTGAAATGTTAGGAACATAAAAACCACTAGGCGAAAAAAATCAGAGTCAGTTCAGTCTCAGAGTGCGCGGAAAATATCCTTTAGTCTCGGGCGTCGGCCCGTAGACAAGTTAGTAGTTAGTTCAGTTCGGAGTGTAATACAGCAAGCCGTAGGAGTATGCATAGTGTGCATTGTGAGGTTCAAGTATCAAGTGACCTCAAAATCAAGTAAGAAATAATGTCTTTGGAAGGCATCTAAAGAAGTGAGTGAAAGATTGCTGTAATGGGAAAAGATTTAACAGTTTCATGTGCAGTGTTTGATACTCATAGGCGAGAAGAACAAAATAGTTAGACACAACCATTGCTCGTGTCAGGATAGTGTTGATAAATTACGACAACAAAATTATGTGTTGAAGAATTAGTGTTGATAAATCACGACAGCAAAAGTATGTGTTGAAGAATTAGGGTTGGCAATATACGACAACAAAAGTATGTGTTGAAGAATAACTTCTTTTATTAATGTAAACAAGTAAATGTTGAGACATATATTCGACGAGATCACCATGAAGTGTTGTGAGTAGATTTACAAACTAGTGGAGTATGCAATAGAACTACGAGTCAAATTAAAGAAATAACTCAACATACTATGGTTGTAACATAACTGCACAGAATTTACGGTGAAAGTTAAAAGGTTCCAATTCTAATGTAAAGTCGGTGTGAAAGGTGTGAAGGTGAAATTCGTGATATTAAACTCAAGTACATGGAGAAACCGAATTGAAGAGTATTACTCCGTATAGAACTGAAAGAAACATCCTCTTCGTTATTCCTCTTCCGCCACCGCTCGGCCGGAAGCTATACAAGTGGTGACAGCGGTGGGATCTTTGCGAGGCAAAGGAAGACATCATCGGAACGCAAACCCAAGTGACTACCAGAATTCGGAGATGATCGGCAGAAGGGGGATGTTCATCATGTTGATCGAGTAAGTAATCCATGCACATTCAGTGCGCTTTGTTCGACATCTACATTCAACAGTGAATTGGGGCAACCACGCCTGATCGGGCCGTTGTCAAATATAGTACTATAAATTCGCAAAAAGAAAAAAAAAAAAAAAAAAAAAAATGAAACCTAAGTTAATGATAGCATAATTGTAAAATGTCAGGACCGTGCATTGATACTAAAAGACGAGTTATTTACATACACGGCTTGGAAATTATCTACATCACACAGTTTGTTTTTTTTTACGTTGAGGAGTAAAATTTCTGATAGCCCGTTAGAATAGATTTTCGATGGTTCTATAAAGAACCGATTCGATGGTTTTATGTAGTGATTTTTGGTTTATATTTACAACTAATCTTCACATATGGGAAATACCGGAGCGAGTAATTTTGAAATTATCTTAAATGGATCAGCTCGGTAGAATTAATGAAATTGGCGAATATATTGTGAAAGAGTACGAAAATCTCTATAAAAATAAAACTAGACCCCGATCATTAGCTGGGATAATTGCAAAAAGAGAGACCCTTCTCGACGCATTCAGGGAATTAGAGAGACTAATTGGTGGTTACGAAGCGCGCGTCAGTGTAGATTGTTGGAATACATTAACAGACCAGTTTGAAAACGTAAAAACAAAATACGACGCGGCAATTAGAATATTAGACGAATCCACTATTATCGAGGCCGAGCAACTAAAATCGCCCATATTACAATTAAGTGTGGATTTAGACACAAACAAGCGCGCCGGTAACAGCTCAAACACCGCAAACATGAGCCAAAATAGGAACGAAAACGCCGAAAGATATCGGTTTCCGATGCAAACGGCGATACAATGTATTCCAGAGTTTCATGGTTCAGTGGATGAACTCGAACCATTTTTAATACAAATAAGCTATTTCGCAGACGAAATACCATTGGGGAGGATCAAAAACCACTATTGAATGTGGTGTTGATGAAATTGAAAGGGAAGGCAGCGTCATTCATAAACAGAATACGAGCTAACACATGGGAAGAAATGTTTCAAAATCTGAAAAGACAATTCAGCATAAGAATAACCGTTGAAGGCATTTTACAGAAAATAGAGACATTAGAGCAAGGACCGTCGGAGACATTTACAAATTATGCTGATAGAGCACTGCAAATTTATGAATGCATCGAAGAGATGCAACGAGATCAACACACCGAAAGTTCCTTCGCAGAAAGGAGCTTGAAAATACATTTCATTGGGGGATTACGAAACGCAAACTTGAAACAGGCAGCGAAAAGTCAAAAGGGTATTGCATTTAGAGATTTGATACAATTTTTGCAGGATGAACATGCGGAATGTGATCATCTGGAAAACATAGTACAACGATTACAAGCCTGTCGGATGTCAGAGAACAAACATAGAACTGCAGATCAGTTGGGCCATGTTAGAAATAGATTCTCAGGTCAGCATCAACAGGCTCACGGCAGAGCTCCACGACAACCAAATTGGGGGAATTCTTGGAACCAGGAAAGACCTGGCGGAAGTCGATCAAACGATAATAGGAGGTATTATCGAGAACCTGAAAACCGCGGTAATCAGTATAGAGAATCCGGACGCATGATGCCAAATTATCAGAATAGCTACGGAAACCGAGATGATAACAGACGTCAATATAATCGTCAAGACGAAAGATATCAAGTACGAAACCAGGGCGTGAATAACCAAGCTGAGGGCAGAACATGGCGAGAAGACAGAAATCGAGAAATGATGTATAGAGACCAGTCTCCCGCAAGAAGGTACGATGGCAGAAACTACGATCAACAGATTAGACACCAAGATAGCACGCAGAATAACGGCAGAAGATATAACAATCAACAATCCAACTATCGAAAAAACTAAATTATGGGGCGTATGAGTTGACAGAGAACCGAACACCCCATGAAAAGTATAACACATGGAATGTAATTAAGAAAATACAAAACAAGGTGGAACAAATTGACCACCAATTGGAAAGAATGACGGATCTTTCAAACAGAGAAAGAAGTTCGAGTAAAACTCGAGAAGCGAATACTATAAGCCATTCATTGGCAAGAAATTGGTTCAACGCATTCGAAATTGAAATGAGAACCACAACGAGACCTAACATTAAGAAAAAATTCCTAATTGATACCGGCGCTAGTTCGAACCTAATAAGCAGAAGATGCGCGGAAGAGATAGGTGCATACAGAATAAATATTAAAGAACAAATTCATTACACAGGAGTAATGAATATTCCGCGAATTAGTCTCGGTACTACAGAAGCAGACTTTTTAATAGATAACCTAAAATTTAGAATAAAATTTGACGTCGTCGAGGAATTAGGATTTGCAGGCATCCTTGGAATGAACTTTATAAATAAGCACGTTACTAATATAGATATCCAAAATGGCAAGATAATCTTACAAGAAAAGCAAATTGTATTTAGCATGGAAGCAAAGCCGATACCAAAGTGGCTACAATATGCTATGGGAGATACGGAGCGACAAGCAGAAGGCCATAATCAGAAAATTACAGGAGCACAGAATTCGCTTCATGATAATATAGAATACAAGTCAAATACAAACAACCTAATATATAAGGAAAATCAATACCCAATGGTAACCGAGAAAGGGTGTCAAACTGAAGAAAATATACGTAGTAGAACGAAAACCAATAACATAAGCTGCCAAACCGAGTTCATTATAGCAAACGTAGACATAATAGGTAAGACGGAAATCAAAACAAATAACTATGACATATATAATAGTGTACATGACAATGTTCATAACAAGAATAATAATGAAAATGACACAGCCGATTTTGATTACAAACAAATGATAAATGAACCAGTTTTTAAAAGGGAAAAGTTTACCACAATATGCAAGGATGTAGACGAATTCAACGAAAACAAATCGGGGCAACAAAAACCTATTCTCACAGAAGACAACTATGACCTTAGCTTAGTGGAAAACAACAAATTTAAGACACTACAAGGATCACGTAGAATAGAAAAAGTTCTCGAAGTGCTAAATGCTGAAGTCTTAGAGGGTAGTTTATCAAAGCGTAATAAATATGAAATAAATAAAAAGCACGTGAATAAAAATGATAACAATAATGCATCGTATCAGAGCAATCATGAGTTATACAAAAACGACGATCGTTCAGATAGTATGCTCCCCGGTTGTGGAACTACTATTACTAATGAAGAGGAAAAGGAGTTTATTGACAGAGAGTATGACGAGGAAGACAAATGGTTCCTTGATTTAGATACAAATCAAGACGTAATTCTTACGGAAAATAAAAGATACGGTCAAATAACTGGTCGAGACCGAACGGAAAAAGTATTAGAATCACTAAATATGAATCATCTAAAAAGAGAAAATTTTAGGGATATAGAGATGATTATGGCATCATATAGCGATGTATTCTATCTGAAGGGGGATAAACTAACTATCACTGATGCGGCAGTGCACGAAATTGAGACCACGTCAAACGTGCCTATCAACAAACGGCAATACAGATTTCCGGAAGCTACAAAGAAGCATATTAACGAAGAAATCGAAGAAATGCGTAGGCAAGGTATCATAAGGCCTAGCAAGAGCCCATGGAATGCTCCAGTATTATGCGTACCAAAGAAGGACGATGAATATGGCAACAAGAAGTATCGAATTGTAGTAGACTTCAGAGCATTGAACTTGGTGACAAAACCCTTTGTATACCCGATCCCCTTGATCGATGAAATCTTAGACAACCTAGGGAACAGTAAATATTTTTCAACTTTGGATTTAAAATCGGGATTTTATCAAGTACCGATCGACCCAAAGGATGCTGCAAAGACAGCCTTTTCCACTCCAAAAGGGCATTTTGAGTTTACGCGGATGCCTATGGGGTTAAGAAATAGTCCATCTACTTTCCAAAGATTAATGAATACTGTCCTATACGAAATAAAAGACGTCAAAGCAATCGTATACTTAGATGATATAATTGTTTTTGGCACTACCGTGGAGGAACACAATAACAACTTAAGTAAGGTGCTGAAGGCTTTGCGTCAACATAATTTGAAAGTTGAGCCGGGCAAATGCCAGATATTGAAAGATGAAATAAAATACCTAGGGCATGTGATAGATCAGAATGGAGTACGTCCTATGGAGGACAATATAATGGCTATCAAAGAATGGCAGCTAAAGCAGCAGCGACGAATCGAAGCATAAATTCACTGTTTTTTGTTCCACTCACAAAACATAACAAAACGCATCGAAAATGTGTGCTTGTAAATTTGCACGTGGTGTGTAGGTAGGTCTCTAAATAAATATTACGATTTTGAAAGTTTCTCTGCCGTGTGTTTCGAACCGCTCTTGCGTACGTGTATCCTATTTCGAAATAGTCCCCGCCCCCCCCCCCATAATACAAAGTAAAGAGAACTTCTTCTTCTAGAGTACCGATCAGACTGTTTAGAAATTTTACTTATTAGGGGAGAAAACCAAGCCGTGTATGTATCTCAAAATTATAATTATAGCATACTAAACTTTCAAATAACCTTTGTACGTTTTATTGTTCCCAGCAAAACTAAAAACGCATATTGTATACTAGCCTTATTAAACAAAAGGAATAATAAAATACAGAGCAAAACGAAAACACATGAAATCAAAAACACCTAAGCAATCCGTTTCAGGATACTTCAATTAAGGATGATAACAGCTGACTAGATAAAATCGGAATATTTTTCTGTCCACAAAGTCAATAAGCCGAGCTAAAATTTACAATCCAAGATTATCATTAAGTTATGAAAACTATACAAAATTTTTTAATACCCATATCCTCGCGCCTAAGTCCGATACCATCACAATCGACTTGATGCTAACCCTTAAGGTATCATCAAGCTCAGTAAGTAAGGGGGCATGCAGCGTCCTTAGCAAATTTGCTGGTTTGCATTGGCGCAGCAGTTTTTGTTTACGCGCTCTTGGAATGTGCTCGGGGTTGCTGAGGTGTTTTTTGTTTACGCGACACTGAGGTGCTCTGCGTAAACAAAGAAATTTCACGGACAACCGCGGTAACGTTCACGATGGTCTCGGGTTTAGGCCGAACAGCTAGTGAAATGTTAGGAACATAAAAACCACTAGGCGAAAAAAATCAGAGTCAGTTCAGTCTCAGAGTGCGCGGAAAATATCCGTTAGTCTCGGGCGTCGGCCCGTAGACAAGTTAGTAGTTAGTTCAGTTCGGAGTGTAATACAGCAAGCCGTAGGAGTATGCATAGTGTGCATTGTGAGGTTCAAGTATCAAGTGACCTCAAAATCAAGTAAGAAATAATGTCTTTGGAAGGCATCTAAAGAAGTGAGTGAAAGATTGCTGTAATGGGAAAAGATTTAACAGTTTCATGTGCAGTGTTTGATACTCATAGGCGAGAAGAACAAAATAGTTAGACACAACCATTGCTCGTGTCAGGATAGTGTTGATAAATTACGACAACAAAATTATGTGTTGAAGAATTAGTGTTGATAAATCACGACAGCAAAAGTATGTGTTGAAGAATTAGGGTTGGCAATATACGACAACAAAAGTATGTGTTGAAGAATAACTTCTTTTATTAATGTAAACAAGTAAATGTTGAGACATATATTCGACGAGATCACCATGAAGTGTTGTGAGTAGATTTACAAACTAGTGGAGTATGCAATAGAACTACGAGTCAAATTAAAGAAATAACTCAACATACTATGGTTGTAACATAACTGCACAGAATTTACGGTGAAAGTTAAAAGGTTCCAATTCTAATGTAAAGTCGGTGTGAAAGGTGTGAAGGTGAAGTTCGTGATATTAAACTCAAGTACATGGAGAAACCGAATTGAAGAGTATTACTCCGTATAGAACTGAAAGAAACATCCTCTTCGTTATTCCTCTTCCGCCACCGCTCGGCCGGAAGCTATACAGATGCAAAGAAGCTCACGGAACAAGTCGGACTCGAACTGACGTCCCTGATCTGATGTTACTGTTTCAGGCGAACCGAATCGCGCTATCCAACAGGAAGTCAATGCCTTGGCAACAGTAGGCGCTGTCATATCAAGTAGTGGAACTGCTTCTGGCCAACGCGTGAAGCGATCTATCATGGTCAGCACATAGCGGTTTCCGTTAGATGGCGGTAGCGGGCCAACCAGATCGATGTGTATGTGCTGAAATCGTGATTTAGGAGGGTCGAATGTTCCTAATGCCGAAATAGTGTGCCGATTTGTTTTCGACAGCTGACAATTAACACAGGCTCGGACGAATCTATTGATGTCCCGATTCATGGATGCCCACACAAATCTGTCACATATCAACCTCCGCGTTGCTTTTGTACCGGGATGCGCCAGACCATGGAAATGTTGCATTATGCTAGTACGATGCTTTTCTGGAACGAAAGGGCGAGTACGATTATTTACGGAAACATCACAGTATACAGGGCGAGGAACACTGGGGATTCGAATGGGCTCTATCTTCAATGTTGATGACTTCAACAGCACTTTTAATTGCTCGTCGCTTTCCTGGTCTTCTGCGAGCGCCGAGAGATCGATGCCGGATAATGCTTCCACGCGGGACAGTGCATCGGCCACGATATTTTCAGTTCCATTTATGTGTCGAATGTCGGTTGTGAACAATGAGATGTATTTTAAATATCGCTCTTCGTGAGGGAGTCTACAAGACGAGTTTGTCGTCATGGCGTATGTGAGGGGCTTGTGGTCGGTGAAGATAACAAATTTGCGACCTTCCAAGAAATACCGAAAATATTTGACAGACATCTTCATAGCTGTTAGCTCGCGCCCGAATGTGGAGTAGTTCCTCTGCGGCGTCGAAAATTTTTCGGAATAAAAACCAAGTGGTTGCCACGCTGATCCAGATAGCTGCTGCAGTACTGCTCCGGAAGCCGTGTTCGACGCGTCGATCATGAGCGCCAGTTCTTTCTTTGAATCTGGGTAATGGAGGAGTGTAGTTTCTGCAAGTGAGTGCTTACAACGATCAAATGCCGCTAACGCTAAATCATTCCACAGTACATTCCTTTTGTCGTTCTTGCGGTTATCGGGAATCAGTTTTCGTAGCTCGAGCTGCATGTCTACCGCTCTGGGTATAAATCTTTTGTACACATTCACCAACGCTAGGAATCTACGGAGATCTTGAACTGTAGATGGTCTGGATATTCGCTGATTGCTTGAACTTTGGACGGTAGTGGTTTTACACCCTCTTGGTTCACCACGTAGCCGAGGAATTCTACTTCAGGTTGCGCAAATTTGCTCTTTGCGACATTTATGACTAGCCCGTTTTCCTTCAGTCGTTCGAAGACCACTCGCACATGTTCTTTGTGCTCCTCTACGGTTGTTGACGCGATACAAATGTCATCGATGAACGAGACTACAAAATCTAGGTCCCCCAGTATTTTGTTCATGAACCGTTGAAATGTCTGACTGGCGTTGCACAGACCGAACTGCATCCTAGTGAATTCGAAGAGGCCGAACGGCGTTATCACCGCCGTCTTAGGAATATCTGCTTCCTCCACGGGGATCTGATGGTATGCTCGTTCTAGATCCAGAGTGGTGAAAATGTTTTTGCCTTGTAGAGAGTTAAGAATGTCGTGTACATGCGGTACGGGGTAGCGATCAGGAACAGTTGCTTTGTTCAAGCTGCGGTAATCGCCGACAAACCTAAACTGTCCGTTCTTTTTCATTACGCAGTGGAGTGGACTAGCCCAGCTGCTACTAGAAGGACGACAAATTCCGAGTTCGCTCATCAAGGCGAATTCCTCCTTAGCTGCTCTAAGTTTGTCCGGGTGCATTCGTCTGACTTTTGATGCAGCTGGCGGTCCTTTTGTTACGATGTGGTGTGTGACGCCATGTTCTGTTTTTGCTCGCAAGGTGGCTGGAAGTGTAATTTCCCGATACTTTTTCAAGAGTTCGTGGAATGGGTGATTCCAATTAACGGTGGTGATCGTGTGAACATCAGCTTTCGTTAATTCTCCGCTAGATCGCATATTCGTCTTAGGATCGATAAGGTTTCGGTTTTTTATGTCAATGAGTAGAGCAAAGTGAGCTAAGAAGTCGGCTCCGATTATTGCGTGGCTGACATCTGATACTAAAAAGTTCCATGTGAAACGCCTTCTTAGTCCAAGATCCGTAGGAATGAGCTTAGTCGAATATGTTTTGATTTCCGACCCGTTGGCTGCGTGTAGTGAAAACGGAATCGGCGTTGATTGCTTGTCTCGTTTTGAAGCAGGGACGATTGAGACGTCGGAGCCGGTGTCAATGAGATAGCGAATACCACTCGTCCTGTCATACAATTTCAGTCGTCGGCTTGAAAAAATGGTGCCCACCTCGACCGACTCGGGTGGGTAAGCACTTAGTTTTTTGGTTGGTTATAATTGCACGGCTGCTTGCATCGTTCTGCATGTTTTCCGTACTTCCGATGGTACCAGCATACCTCTGATTCGCTTCTGGAGCGTGACGACGATCGACCACGACGACGATCGATATCCTGAGTCAGGCCAGGCTTGAATCGACGAAGTTCCGTGCTGAGCACCTCCAGTTGTTCCTTAATTTTTTGCATCTCTTCATTTGCCTCGGATTTAATAGATACGGCAGCTGTTTGCGGGGTTTCGGCCATTTTATCGGCCATTTCCGCTAGCTTGGCTAACGTTCCATCGCTGATGGTCAATACGGGTCGAATGTGGGCTGGCATCCGTTGCAGAAACAGCATTTTGAGGAGATCGTCGTTGACATTTAGTCCGTTTGCGAGTTCCTGCATCTTAGACAAAAGCTGTGTAGGGCGCATGTCACCGAGATCGGACGATCCCAGTAACCGTTCAAACCGGGCTTGTGGAGAGAGAGCAAACCGTGCGATAAGCCTATCTTTGATGGCTTTGTATTTCTCCTGTAGTGGTGGATTTGCAACCAACTCGGCTATGTGACAGATTGCCGAATGGTCCACTTTTGCGATGATGTGGTAAAATTTAGTTTCATCCTTCGTGACGTTGCCTAAGACAAACTGCGCTTCCGCCTGTGCGAACCACATTTCTGGATCCGTCTTCCAGAATTCCGGAAGTTTTACTGAAACCGCGGCAGTGCGAGGAGTGTCGTTTTCCTCTTCTGACATGGTTGAACAATAAAGATTGGGTGCCGGAACGCGCCGATTGAAACGGAGGTGAGGTTAAGTTGCCGGATCGGGCCGAAGAAAACCGGAATCGAAATATCGCGAAAATGCGCACTCGTACGATACTTGCAAAATCACGTCGGGGTCACCAACTGTGGTGGACGGAAGCGAACACGAAATAAAAAACGAACCGTTCACGGGAGTTCAAACTGATTTATATATTTCTTAGTTTGTGAGGAAAGCGTCCTTCTTTTCGCTCGAGGTTAATATAACTGCGGTGCGTTGTTCTCTCTGTGAGTGATTGTGTAACTGTCTCCGATAGACTCTCATTCTCTCTGTAGGTGCGCACACAACTCAAAGAGCGCAGGATAGGGATGATCATGAACTGCACCCCATACCTCTTTTAAACTCGCAGCTTTCGTAACGGGATAGTATAATAAATAAGTCAGAATGAAACACAACAAAATTGACACACTATTTTTATTGAAAAAGATAATTTAAACACCACGCATTGACTTAGAAACATTTATATGAGATTTCGAACACAATAATTGAAATCAATCGTCAGAGGAAGAATCCAGATCTGTGTCACATATCTCTACCTTGGGCCATTTGAATGCGCCGGAACATTCATCAGGCGACCTATCGGATGGAAGGGGAAGATCTGGTTCCGGTGATCGACGTGAATGTTCGGTACAATCCAAAAGCAGTTCCATAACTTTCACTCTAAATTCAATTTTCCGTCGCATGGTCATCGGTTCAACCAGTGGCAATACTGACCGAAAAAACGTCATGTCCTCATTATCGTCGTCCACGTTCGATACGTTCTTAATGGAAATCCCCTGGTGGAACTCTTTAAGTTCGTGCGGAAAATGTGAAGTGTGGTCAGTTTCACTACTGTTGCTCCGGTCTTCGAAGTCGTTCTTCACACTGCTGCTAATCACATTGTCGTCCGTTGTTTGGTATGACTTCAGTGTGTTCCTCAAAAATGACAGATGCTCGTGGTAACGGTATGGCCTCTTGAGATTTCGTCTCCGTATCGAACGCACATAAGCACCTCGAATGCATTGCCACTTTCTCTGGAAATCAAATACTGAGGAAAAAATTTAAATCATTAGAACCTTTCTGACAACACTAATCCATGCGAAACACGACTATGTTGCAGCGTTTGCTATGCTACAAGTGCTAGACGAGCGAAAGAAACAAACTGAGCCTCCGTTTCGCAACATACATGGTATGAAGTTGTGTGTGTGCGTGTGATGGCAAAGGAACAGCAAGGCCAACTCGCTTGTCAACGCAAAGTAGCGGAATAACACATAACAATAAAAGAATTCAATTTAATTTTACTTACTCATTCCCAGCTGATCGTTCGGGGAGAGTCCTCTGAAGTTGGGAATCAGGGACGAACACAAATCCTCCCAATAAACAGTTCTCATTTTTTTATCTTGGTATTCTGCTGTCGATTTGTCCCAGATTGCCGGTCGATTCCGTATTGCCGCAATTATATCCTGGATGTTAAGATCGTCCATTTCGTTCGATACTTCACTTATCACTTAATCAAATAAAGAAATGAATGCAAGAAAATTAGCTAAAGCTGAAGCACGCTGCTCGAATCACAACAGCAGACTTGCCGGTCCCACTCGGAGTGCGAGCGAGCGTTTATTTGTAGGTACACAAACGCAAACGTGCGGCACGACACAATCGCTGTCAGTGCGAGACGGTTTACACGACAGTAGGGTTCTGTGTAGTACGACAACAGATTTTGTTCATGTAGTGTAATGTGAGGGGAAGTAACGTCATTTATCTTGACCTGCCCTAGGACCTAAGACCATGTGTTTAGGTGAAGTATTCAAAAATTTATGAGGTCAATTGGTTAAGTATTCAATTACAGTCGGAGAAACAGAGTTCAAAAGCTGACATTTTCATATTCGGGGGAAACCGGTTAAGGGTTTTAAGTTAACGCCGTCTAAATTCTTTTGAGGACATAAAATATTCACTTATCCGGTCTGGAATCCAAAACAACACATAGTAGAAAACACGCTTCTGAGAACTTTGTCCATATGTGGCTACTGCACTGCGAAGTCTGTTGAAACAGAAAGGCCAAATTCCACAAAAGGAGGAATGTAATGCAAGGACTTTGCTTTGCTTTGCCTCACAAAGGCCCTGGCGAATGGTTTTGGGGCTGAAAGAAAAAAAAACAATCTATCCTTCCTATTCAAATAATAGTAAATTACTTACACTTTGTTCTTATTTAAGATTTTAGCGTAAAAAATACTCTTGATAGTGCCCACATTTTACAGAAAGCAAAATAATAATACGATTACATATCAAGAGAAGGATATCGTCAAATACAAATAATAATACCCCTAGGTCCCATACAAAACGATCGTCATTGTTTGGTTCACGAGATGATCAATTTACCTTGGCCTATTTATCTACTCCATTCTGACAAGGAAGACTTGACGAAAAAAAATTTAATTGGCAACTTTTCTGAATGTAACTATGGTTATTTTAGTGTTGATATTTATTTTTATTGTTTACAAGTCTGACAGAAATCATTTTTGAATATTAAAATATAATTGTAGTGAAAAAGATGGTATTCAATTATTTGTAAACTGAGGTACTTATGAATCTATTCTTTTTGCAAATATATGTATTTATCGGAAGTATTGCCTCTTACAGATACTGGCTAAGACCGAAAGTCGAACTGTATGTATCGGACAGAAGGACAATGTTCTGTTCTGAACAAAGAGATAATCAACTTAGCGGTCTTAGCTGGGATTTAGATACCAGTATCGTACAGTCAAAATCAAAGCTCCAGATTTACATGAAAAAAATTTTTTTTTGTCAAATTATCGATTAAACCATCTTTCAAATGTATTTGTGCTGTTTTCGAAAACAGTGCAACCGTTCATAATAATGTGTATTATTTTCGTGGACCATTCGTAAACGATGAAATGCGATACCTGGAAAGAGCCTTGAGATGATGAGTTGAATGAAACCACGATTTCAAAGAAATAGGCGTCGAATGTCACTAAATAGATAAAGTTCATCCTTCCTCAGAAACACTGAAATGTATCTTCAAAAAGATAGTTTTACGGAATGATTTTCAGCGTCCCATTTTTTCATTAACTAAATGATAGAATGGTTAAGTACAGAGTGTTTTTCAATAACATAGTAATATTTAGGCTGTTCAATGTCTTGGTGCATTTTTTGGTTGACGATCGTTCCAGGCTAAGGAATTCGGTTTGATGGAATTCTGATGAATGCCCTGGATAATAAGACCATCGTAAAAATGACAAAACACCGTATTTATGATTTTAATTCTGTTGTACCCATAAGCGGAGCTTGTCGTAGGGAGGGAACTATTTAGTAGTAATTTCTTTAGAAAGAGAGAAAACGTCGACAACTCTCATTGTGTTACCTAGAAACGGTTTCAAACGAGGCCACGATGAGTTCTGAGCGGATTTCATGAGCAGTACTTCTTCATCCGACTGTCTCGATGATTCAACCATTTTCTGTTATAAAGATAAATTAGACAGCGCTGAAAACACAGAAAGTTATTTTTGATATTAGAATACAAAATCCTTTTTACTTTACTTCATAAAAATATGCCTTGTTCGCAACAGAATTTTTTTTCTTATTCAACAGCAAAAAATAATAAACAGTATCTATGGTGAATTGAATCGTACCCTTCAGCATTGCCAGTTATACAGAAAACTCTCTAAAGTACACTGTCACTCCTACAGTGTACCTCGACAGTGTACCACATAGCGCAAAATGAGTCCTCGAAAATTTGTCGGAGTATTCCGTATTATAATTTGTATTTGATATCGTTCCGCAGTGAAGTGAAACCATCTATCAATGCTACCTGTATGATTATGTTGATGGTTTTGCTCTAAATGTTCGTACTTTGAAAATATTACTTTACATTTAACCCTAGAACGCTCTTAGGGGTAAATTTGTATCCAAGCCAAATGTAGTTAAAAACTTGTTTTAATCCACCTAGTGGTGCTACGATGCCTTTCTCACTTAACCCATGTTTTCAGTAATGTTACTAAAAAAATGTTCAACCAATAACCAACAGAAAAAGAACCCACACCGCATCACAAGTCTATCTAGTCACAATATATTAAGATACATAAAACCATTTCGCTGACTTTCAATGATCACACTAATCAGAACACAATTTTCTATATACGAGTCTCGAAGATTTTTCGTCAAATTGCTAAACGGCAATTGAGAAACACGTTCATTCATCGTTTGTGTTTTACACGAAACTAGACGTCGTGATGAGAACCTTCTACCAACAGCGACTAAAACAGACTTTCTAGCGCTTCCATTCGTTATTTGCTTTTCTGAACACTGGAGTAGCTTCAGGAATTTTATTTGGGAAAAAATCCTAAAAATGAATTTCAGAACCTACATTCTGGTTCACCTGAATTCCGAACTTGAATTCAGGATTAGAATTTAGTTCCAAAATGCAGTTCAGACTTTAAAACTGTGACTCAGGAACTGAATCTCAATTCTAGATTCTGGAACGGGTTTCTTGAGTAAATTTTGCAACTGAATTTAGTTCCTTTATTCATATTCGGAATTTGGATTCGAAGTTTCGATTTAGTGTTTCTACTTAAGGGGCGGGTAGGGTCTAACACTATTAAAAAATGTTTAATTTTTTTCTTTGTATATTCTTATAGTAAAACATTTCATGAATATTCTGTGAAATTTTCAAGTCAATCGGAACAAAACTCAGCAATTTATGGGTGTTTATCTTTGCTTATCTCATACTGCGTCGAAGCAAGAGCTCGACGCAAAGGCTCAAGATTTCTGCTTCGATTGACTTAAAAACTTCACAAAACATTCTTGAAATGTTTCATTACAACTAAATACAATATTTTGATAATGTTAGACCCTACGGGCTCCCAAGAGTAATAAATTATTTCCTTCGATTTTATAGACAAAAAACGTTAAACGCGTTTTTCTCGAAAGCTGGTTTTGAAAGTGCGCGTCCATCACCATTCAAAAACTACTGCACCAATTTTTTTCAAATTTTTCACACACTTCCTACTTGTAAAATACCAGACCCCAACGCTTTCATTTTTGTTATTTGTTATATTGGGAAAGTTTTACAGCTACAAAATGGTGGATTATTTCCCTTAAGAACTTCGGAATCTAATTCAGGAAATTAATTTTAAAAATGGACTAACTGACTTTTGAACCATGTCAATTTCAAAATTAAATTACAGATCGGCTGAAAAGTTCGTATCGTTTCTATGAGAGGGCGCCACTAGAATTAAATCCATACCATTTTCAGTTAGTACCAACCTTCAAAAGATACGTGTATAAATTTGACGAATTATTTGGGTATGACAAAGCTTTGTGCAAAATGGGTGCCGCGTGAGCTCATAATCGATCAAAAACAACAACGAATTGATGATTCTGAGCAGTGTTTGGAGCTGTTATATCGAAATAAAACCGATTTTTTGTCGTGAATACGACTTACTTTACTATGGGGTGCCTTTTCAAAATTTACCCTATGAGAGAGTGATAAGTTTTTGATCGTGAATATCTCTTGTTGTATCTAAAGAATCAACATAATTTTTGCTACATGCCATCGGAAATATGATCACAATTTTATGATAAAATTTTCAGTTGTGTGGCATAATCTCAAATAGTTCAAAATTCAACTTTTCTGAAATGTTTGGTATAAACGAGTATCAAAGAGGATAATTCATAAGGCACGTTTGCCTTTCTCGTATTTTGAAAGCTTATAGCTCAGTGATCTGTGGAAGGATTTATATAATCTAACTACCAATAGAATCGAAATTATTCAACTTAAACGAGTATAGCAAAAGCATTGAAGTATTTCAATAGTACACTATTGAAAAACCTATCTCATTTGACCCATGTCAACACCAGCCAATCAGAACGCGTTCTGAGGAAGAGAACAAAATAGCTGCTGCTGTACAACAAATCGTCCGAGAAAAATGTTCCGAAAGTGGTGAATATCGCAGTGAGTTCCTCAATTTGGTCCTTCTGAATGCTAGAAACGAATCCCTACAGCATATTGATAGTTTCTTTCAATAAATTATGCAAATCCGAAATGAAAGAATCGACATTAAAATTCTATATGCGGCTATTTTTATAGCCGTTAGGACCGCCCATTAGTGAAAAAGCTACAAACGAAACCACATAAATGGAAATCTCTTAACAAAAATTGAATCAGTTTGGATTCTATCGCCACTGCGAGCAGATGTGTTTTGTGTCGTCTGCAAGCTTTCGACAAGAGCGATTACGTCACAGCTGCCAGTCATTAGCATTGGGAAAAAACAACGGTGGAGACCATTGCACAAGATCAGCCGTTCTAATGGCTCTAAAAGTTTTCTAAAGAACTA
Organism: Malaya genurostris; assembly: GCF_030247185.1. Taxonomy (NCBI): domain Eukaryota; kingdom Metazoa; phylum Arthropoda; class Insecta; order Diptera; family Culicidae; genus Malaya; species Malaya genurostris. Next base: position 127,680,448 of record NC_080570.1, on the reverse strand, counting down.
TTTGGATTTGTTGTTCGCAAATCGTAGGGAAATATCCTCAGTTTACTGCAAATCAAGAACAGTTTGCTTAGATTTGTGCACTTTTCGCTGTGTGAAATTCACAGTAATCGAGATCAAGTGAAGCTTTCTTTGTTTTTGCGAAAAATGTGAAAAAGGGGAATGCGTGCATAATTCATACAATTGATATTCGGAAGTGTTAAGGAACATGTCAGTTGTTTTCGTATTCACGACATCCAGTTATGTCTCTGACATTACCCACCCGCCTTTTTCGTCGATATATAACAATGGACGAAACATGGCTCCATCACTTCCCTCCGTAGTCCAATCGACAGTCAGCTGAGTGGACTGCACGCGATGAACCGAACCCAACGCGTGGAAAGACTCAACAATCGGCCGGTAAGGTTATGGCATCTGTATTTTGGGATTCGCATGGTATAATTTCCATCTACCAAATGGAAACCTTGAAAAGGGAAAAACCATCAACAGTGACTATTATATAGCGTTATTAGAGCGTTTGAAGGACGAAATTTCAAAAAAACGGCCTCATAATTTAGAAGCAATGAAGAGGTAATCGCTGAAACAGAGGCCTATTTTGAGGCAAAGGACAAATCGTACTACAAAAATGGTATCGAAAAGTTGGAAGTTCGCTATAATCGCTGTATCGCCTCTGATGGCAATTATGTTGAATAATAAAAACGAATTTTGGCAAAAAAATGTGTGTTTCTATTAAACGATACGAACTTTTCAGCCGAACTGTTAAAAAATTCAGTTGAAAAATTCGTTTCTATAATTTAGATCCTGCATGCTGAAACTAAATTCGGAAACCTGATTATGGAACTGAATTCAGTTCCCTTGTTTAGGTTCGGATTCCAAGTTCAAAATTCAGAATAATTCAAGAACTAAACTCACAAACGGAATTCTTGACCTGGATTCCGAACCAGAATTTTGAAACTTAAATCTGAGCCTTTTCCATGTTTCGAATTTAGTTCTTTTCTTGAGTTCATTTTCGGTTCCTGAATCCTGGTCCAGAATTTTTAGATAAATGATGGCAAAAGTACACAACAGTTATAAACATGGGGTAATCTATTCTTTTAGGGATCATAAAAGTATTTCTAAATGAATATGTGTTTGGGGACCGAAACACGAGGGGCTCAATGTAATCCGTGTACTTTCAAATGGCTGGTGCTAACATACCGGTGTCAGATGGCTGATTTCATGTATACAAATCCGCACTAGAGGAAACGCCACTGTAACAAACGTCATGACGGATCGTCGTGTTGCCCGAAGGCAAATGTGTCGTGTCGCACGTTATTTCTGCCGCCTGCAGAGCATGTGATGCGACAGTTGAATAAGAGTGACGGCGAACGAGTAGAAAATAGAATTTTAATTTGTACATGAAGGTGCAAAAATGTTTATGAGTAGATGATGGACAGCATAACTACTGAAGAGTTTTCTGAAGCTGTACGGTAGCAAAAAGAATCCAGGATAAAACGATTCGTGCGCGTCAATGGGAAAATATATGTGAATGTTTGATTTCCGATTTTGGGCTGTTCAGTTCGAATTAGAAGAAGCATGCAAGTAAGTTTTAGGCGTTTTTATCGCTTAAAAAGCGAATAGATTTTCATTGTATTTCAACAGCTGATGCGCTTGGCCCTTGTGCGATAAGTGTTGCCATATTATCGCTACTAAAACTAATGTTGACTTTTTCTAGTTTCAGCGTTGCAGAGGAAATGGAAACATATTCGAGATGCTCTGGTTCGCCCCTTCCGAACCCGACAGTCATCGGTTCGTGGTCGACCTTCTAAACCACATGTTTATCAAAAGCAATTGTCGTTTCTAAATGTCTTTTCCAAGTAATCCAGTGATGCGGGATCGTCGCTTTCATCAGACAACGAAATAATGGAATTCGAATCGAGTGATTTGGTTTACGACGGTTGCGCAACCAGACCCGTGGAACTAGAAGTCGATGGAACCAGATTCGACCGGAGTGACGTCCTATTTTGCCGATCCCTACTACCGATGGTAGGGCCTCTTTAGCTTCGGCAAAAAATGAAATTTCGAATGAAAGCTATGCAAATGGCTTTGGATTTTTCGGAAAAAATGCCACCCGACAACGGAACCATAGGAAATGAGCTCTCATCCAATGATGGTCGTTTTTCGAATTTCGATAGACTAATTTGCCTTCGAAACGTGCGATAAACTGAAATTTAAACGGTAATAATATGCAACATTAGGAATTGGCTTTGAAAGTCTTGTTTATTTTATTGTCGATGATATGCCGATTTATATGATTTCCGTAAAAATAGAACCGTTTTGGATTGTAGCATCACTACAACTAAACTGATAGAATGATAGTGCAACGAAACAAAAACACCAAGGATGCTACATCGGTTCTGTCCGTGTTACCGTATCGTGACGGGTACGCAACAGTGTCGTGTCGTACGATTGTTGTCGGATGTAGAACGAAAATTTACGGAACGCAAAGTCGAAAGTTTCGACTGACTTAAGTCGGAAGTCGTTGCAACGTGTGCGATAACAAAAATAAAGTGATCATGGACAGTTGGAAAAATGAGCAGCTCATTGCTGCGGTCAGGAAGCGAAGAGCACTTTGGGATGTAACGGACTCGAAGTACTACAATAAAATTACGAGAGCACACTATTGGGAGGATTTGTGTGTATCCTTGATTCCAGAATTCAGGCGATTTTCTTCTAAGGGGCGCTTGCGAACAGGTAAGTTATGCGGTAATTTTCATTATTTTGGTACCTAAAGTTGACGTGCAACACAACGATGCGTTTGGGTGATGCACGACAATTTGTATTTTAGTTTACTCACACCACCGAAAATCGTGCAACACGGAAAGGGGTTTCGAGCAGAAACGAAAATAATATCGTTCCGTTCTCGTTCGCACTGCATCGGTACGATCAAATCAACGGTAGCGCAATAAGTGTTGCCAGTGATTACTCTTAACGCATGTCTCGTTTTGCAGTTTTTGAAGTGCAACGACGGTGGCGATACATTCGGGATGCTTTTACCAGATCACTGCGAGCACGTCAAAACAAGCCTGGTGGTGACAAAATTAGACCTTACATTTACGAAAAACAATTGGCATTTTTAAACATGTGTCGAAAAATGGCCTGCTTTAACGAGCCATCTCTTTCGCCAGCAGATGATGACACGATTGATAATGAATTGGAGAACAAGTATGATAATGAGCTTGTTGAAAATGACGATGCTTTACCGACGATCGACAATGACGATGAATCACCAAACGTCAGAACTAGCCACTCACCCCATTCGCTCGCAGAAGCAACCACGGAAGAAGAAAATGACGATGTGGTATTTTTCCGAACTCTACTGCCACTGGTTGAACATCTGCCGTTGCGTCAAAAAATGAAATTTCGAATAGAAATGACGAAAATGGCTTTGGATTCTTCGGAAAATACGATCGAATCGGAACCCAACGAGACAACCGTTCCATTGCATGGGCCATCCATATCTAGCGGCACATCCGCAGTTCTGAGGGATAGTCCGGTTCCAACGAAGTTGCACGAGCCGTGTATTGAACGACCCAAGTTGGAGATCGATGATTTGGATTACGATGCTTCTTCAGGAGACCTATCCTGAATAATAGTAATGAATCTATAGTTTAAGGGCGCTTTTCTAGTTTTGTTTGTACATAGATTTGCTTTATTTAAAAAAAAATTGTCTTTAAAAGCAGGTTATATTTTTTTCGGTCAAATGTGATTTTATCCCGAAATAAACAATTCCAAAAGTTGAAGTTTGTGTATTTATTAAATATTCATTAGAATCAAAATTAGTGAAAAAGAGGGCAGTCAATGAAGTGGTGGTGCACATCCACACTTCAACCCAATTCTCGAGCTCGACGTGTGAATTGCCGAAGTAGACTGGTATAAAAAGTACAACCTAAAAACAAAATATCTGATTATTCGGCTGCTCAACCACCCATGGAAGTTAACCATCAATGTCAACTTCCCTCACGGAGAAACCTTGATAGCCGAGCAACCAAATTTCTACGTTGGGAAATTATTAAACCCAGTTTTCGTTGCTTACAACAAGAACGGTATGACTAATCCACGTGAAATGCCTCGAGCATGCATACTTGCAAATAGTGCTCTCGATGTTTCTTTCATATCGGAGCTCACGATTTGGGGTATTTGTACTGTCATAGTTTGTATGACGTGTTTAAAAAAGATTTATCAGGCTTGCGCTAAGAGATCTCCTTTGTCGAAATCCTTCGGATCTGCCACCGTAACCTGGTCGATGTCACCTGTTAGATCTTGACGCTCTGAAACAACGAAGCAAGATTATCAACGGTAATTTGACTCTCCAAAGACCCTGTCCCTCATCGACTTCCGCGTTTCATAACGAACTCTACGATCAACAGGTTTACTTCAACAAAGATTCCATCGGATATTGTTTGGAACCAACGAACCTATTACAGTGTGTGTTCGGACTTTCTCCAAGTGTCTCAATCCTCGACCTTATAACTTGACCATAGACTCATTAGGACTTTTATTGCCAGATGAAACTATCAAACAAATAATCAAATAAAATTTTACAGTTGGTAATAAAATTACAACACAATTTGAGTTTGCGATGAGATATGAACTGATGAAAAACGATATCATTACTGACAAATCGTTACCTGAAAAAATGGCGACAAGGAACGCGGATGAAGTTAGCCCACGCCCACTTTTTGAAAAGAACCCAGCACACGGTTCGAAAAAAACGATGTGATATTGCATTTTATAGGATGCACATAAATGGGGCAAATTTTCGTGTGTTCAAAAATGTTAAATGTTTATAATGTGTGATTTGAAATTCAATGAAATAAAAACAAAACTGATAGCGGCTGCGCCGACGTTGGCAAAAACAAGTACAAATCCCATAAAACTGACTGATAAATTTTATCTGCTTAGCAGATCTTATTAGTTTGTGGGCATATAAACATGATTCGGCACTAATAGTTTCCCATTTCCAGTTCCGGAAGCACCGAAAGTAGTGAAGAAAAACTTCAAAAGTAGAACTCACTCCGATTTCTCAGCGATGCTTGAAACGATTTTCACAAATCTCAGGTTTGAATCTAAGCTTATATTTTCCCAAAAGTTACAGTGAAATTCCATCCGGATCTGACTTCCGATTCCGCAATTACAGTGCGATGAGTGTTTTCAAACCGCCATATAAAATGACGATACAAAACCAGTACGCAGCTCGTACCGGTTGGCACGGAAAAAGAGAACACAACTCGCCTTTACAAACAATGCACACAGCTGACTTCGTTCAATTTCGTTCACGCTACAAATAAAACGAAACCCAGCACCTAAGCTGATTACTTACTCACTTTCCTCAGATATAGTGTAACCAATTTCCACAAACTTAGGTTCAAATTTCATCCGAATACAACTTTCGGTTCCGGAATTACAGGGTGAAGAGTGTTGAAAATTGAAGAGCGTCATTTTAAGCGGCGAAGCCAAAACGTAAATAAATTCTAAACTAGGCTCGAAACTGTTCCAACCGTTAGTCATTGTTAATAGCCGACCTATAAAACTTATTTCGGCTATCCTGGTTTCCGATTTACATTCCGGAAGCGTCGAAAATAGTATTTAAATACTAGAAAGTGAAGTCCTTTGTAATATGAGCCTTTAACACTAAATCTCCTCACACATTCCAGACCACACGCACTTGACGAAATCCCGTAAAAGCACCATTCCACGAAAACCTAGAAACCTACATAAAATAAATACATTACCAACATGAAGGCAACTAAAATATCAACACTTACACGTTCCGGTGACCCAGAGAAAGAAACACCGTGGTCATAAAATTCGACTGCAGAAACAAGGAAGCATCAAGTTTCAAATCGTTATGTCATCAAAAAGGCAGAACACACGAAATAAACATAACCGACTGTGTCACTTCCCTCTTCTTGACGTCCCTCGTGTCCACAATTGAATACCAGCCAGCACGACCTAGAATAACAGTAACTCAGGAGCACACACTAACTCAAACCGACACACACGAGAATAACCCAACATGCTATCGCCCTCTCCTCTCCGTATCACCGCTCACGCTCATCAAGAAGCTTCACTCACTCTCTTACCCACAAATTATACAATGGCCGACACGATACAACGAGTCCCATTGGTTAAACCCGATTTACACTGCGCGTTCTAACTCCTCCTCCCAGATTCTTAGTAATCCCAATTGTAAAAACTAATTAGCTAGGCTAAGAGAGCATAGGATATATAAGTTAACGACCTGATAGAAATAAAGCAATCTTAATCACAACTTTAATCAGTTAACACCTTGTTCAGTTTTTTTTCCTCAGAGATAGTTTGGCCGATTTTCATAAACTTAGATTTAAGTAGAAGGTCTTATAATCCCAAGTAAAATTCTTGAATTTAATTTGGATCCGACTTTCGGTTCTGGAGCTATTGGGTTAAACGTTAAATTTTATAGCGCCACCTAAAGCGACGAAGTGAAAGAGGTAAAAGTTTTTAACTAGGCTCAGAACAGGTACAACTTGGAGGTCATGTTTGTTGCTGGTCATACGAACCAACTTCGGCTATTCCGGTCCTCGAAATTAGATTTCGAATGTATTGGAAATTGTGGTCAAAAACTCTCTCACTTTTCTTCTAGATGACCAAATCGATTTTCACAAACTTATAAATTCATAGTAAAAGTCTTACGATGTCATACAGAATCCCTGAACTCGCTGCGGATAATATTTCCAGTTCCGGAACTATATGGTGTTTTGATTCGTAGATTTTGCTAGATTCCGTTCGAACAAACTTTCCTGTTTCTATTCAATAAACTGTTGTTTTTAGACTGTGAACCATTCGGAGGTTAATTTTAACTTTTGGGTAAAATCTGACACTCGAGCAGTTAATTTGATGTTGCCAAAAATAACCATGCTCTCGAGCAGGTTATTTTCCGACATTGAAACAAAATTTTGCAATGAAAATTCTAATATAAATTCTTTAGTTGAAATTATTTCCAGTGGAAAATAAACCCAAATAGCTTTCCGTCCGTCAAATTTCGAAATGGGCCGCAGTTTAAGTTAAATTCAACTACTCGACACAAAATAACTACTCAAGAAAACCCAGCCTACTTTTTGACACAAAAATTGCTTTGTTTACAAAAGAAAATTGATTACTTTAAAAAAGATACTCAGGCTAGTAAACTACTTATGAAACAATATTGCGAGAAACACAAACAATGAACCTGTTGACGAAATTTACACCAGAAATCTTATAGAAAAAAAAAGGCGGGTGGGTAATGTCAGAGACATAACTGGATGTCGTGAATACGAAAACAACTGACATGTTCCTTAAAACTTCCGAATATCAATTGTATGAATTATGCACGCATTCCCTTTTTCACATTTTTCGCAAAAACAAAGAAAGCTTCACTTGATCTCGATTACTGTGAATTTCACACAGCGAAAAGTGCACAAATCTAAGCAAACTGTTCTTGATTTGCAGTAAACTGAGGATATTTCCCTACGATTTGGAAACAACATATCCTAATAGTTCTTTAGAAAACTTTTAGAGCCATTAGAACGGCTGATTTTTTATAATGCTTTCCACCGTTGTTTTTTCCCAATGCTAATGACTGGCAGCTGTGACGTAATCGCTCTTGTCGAAAACTTGCAGACGACACAAAACACATCTGCTCGCAGTGGCGATTGAATCCAAACTGATTCAATTTTTGTTAAGAGATTTCCTTTTATGTGATTTCGTTTGTAGCTTTTTCACTAATGGGCGGACCTAACGGCTATAAAAATAGCCGCATATAGAATTTTAATGTCGATTATTTCATTTCGGATTTGCATAATTTATCGAAAGAAACTATCAATATGCTGTAGGGATTCGTTTCTAGCATTCAGAAGGACCAAATTGAGGAACTCACTGCGATATTCACCACTTTTCGGAACATTTTTCTCGGACGATTTGTTGTACAGCAGCAGCTATTTTGTTCTCTTCCTCAGAACGCGTTCTGATTGGCTGGTGTTGACATGGGTCAAATGAGATAGGTTTTTCAATAGTTTACTATTGAAATACTTCAATGCTTTTGCTATACACGTTTAAGTTGAAAATTTTTGATTCTATTGGTAGTTAGATTATATAAATCCTTCCACAGATCACTGAGCTATGAGCTTTCAAAATACGAGAAAGGCAAACGCGCCATATAAATTATCCTCTTTGATACTCGTTTATACCAAACATTTCAGAAAAGTTGAATTTTGAACTATTTGAGATTATGCCACACAACTGAAAATTTTATCATAAAATTGTGATCATATTTCCGATGGCATGTAGCAAAAATTATGTTGATTCGTTAGATACAACAAGAGATATTCACGATCAAAAACTTATCACTCTGTCAGAGGGTAAATTTTGAAAAAGGCACCCCATAGTAAAGTAAGTCGTATTCACGACAAAATTAAAGCAGAATTTGCTGACTGTTGATAAAATGTTCAACAAACTTTTTGAGGTTTCCTCAATACGCTTGCTTACCTTTTTAGGCACTCGGACCACGGTGTTGAGGTAGTCTCAGGTGTGGTGTAAAGCCTCATTCGAATTGGTTTCTGGAACTGAATTCAAAAAGTGAATTTTGGGACTGAACTCAGAACCTGGATTCTGAACTTAATTTAAGGTTCAGAATTTCGATTTTTGGAACTCATTTCTTGACTAGTTTTTGGAACTGAAGTTCGTAATTCGTATCCAGAATTCTGATTTAGTAGTTTAAGGAGTGTATCGAAAAAAGATATCCACAAATTTTTCGTTCAAATTATAATAAAAAAACGATATTTTATTCAAACCAAAAATTGATCCTTTATTGTACGAGGTTGAACTTGAGCATAAATTAAACCGGATGAAATTTGAGTTATTCTTTCACGAATTTTCGAATTTTCATTTTTTGGACGCTTGAGTCCGATTTTTTTTAACTCCTGCTTGTTCCCAGCTGCCTTACCAGTCTTCTTGAAGACCCTCTTCACGATTGCCCAGTAACGTTCGATGGGTCGAAGCTGAGGGTAATTTGGTGGATTGATATTTTTCTCAACGAAATGTAAACCTTTTTCCGCAAGCCGATTGAGAGTGGTTTTGACATAGTGAGCCGATACTAAATTCAACCAAAACAGTGGAGGTGTGCTTTGCTTCTTATATAAAGGCAGCAATCTCTTCAGGAGACACTCAGATCGATTGATTTTTGCGTTTATAGTTCCGGTAGTGTAAAAAATAGTTGACTTCAAACCACAGAAACATATTGCTTGCCATACCAGTACCTTTCGACCGAATTTCTCCACTTGAATCTACCTGTCCGCATCGCTCACATTCTCCCCAACGACGACAGTAAAGTATTGTGAACCTGGAACGGTTTTTGAGTCCTCCTTTACATAAGCCTTATCGTCCATCAAAAGCGCATGCATCCGGACACTGCAAATGACGCGAATACAATTTCCGGGCCTATGTTGCTGCTCGCTTCTTCTGTTCTACACTTTGTTTCGAGATTTTCTGCTTCTCGTAGGTCTTCAGGTGATTTCGCCTCTTGATACGCTGGATCATTCCGACACTCGTTCCTGCTTTTTTGGCCAAATCACGTATTGACATTGATTTGTTCTTCATGATTAGAGATACCACTTTCTGGTCCAGTTTCGGCTACACCGATTTTCGAATTCCGGTTCCAGTATCGAATCGTTTCTCCAAGCTCCCTATGCATGAATGAATGATGATGAAATGATCATGATAGTGAAAATAGAAGCATGTACAATCTCACCATGCGCTGTTACCTCTGGAGTTCCTCAAGGAAGTCGCCTTGGACCGTTCATAATTTTTTTGCATCACAACGATCTAAGTTTTTCGAACAATTGTATGAAACTATCGTTCGCCGATGACTTTCATATTCCATATTTCAAAATGGTTTGAATGCCATTAAATGCTCTGTCATCTCTTTTAGTAGCAAAAAGTCTGTATTCAAGTTCGACTATAATATTCCACAAACTGTTCTCGAACGCGCATCGTCTGTTAAGGACCTGGAAACCAAGTTAAACTTCAAAGACTCTTTCAATAGAGCTTGCAATTCTTACAATTTGACATTCGACGTCGTGATTTTCCTATTTTTTTCTACGGATTACCTATGTCAAAACTAATTATGGATATAACGAGCACATTGCCGCATATTTAACAAATGTTTCAATTCTTTCGACTTTCATTTTTCACACAATGTTACCAAGACATCGTTTCTTATGTTACTGTCTCATTAGATTTAGTTACTATAGAAGCACTAGATTTAAGGAAATGTATCATTTGGATGATTTTAATCTATTGATGAGATGAGGAGATTTTATGCCTGCTGGAGAACAAGTTTGACAGAAACTAATTCCAGTGGGCTTTTCCCTGATCCAAATGAAAGAATAAAAGATGAGGAGGAAAAGAAAGACATTCAGAGTAAAATCTGACAACAGAAGAAGGCGCTATTATAATCGAAACTGAAATTAAAAAGAATAAATCAGATCATCCTGATGTGGTCTACCTTAAAATTCTTCTTACCAAGAAGGAAATGTTTGGCGAGCAAAAAGTGGTAAAAGAAAAAAAAATGTCTTCGGTGAAATCTGTTTAACTAACTGTTTAACTTAACTTAATCAAAGTTGTAAGCATTTTTATTTTTACTGTAACATTTTCCGTACATCAGAGAGTATCAATCAACTAAGGACATCGAAAAAGATGGAAAATAAAAATGAAATCGTTTTCATGGGGTTTTTCGAAATGTACGCGGACTTATTTATTGTGTTCGTATGACAAACTTATGCAGATTTTTAAATTATATTTAAGTGAGTTTTCAAGTTCTGCGGAAAGTATCACCTGCATATAAATAGTTGTTTAACACTTCGCTCGAATATCGCGTGTTTTAGTTTTCAATTTCACTCGGATTTCGCGCGATTTGAGGGGCTAGGGTCCACTAGGAGATTGATAGTACCTATTATCTCTCTCCGGACAGTACTAGCCTAGATGCCGTGTGGAATCCGGCGGAGAAAAATGAACCAAGAATAGATCCACTGGGTTCCTGCTTCCATGTCGTAAAAAGCGACAATCACAGGAGTTTCTTTTTCCTTTCAGTTATCAGATATTTTCAATGTTTCACTTCTGATTACTTTATTTTACTGAATTATCTCTTCATTCAACCTATCAATTTCCGCCTAGCTTCGATGAAAGGTTTTATTTGTTTTTTTTCTCTTGCATGTTATTGATTGTCTTCAAGGATTATAAATTGAATGATGAAAATCAACTATCGCGCAAATCCGTTGATATTACAAAGTTAATAACAGAGATAACATATATCCGTTATTGAATACATAGTAAAAAAGCACTTGATATTAATATTTCAAACAATAAATTAATATTTTTCTCGGTAGCCGGCTGCCCAGATCAACCAATATAACCAATTAATAATTTTAATAATTAAAATAAAAAAGTGGAAATAATAAAAAATCAAGACGCGCGTGAAACCTGTTGAACTTTAATTGGTGATTTAAAATGATTTTATAACAACTGTTTATAATGTGTTAATGCAAAGAATCAACTATTTTGTCTAAATCCTATTCACTCGTTTATTCTGTATTACGTAATTCCATTTATAAAAAATAGGGAAGTTTTTATTTTTTACGCGATAGTATTGCAAATTTTTCTTTAGTTTCCTCGAATAAGAGATGTGAATTAAGACTTCCCGGGACTTCAATATCGGTTATTGTTGAAACGTTCACTTGGGAAGTCAGTGAGTTTAGTGGTGCATCCGAGCATCTTGAAACCGGAACATACTGAGTCGCGCGCGAATAATACCAATACTGAAATTTTTACTAACCAATATCCTTCTCCCGTGACACTTGTGGAGAGCGCAGTAGTATATACGGCCTCTAGTAACAACAAGTGTTGGACTAACATCCCTTCCCATTCCTTAGACGATCTACGTTCGGGCCTGACCGGCGCCGGTACTGATCAATGAATTCTTGGACTACCAGAAGATGTACATTGAAGGATGATTTACCAGTCCCAGGTCGGATCATCTAGAAACTCCCTGTACAATTTCAGCTAATCCCGATCAGTAACGGAGTAGCAACAAGGGGTGGTCGCTCAAGCTCAAGCTCAAGCTCAAGCTCACCCGGCTTTCGCGCGATTTGATTTTGAAATTTTTCGTAACAATTCTGGAATTTAGTTTTTAAATTCAGTTCCAGTTTCCGAAAGTCCAGAATTTATCTGTGTCATTTAATTATTTCATCAATTTATTTTAGACAACCAATAAATGATTTACATTCTGGTTCTGGTGTAGGATAGAAAAAAAATGATGGCAAAAAGTAGTCAAATATTCCCAATTCGAAGTTTTCTTTCACTGAGGATGTAAATATACAAAACCAAAAACAGCGATATCATTGTTTGTTGTATTGTTTTACATTCATTTGTTCAGCGATACTTGTGGGCTAGAATATGTTTGTCGCAAATAGTCATATTTTAGTATAGATGCATCGTTACAATTCTGGAAGCGAAGTTTACTGCTGACAAAATTAATTTAATTAATTCGTGTTTACGTCCTCCAGTTATATCTCTGACATTACCCGCCCGCCTTTGAAACTCGATGAATATTTTAACAATAGCGGTTTTATCTCTTTCGCCACAAAAGGTTACCGACCCCTAGGGATATAGTAGCTACATAAGATAAGTAAGGAACTTTAACTTAGGCCGTTCTCAAAAGTAAGTCTAGCACCAACCGATTCCGAATGAATTTCGTCTACAACCGGTTGATTTGGAAATCTGTCGGAATTGAGTCAGAAGATGCGGACTGAATTGTCAATTCGTTTACTTCTTATTCTTTCCTGTTATTTTTTGTTTTTGCGCTGATTTTCAGTTTATTTCCAAATAAAAAAATTATATTGATATATTTAAATTGAAATCTTCAAGTTTTTTCGGATATACAGAACTAGTAAATAACCAATTCTATTAGATTTACACCATAAATTGTTGGAATTCGCTGGAAATGAACCAAAAAGTTCTACCATAGTCAGCATCATCCATTCCTCTAGCTGGAGTGTAATAAAATGGCGTAAGTCACCTAACTTTTACACTAACACATTCGTAAAATGAGCGAAAGCTCAATGACATTTATACTGTCACTATCAATCAGGCGAAAATTCTAGCACTGAACCGATCGAGCACTGAAAAATCGAGTAGTAGAGTAATAATTCATTACTCATTCCGTCATTTCGATGTAACCTAAATCGTCCTACTAGCCCTGGAAAAGAATGCAGCTCTCGTTTAAAAACCCGCTTCTTTTAAATTCCCCATAAGCAGGGTTGCAGTGGATTAGCAGAAATCGCATTCCACAGACTCTACCGACCATTAGAACCGGTTACAAAACAGGTACCGTGTCAGCATTTTTAAACTTTAATTAAACCTCATCGCCCCCCTTTTTTTAACGAGCCACTTATCGTCACATTAAGAAAGCTAATATTCGCTCAACAAATAGCCCATAGAACTCAGATTATTTCATATAATCATTTCACTAATCACAATGAACTCCGCCCTCGGTTTGTGTCCGCAGAATCCTGCCAGCGAAGCCGAAATGAAAAACAACACACAACAAAAAGAAAAAGGAGAGCTACTAAAACGAATAGAACATTTCCGCACGTTGCAGAAAGGTTGTTGGCACGGCACTGGACAGGGAGAAAGGGGGTGTCCGGAACCCGACAAAGCCGTGCAGCATTTCGAGCATTATTTATAACAGTTTTCGTAATTTTATTTTGCTTGCATGGAATAATCTCCGTACCGTTTTTTGCCTGCTGGATAGGAAAACGGCGGGTGGCGGAGAGTAACTATTTTCGCAACTCATTTCTGCCCGGGGAAGGGCCAATAGTAGTTACAGAAAAGACGAAACATGGGGCTCAAGAACCCATGCAAGACGGTGAAGAAGTTTTTCGTGCGCCGAAAACTACTTACGCATTGGAAAACTAATTCCGATATAATTTCCACCCCTCTTCTGAATTGAGATTGTACCCAAAACTAGATTCTCAATTAAATTTTTTTTTTTCAAATAATCGAAACCAAAAAATTAGGCCAGTTACGAATTGGAATCCACTTCACGAATCGTGCTGATTAGAAAACTCGAAATAGTTATTCCGAATTGGAATTCTTAGACATTTGTTCGAAGCAAACAAACGTTTCACGGTGAACCCGTACGTGAAAGGGTCAGAAAACAGAAAAGAATTTTACAGTTGTGAAAACTGCTGCCCAGTCTCCAGATTCAATGAAAAACGAAAAAAAAAACAGAAACGGATTTTTTTTGTTTCTGCGGTAAACTTACCGAGAACCGTTGCATTGAGCTTATCAAAAGCTTTGGAACTTTCGAGCGGGTGCAATCCAGCAGATGTTTCTGACTCTTGCTTCTTCCGTAAATTCTAACGTATCCATGTTTTTTTTACTCTGTACTTCACTGAGTTCTGATGCCGTTCTTCGCGGATTACACACTGAATTTATCATGATTCCTGCTAAGAGAATGGCCACTTTGGGATTAATACCGATTCCAACTGAAATCACTTATTTCAACAGCTTCGTTTGTGAGGAAAAATTAAAGATAAAATAGTGTAAGCGAAGAAATATGTTTTCTTTACCTACTTAACGAAAGGAAGATGACTCATTAGACTCTGCCGTAGGTATCGTGAAGTAATGAAAGGGGTAAGAGGTCGGGAATTAACTCTAAATAAACGCAGTGACCATTAATTTTATCGTATTATCAGAAATCAGATTGGTTGAACCCTGCTAGTTGGCTGTTAATGAAAGACACTACACACTTCGAAAATTTCGCAGAATTCGGTATTTTTTTACCGAATTTTCAACAGCTGAACGCAGAGATGGTATTTCACTAGAGTGATACACCAGGGTGTAGCTTTCAATTATACACTGCCGATACATTTGCTCCGCTCCACGCAAATAGGAAAGCGTACTTCTTCTCAGTGTCCAGACAGACAGACTTTGAGTGCGTGCTTGTGCTGAAAGAAGCTGGTGCGAGAGAATAACATTCTCTTCGCACGAATGGCTCTCGCGTGCTCTCGCCTAAATACACCCAAGTGATCACTGGCGCGTGATGGTGAGCGAACACTTCTGTGAACTTCAATTAATGGACAGTAGATCTGTCCTTACTATGAAAAATTTGCAAGGAAAACCGAAAATTTAACGATAAATTGTTTGATTTTGCTGATTTTGCGTGCCCCACGCTTCTTCTACGCAAACCATACACCAGACCGCTCACCGGCGTGTACACCTCTCTTTTGGGGCAGCAGGGACTATGTCTAAGGGCTTGACGACCCCTCCCCCGGCAACTGCGAGTTGTAGGGTTTGCCTAGGATGTGGAGGGGTTTGGCAGTGGGCTCTGCTAATCCTCTATAAAAAGCTGCATGTATCCGCAAGCAAGTCCTACTAAAGCGATCGTGTGCCGCTCAAAGTGAACAGGCCCAGCAGGAGTGCCGACTAAACAAGGCCATCAGCGCAAGCAAAAGAGCCTGTTTCGACCAGCTATGTGAGGGAGCCAACTCCAACCCATGGGGCGATGCCTACAGGATGGTAATGGCCAAAACGAGAGGGGCGCTAGCACCCCCTGAACGTATTCCGGCGAGGTTGAAGGAAATCATAACGGTTCTCTTTCCCCACCATGACACGTCCTCCTGGCAGCCAGCCCCGCTACTAGCGAACGAAGTTGAAAAGGTTACGAACGAGGAGTTGCAAAGAAAGCCCCGGGGCCAGACGGTATCTCGAACGTGGCTCTTAAGGCGCCTATAATGACAAAACCGAACATGTTCAGGGAGGTCATGCAGAGATGTCTGGATGAGCGTATGTTCCCAGACATTTGGAAAAGGCAGAGGTTGGTCCTATTACCGAAACCTGAGAAACCCCCAGGGAACCCATCGGCGTATAGGCCAATCTGTCTGATAGACACTGTGGGAAAGCTTCTTGAGACAATCATCCTCAACAGGCTATTCCCCTTCATAGAGGAGGCAGGAGGACTGTCCAGCCAGCAGTACGGGTTTCGCAGATGCAGGTCGACGGCGGACGCCATAACATCGGTGGTAACCACGGCAGAGGTAGCTATCCAGCGCAAACGACGAGGAATCCGCTACTGTGCGGTAGTAACGCTAGACGTTAAGAACGCGTTCAATAGTGCTGTTTGGGCAGACATTGCTGATTCCCTACTTGGACTGGGAGTACCGTCAGGGCTGTACAAGATTCTGGAAAGCTACTTCCAGAACCGAGTATTGCTCTACGAGACCGACGAAGGCACACGTAAAACTCCAATTACGGCTGGAGTACCACAGGGATCTATCTTGGGCCCGATCCTGTGGAATATAATGTACGATGGAGTACTGAGGTTGAGGCTCCCTCCGGGTGTCAAGATAGTCGTTTTCGCCCCCGACGTCACACTGACAGTCTACGGCGAATCCATCGAAGAGGTCGAACTGAGTGCATCACACTCAATCTGCTTGGTAGAGGACTGGCTGCGTAGCAGGAAACTGCAACTCGCGCACCACAAAACAGAGTTGATGGTGGTAAACAACCGCAAATCAGAACAGGAGGCGTTGGTACATGCCGGAGATTGCATGATCCCCTCCAAGAGATCACTGAAGCAATTGGGTGTGATGCTTGACGACAAACTCAGCTTCAGCAAGCACGTTGAATACGCCTGTAAGCGTGCATCAAAAGCGATCGCGGCGCTCTCACGATTGATGGCCAACAGCTCGCCTGTGCGCTCCAGTAAACGTAAGTTACTGGCAGGAGTGGCAGTTTCGATCCTCAGATGCGGCAGCCCGGTATGGGCGTCGGCACTTGGTGTGGAACGCAACGCACAGATGCTGGAGAGTACGCATAGACTGATGTGTCTTCGCGTGATCAGTGCATACCGCACTGTATCGAGGGATGCGGCCTGCGTGATTGCAAGTCCGATGCGTATCGGTCTGATAGTGAAGGAAGACGCGGAGTGCTACAGCATGCGAGGAGACCGGCCTCCAAAGTCTCTTCTCTACGCAGATGGCAACAAGAGTGGGACAGCTCAACCAAGGGTAGGTGGACACATCGACTCATACCTAGGGTCTCGAGTTGGCTAGATAGACCTCACGGAGAAGTAAACTTCGGCCTGACGCAATTTCTCACAGGCCACGGGTGCTTCAGATGGTACCTCCACAGGTTCGGCCACGCGACATCCCCTGTATGTCCTGGCTGCCCAGGCGAGATTGATACGGCAGAGCACGTTTCGTTCGCATGTTCCCGTTTCGCGGCTCAAAGGAGTGAGCTACTGGAGGCATGCGACATTGACACCACACTGGAGAACCTGATCCAGAGAATGTGCCACTGCGTAGAGAACTGGAACGCAGTGTTGACCGCGGCATCCCAAATTGCGGCCATATTGCAGCGGAAATGAAGTGCGGAACAACAACAGGCAGCCGCGTGCAACCGTATTAGGCTCAAGAGGGATCAGCGAATAAACGTCGGTCCAGGGGAACCTCCTTCGCCGGGGAGCTCTTCGTCGGACTAGTCTAGTTCCATCGTCGGGGACTAGACGAGTAGTACGTAAAACTGCTAGGATCGTCAGGGCGCCAGTGAACCGGAAGCTATCCTCCAACCGGAATCACTGGATCGACCCAGGCATCCTCTCGGTCGGGTGTTGACGGGTATCGAAAGCGTCGGTTTCGGGAAAGCCTCCTTCGTCGGGGAACTCTCCGTCGGTGTAGGCTAGATCCTTCGGCGGAGGCTAGTCGAGCAGTCGCCTTCCAAAACACTGCACAATTCGTCGAGTCCACCAGAAATTACTCTCGAACGATTTGTGTAGTCAGCAAGTGGACAAGTGATACAATTTTTTTTTCTTAGAAAAAAACGTTCAACGGTGGTCCTTCATTGGTCCAAAACGTTGAATCAGGTTCAGAGTTTTGTGCATGCTTGTTTCGTGATTGAAAATCTCGGAAGTGATTTTTTGAAGTCGCTAACTTTTTGCATTTCTCTATAGAAAGGTATTAGAATTGCTGGAAAAACCGACTTTCGAACGGAGCCTCGGAGACCCATAGTGTTATATACCATTCGACTCAGTTCGACGAGATCGGAAAATGTCTGTGTGTATGTGTGTGTGCACTTTTCGAAGATATTTGAACGCGCTCAATTTTCTCAGAGATGGCTGAACCGATTTTAACAAACTTGGGCTCGTTTGAAAGCTACTGTCGGGCCATTGATCAAGTTCGAAGATCAAATGGCTGTGACTTTTGGTTTCGGAGATATGATTGTATAAGTGACGTAACCGACAAAAAGCGTTGTATTTGAACGCGCTCAATTTTCTCAGAGATAACTGAACCGATTTTAACAAACTTGGGCTCGTTTGAAAGCTACTGTCGGGCCATTGATCAAGTTCGAAGATCAAATGGCTGTGACTTTTGGTTCCAGATATATGATGGTATAAGTGACGTAACCGACAAAACACATTGATTTTTACCGCTCTTATATATAAAGGGTGATTTTTTAAGAGCTTGAGAACTTTTTTAAACAATAAAACGCATAAAATTTGCAAAATCTCATCGGTTCTTTATTTTAAACGTTAGATTGGTACATGACATTTACTTTTTGAAGATAATTTCATTTAAATGTTGACCGCGGCTGCGTCTTAGGTGGTCCATTCGGAAAGTCCAATTTTGGGCAACTTTTTCGAGCATTTCGGCCGGAATAGCCCGAATTTCTTCGGAAATGTTGTCTTCCAAAGCTGGAATAGTTACTGGCTTATTTCTGTAGACTTTAGACTTGACGTAGCCCCACAAAAAATAGTCTAAAGGCGTCAAATCGCATGATCTTGGTGGCCAACTTACCGGTCCATTTCTTGAGATGAATTGTTCTCCGAAGTTTTCCCTCAAAATGGCCATAGAATCGCGAGCTGTGTGGCATGTAGCGCCATCTTGTTGAAACCACATGTCAACCAAGTTCAGTTCTTCCATTTTTGGCAACAAAAAGTTTGTTAGCATCGAACGATAGCGATCGCCATTCACTGTAACGTTGCGTCCAACAGCATCTTTGAAAAAATACGGTCCAATGATTCCACCAGCGTACAAACCACACCAAACAGTGCATTTTTCGGGATGCATGGGCAGTTCTTGAACGGCTTCTGGTTGCTCTTCACTCCAAATGCGGCAATTTTGCTTATTTACGTAGCCATTCAACCAGAAATGAGCCTCATCGCTGAACAAAATTTGTCGATAAAAAAGCGGATTTTCCGAATGGACCACCTAAGACGCAGCCGCGGTCAACATTTAAATGAAATTATCTTCAAAAAGTAAATGTCATGTACCAATCTAACGTTTAAAATAAAGAACCGATGAGATTTTGCAAATTTTATGCGTTTTATTGTTTAAAAAAGTTCTCAAGCTCTTAAAAAATCACCCTTTATATATGGGTGCCAAAATTTTAGGATCACCTCTATTTTCGTTAAGTTTTAGTGCTCAAAAGTTTAAGCACCTCGAAAAAAGCCTTCATGCAAAATTTGACCTAAATCGGACATGCGTAAGGGGTGCTGCCCGGTGGTAAAGGTTTGACAATTTTCGACCATGAAAAAGCACCATAGGGGGGAGTACATGAAATTTCCAAAATCGAAATTTTTTTTGATGCCGAAACTCTTAAAACTGCATGAAACATCGAAATTTAGTGTTATCCCGAAAAAAAAATTTTTTTGAAAAAATCAACTTTCTGGGACTTAGAAAAATTTTCAAATTTTTTCTAAGTCCCAAAAAGTCGACTTTTTCAAAAAAAATTTTTTTCGAGATGACACTAAATCTCGACGTTTCATGCAATTCTAAGCCTTTTGGCATCAAATTTTTTTTTTCGATTTCGAAAATTTCATGTACTTCCCCCTATGGTGATTTTTCAAGATATATGAAAATTCCACTAAGTGGACTAAGAAGGCTTTTTTTATTTTAGATTAGCATCACTGATTACAAATAGGCAACGCAAATGTCAAGCACTAGTTTGGAAAAATGATGCTGACTGTGTGACATAAACACTGAAGCATGCGTTTGTGAACTACTCGAATCAATCTGAATCAATTGGTCAAAATTAGTATCCGAAATTTTTTAATAAAAGTATGAAATATATTTTCATGAGACTGTTATGAAAGAAGAGAAAGGCATTATCACACCACTAGGTGGATTAAGAAGGGTTTTTTTTATAAAATCTCTCGAATTGATTTTTGCACGAGTGATAGCCACAAACAGTTTTATGACGTTAGTTTGCGAGCGTTAGCGGTGAGCGAGTTCGTAACTAACTTGCTATTGTTAAAAAACTTTTAAAAGGACAAAATCGCTTCAAATGTTTTAAAATCTGAATTTGAGCGACATTTTGATATTTAAAATATGTGTTCAAGTACACTGACTCCATCTGATAAAGAGATTCCGAAATAATATTTCCACCATTCGAGAAACATTGAGTTCCTTACGGATTGGTTTGAAACTAATTAGTACACTTCATCAAAACGCCTCTGGTAATTTTCATCTAACTACATGTCAAGTATTGGTCGAAGTTACGATGACTGCAAAATCTTAAACGGTATCAAATCATCTAATATCTATACACATCTCGGATGCAGTCCTACGTCAATCTCGCGGCTATGTCTCTGGCATTACCTACTTCAAGTTTTTCTAGTGGGCGTAGCTCTGATGTCTTGGGAAGGTTCGTTGTCTGTGGAATACAGTTCCATGATTCCGAGAAGAAAGTACCGACCAAAACAGATCGGCATACTTGAGTTGCTTGAAAAAAGGAAACGAAAGTTAATCCCGGGGGCTTCGGTAGGCATAATTTTTTTTTATTGTTGAAGATTCCGGACGTGATTTAAATTTCGTTCTTCAAACTATTGTAACCAATGGCTTAACTCACGAGATATCTTTTGGTGGACTTCAATAGCAAAAAGGATTTGAAAATCACTCTTCCAGCTGCCTTAGGCTGTGAACCATTTCACGGTTAATTTTAACTTTTGGTTAAAATCTGACACTTGAGTGGTTATTTGGTGTCGAGTAGTTAAATTTGACTAAAACTGTGGCCCATTTCAAAATTTGACAGACGGAAAGTTATTTGGGTTCATTTTTCACTGGAAATAATTTCAACTAAAGAATTAGTATTAGAATTTTCATTGCGAGATTTTTTTCAGTGTTGGAAAATAACTACCGATCTGTCAAAAATAACCATGCTCTCGAGCAGGGTTGTTTTTGACAACATCAAATTACCACTCGAGTGTCAGATGTTAACCAAAAGTTAAAATTAACCGCGAAATGGTTCACAGCCTTAGAATATTCTTGGTCGTAAAGTACTGGATATCATCATCTCGTACCCTGTAAATATCATCAGCGGCTTGCGTGATCGGCCGACTTGATTTCTTGTTGCACGATTTGGAGTCATCACATTGACTTGAAAGTTGACAGTTTTGTAAGTTATTTAGGATTCTGGCGATCGATTTCCCCCTGGTTCAGTATTACTGGCAATCGACGAACGGTCTCCGAATACTTTTATTCCACTGGAAATAGTTAGTTTGGCCACATTAATTAATTTCGATTGCTTGGCGTGCGAGGAGCTTGGATTTTCTAGATGCACGAGCAAAATTTTGACGCACTGTTGCTTTTGCTTGGATGCCACTTTAACAGCCAGTAGATATGATCCTTGTTGAGGCAGAAGGCCGCATAGCGTACTCTAAATATGTAAGTCAGCTTACAATTGCAATGCGATCAATTTAATTTAGACAGAAAACTTTTAAGCTTCACTTGAAATCTTTTGAAGTAAAAGTAAACTCAATATGAAATTTAGAAATTCCTCAGAAGGACCTTGGCGATATCTTAAATTTGGATATTTGTTTATTTAGGAGCAAGGAAAAGCCCACTGTAGTTGGATTCTGTAAAACTTGGTCTCCAACAAGCATAAAATCTCCTCATCTTTTGCATCAAAAATTTTGCATTTTGTCATCCAAATGACAAATTTTTCTTATACTTAATTCTATATTATTAATACTCATTAGACTCAAACTGATTCGACAGCAATCTGAGGAACAGTTTCTTAAAAAACCATACGTGATAGATAGTTGAATCCGTAATTAGTTCTAACGTGGGGAATCCGAAGAAAAGAATAGGTGCGAAATTACGACGACGAATATCTAATTGGTAACAGTTGTGAAAGCTCAGAGCAATCGATTCGTGCCTGAATAATATTTGCTACATAAACTGTCTTGCAATCAGATGATAAATCGAGGTCAATTAGTTTGCTCGGAATCAGTTGTGGATTTGATAATATGAAATAGTTTCCTAGTCATCAGCAAAAGATAGTTTTATGCACTTGTTCGAAACCTATAAATCGTTGAAATAAAGTAAAAATATGAACAGTCCTAGATGACTTCCTTGAGGGAACCCCATAGCTAACAGCGAATGGTGAAGTGGTACAGTCTTTTATTTTCATTACTATTTCATGGCCAGACAGATGTGATTGAAAACAATTTAAAAATCAACCACAGAATTTCCAGCTTACTCAACTTAGATATTCCTGTTTGGTAGAATGTGGAGATAATTGTTAATAGAAATCTTCCCCTATAAGTCCGAACAATTACGAAGTCAAAGTGAGGTAATTTGCAAATCTAAATTATTGACGGTTAGTTTTTTTTTGGTCTTGTGGAATTGAATTTAATTATTAGATTAGCGGTTTTGATTATAGGTGATGTGTAACTAATGGTCTGTTTGTGTATCAGCTTCGATATTGTAAGGTTCGAAACTCGCAAATCTTATTCAACTGCAGAATCTTTTTATGAATCTTCGTTGTTGGTTCAAGATTCCTTACGAGAATCAACAACTCATAAAGTTTTAGCAAGTTCCTATATTTTGTCGCCATGATCATCTGTTCAGTGAATTCATGTCGTTTCCATTCATCGAGTAGCTATTAGATTTTATACGCACATGACACAACCTCACAAAATTAAGAGAATGCACTGAGCTCCCGGTGTTCATGAACTCCGGGGACGAGATAGACAGGTAGACGCTTCTGCTGAGAGCCTTCGGGAAGGAGGGACCGGTTCAGTCGCGTCTCTCCGCTAACCCCTTCCCGATCCTTAAAAGCGTGCAGCGCATGCTAGGCTCGGACCCGCACAAATTGATATCGGCTTACAAGGACGCCAGAGGGGAAAGCTACATCATCCACACGATCTCAGAAGCCGCCTACCACGCTGCTATGTCTGAAAAAGCTGGCCGATCAACAAAAAGTTGAGGTAATCCTCCACTTCATCCTCAACGTGGTTCAGGGATTAATCTAGGACCGGGACACCATCGACTGGGAAACGAACGCACTCTTGGAGATGCTCCAGTCTCAAAACGTACTCGCGGTCCAGAGAATCACAAAGAGAAGACAACAAGAAAACCTGTCTCGCTTGCAGCAAGGAACACGAGTTAGCTGAAGACACTCCATGCCCGAACCCACCGAGATGCATAAACTGCGGTGAGGAGCACTCCGCGCGAGACAAAATGGTGAAAAATACAATGAAGGCCATTGTCAAAATAAAAATAGATAAGGGCATCTCTTTCCCAGAAGCACGAGCTATGCTAAAGGCCTGTCAACCAAACCACTTCTTCTCAACAAAATTTAAGACGCGACTGACTGAAGAAGGACAGGCTTTTCTGCGTGGGAAGATGCGCATTTTGCGAGCTGAGTGAAACTAAAGAGAGAGAAAAAAAAACGGGCAGTAACAACAACAAACAAAGAAAGATCCAGGAACTGAAGGCCGCCTTACAGAACGCAACCAAGGAAATCAGGAGGATGTCGAAGCAGATCCGCATTCTTAAGGCGGTGGAAATTTCCCAGGAACGTTCACGCACCAGAACCCCCTTGAAGAAAGATAACCGGAAGCGATGGTCGCACCCCAGCTAAGGTCAAGGCCTTCCCTGCCGAAAAACAGCTAGCAACAGACACCACAATACGCTCGCGCAAAGATAAATCCGGTAAACCACCAAGCGCGCGACCCCCGCCAACACCGGTGGCTACAAAAGTAAGAGCAAGAACTTCAAATCAAAGGATTAAAGATCATCCAAATGCACCCCTCTCAAAGATCCGACCGACCTTAGCATGGATACAGCTAATAACAAGGCTCCCCGGTTTAGCAATTTTGCTCTCGCTTTTCTTCTATGTCTATGTTTTTTTTTACAAGGTGAAATGCATTTACGCACGGAGTGTGGGACTCTCCACAGGACTACCCAACTGTTGATTGGAACTACCCACTAAAACACCTTGGATCTCCAACCCTACCTCCCCGGCACCACCGCTAGGTATTACTTCGGGGTGGAAGGCTATTGGTGCTCACAGCACCCTCCCCAGATTTATGCAGAATGGGGATCAGCATCCTGCTCTCGAGGGACTCTATGTCTATGTCGCCAGAACACCGAACCCCAACACCGAACCCCAGATCCGAGCATAGTTATCGGCCTCCGGCCTCCGAGAGTTCGGCGCCGAAATATTCCGGACCTCTCCTAACACCCGCCATCCTCCCACCCAACAGATAAAATTTGCCCCACAATAGTGCAATATCCACTCCACAGAACCGCACCCACCGGTAAGACTACAGTCACCCACCCCCTTCGGGCGATCAGTGGTTTTCCTCGGATCTGCTCAGACTGGCTCCGTTGAAGCGAGCGAGATCCGCTTGCCAGGTATCTCACCACTAGACAACCACCAACCTCAAACCAGCTGTTGCACCGTGGAACTAGACCGTCTTCACAACCGTTTCGTGGGGCTTTTGGGTCCAGGACAGCGAGTCACCACCGTTAGCTGCAAAAAATCCCGAATGACAGAGCGACTTACTCCAGCCCCATCCCTGTTTGCTCGTGGCACCAGACGGCCTGCTGCCACAAGCACGCTACCGCAATCACAGTTCCCAGCGATACGCAGGCACCACCCCGCAGCACCACGAGGTCCACTGAATCCCTCTTATATTACCTCCGTTTCACCGCCCAAGCGGACGACGGCGCTGGCACATCTAGCGCTTCATCCACCAACGTCAGTGTCAGTTCGTCTTCTTCCGACTCCGACCTGTCCACGCTAGCCATTCAGTGGAATGTGAACGGCTTACGTAAATCACTCGGCGATCTCCAACATCTCGTCGCCCTCGACTTTTCCGCCGTGATCGCACTACAGGAGACACACATAGAGGACCATAGGGACATCTCCCCATGACTCGGCCGCCGCTACAACTGGAGTGCAGCCACCGGTGATAACACATCTCAAACAATAGGCTTAGCAGTCCGAAACGACGTTCCGTCGCAACCCTGCAATAAAGATATCGACCTATTGACCGTGGCAATCACGGTACAACTCTCGATCCCATGCACTGTGGCATCCGTTTACATCCTGAACGATTGTTAGAGGGGTGGATCGTAAACTGAAGGACTTCCTCCAGAAAGTCCGACCTTTTTTTTTAAATAACTATTTATTGGAATATGAGTTAAAATTAAATTATTAGGATTTAAATTGGGTGTTCAGCCACAAGTGGTGACTTTTCCGTCCTATTATATATATATATATATATATATATATATATATATATATATATATATATATATATATATATATATATATATATATATATATATATATATATATATATATATATATATATGATTTGGTTATTACCATCAGGACATCATTTGCTTCCGCAATTCTGAGATTTTTGTGTGAAAATTCTAAACCTACTTGTATTGTGTAATGGGGAAAAGGAACTTATATACTAACTTACTAACTAATACAAAGAGCGAATCGATTCAATTGAAGATTGCATCGATTTTTGTCGGAATTTGCTTATAATATTATGTAACATTACATCTAATGGATCTATATTTGTGAGTCTGTGTAACTCATTTGTACTAAACCAGGGAGGACGCTTCAAAATCATTTTCAGAATTTTATTCTGAATCCTTTGAAGCGTTTTCTTCCTGGTGGAACAACAACTTGACCAAATTGGTACTGCATAAAGCATGGCTGGTTTGAAAATTTGTTTATAAATTAACAATTTGTTTTTTAGGCAGAGCTTAGAATTTCTGTTTATAAGAGGATATAAACATTTAATATATTTATTACACTTTGCCTGGATTCCTTCAATGTGATCCTTGAAAGTGAGTTTTTTGTCATACGTTAAACCTAAGTATTTGGCTTGATCAGACCATGTCAATTCCAAGCCATTCAATTTGAGAATGTGATTATTGTTTGGTTTAAGAAAAGAAGCTCTTGGCTTATGAGGGAAGATAATTAATTTCGTTTTTGCTGCATTTGGTTTAATTTTCCATTTTGACAGATAATCACTGAAAATATTTAAACTTTTTTGTAGGCGACTGCAGATCACTCTTAGATTTCTACCTGTGGCTAACAGACTTGTGTCGTCACAGAATAGCGATTTCTGACAACCAACGGATAGATTTGGAAGATCAGAAGTGAAGATATTATACAAGATTGGAGCTACGCTCGAACCCTGCGGAACACCGGCTCGTACGGGTAGCAATTCAGATTTACAATTCTGATAGCTAACCTGAAGGATACGATCAATTAAATAATTTTGAATCATTTTGATCAAATAAATAGGAAACTGGAAATCAGACATTTTTGCTATTAAACCTTTGTGCCAAACACTGTCGAATGCTTTTTCTATGTCTAGAAGAGCAACTCCAGTGGAAAACCCAGAAGATTTATTTGCTTTTATCATTTTCGTTACTCTGACAAGTTGATGAGTAGTTGAATGTTCATGACGAAATCCAAACTGCTCTGATAAAAAAATTGAATTCTCATTTATATTAGTCATCATTCTCAACAAGATAATTTTTTCAAAAAGTTTACTGACAGAAGAAAGTAAGCTAATTGGTCGATAACTTGATGTTTCTGCTGGATTTTTATCAGGTTTCAGGATAGGAATTACTTTAGCGTTTTTCTATCTTTTTGGGAAGTAAGCTAATGAAAAACACTTGTTAAAAATTTTAACCAGGAGTCTCAAGGCAACATCGGGAAGATTTTTGATAAGAATATTAAAAATTCCATCATTACCAGGAGCCTTCATGTTTTTAAGTTTCCTAATAATTGATTTAATTTCATCAAAATTCGTCTCAATAATGTCATCGTGTGATAACACTTGAGTTGAAATATGATCATATTTCAGTGAGACTTCATATTCAATAGGACTCACAACGTTCAAATTAAAATTGTGTACACTCTCGAACTGCAGAGCGAGTTTTTGAGCTTTTTGGCCATTCGTAAGAAGTATTTGATTTCCTTCATTGAGAGCAGGAATTGGTTTCTGAGGTTCCTTAAGAACCTTAGAAAGTTTCCAGAAAGGTTTAGAATATGGTTTAATTTGTTCAACTTCATTAGCGAAATTTTCATTTCGCAAAAGAGTAAATCTGTGCTTAATTTCTTTTTGTAAATCCTTAACTATGTTTTTCATAGCAGGATCACGAGAACGTTGATATTGACGTCGACGAACATTCTTCAATCGGATGAGCAGTTGAAGATTGTCATCGATGATAGGAGTATTTAATTTAGTTTGAGCTTTGGGAACTGAAAGATTTCTAGCTTCGATAATGTAATGATTCAAATTATCAATTGCTGTGTCGATGTCCGCAGAATTTTCTAAAATAGATTTCATGATCCACATGATTTTCAATGTGAGATCTGTAATCCAACCAATTAGCTCTATGATAGTTGAATATAGAACTAATTGGATTAAAAAAAGCTTCGTTGGAAAGTCTGAATGTTACTGGAAGATGATCTGAGTCAAAGTCAGCAGGTGTAATCGGTTCACTACAAATGTGACTTTGATCTGTTAGAACCAGATCAATTGTAGACGGGTTTTTCACGGAAGAGAAACAAGTAGGATTACTGGGATGAAGAACTGTGAAGTAACCAGCTGAGAGTTGATTATGAAGTATTTTACCATTACTGTTATTTTGCCTACAATTCCACTGGACATGCTTAGCATTTAAGTCCCCGATTACGAAAAATTTCGGTCGATATCTTGTGAGTTTTTGGCAAATCGCTTTTAAAGAAATTTAATTGTTCGCCGGTGCATTGGAATGGCAAAAATGCTCCAGCGATGAAATAAATTCCACGAATGGTTTCAACTTCGATTCCCAAGCTTTCAATAACTTTAGTGTTGAAAGAAGGTAAAATTCGATGTTTAATTTGCCGTTGGACTAAAATGGCAACTCCACCACCCATTCCAGTAAACCTGTCAAATCGATGAACCACATAATGTGGATTACTTTTCAATTTGACATTTGGTTTAAGAAAAGTTTCTGTCACAATGGCAATATAGATTTTGTGAACTTTGAGAAAATTATAAAATTCACCTTCACTCGATTTCAAAGATCGAGCATTCCAATTTAAAATATTCAAATAATTATTTAACATCACTGTTAAATTTTAAATTCATTATAATATTATTTGCGAATTGCCATCCGATTTGAAATGCTGCAAAAAGTGATGAAATCGAATTCATTCGGATGATCATTTGAAAAAGTTGATCTTGTAGGTAGAACATTTTATTTTCAGTTATATCGCCTAAATCGACTTCATTTAAAGAAGCGAATGGCATTGAAGGAATATTTGTAGGTAGACTGCCATTAGAAGAAGATGATATGGCCAATCGACCTATTAATAAATTGTTTTCCTTAGAAGATGAACTGCAAGGCGGTCCTGTGTTTTGATTATTTACATTAGAAGAATTGAGTGGTAGATTTCTACCTGTTATACTAGCATAACTGACATTAGAAGAAGGTGATGACGAGGTCGATCAACCTGACAATAAATTGTTTTCGTTAGAAGACGAATTGGCAGGCGTACCTGTTTTTTGTTTCAAATTCGAAGAAATCAGTGCCTTAGAAGAATTAGGCGTGGCATTTGTAACGGTTTTTTTATTTTCAGGTATGTTCTGTAAATTTAAGGTCGTTGATTTGACTTGTTGTCTAAGCGAACGAGCGTTTAAAATTTTTTCCCTGACAGGACATTTCAAATAATTGGATTTATGATTTCCATTGCAATTTGAACATGAAAATTTATCAGTGGTTTCATTCATTGGACAAACGTCTTTCGAATGCGATTTACCACAATTCAAACACCGTATATCCATATGACAATTTTTGGTTCCATGACCGAAGCCTTGGCAGCGACGACATTGCGTTAAGTTTGCAATACGATTATGCCGTTTATAATGTTCTCAATGGATTTTAATGTGGGAAATGAAACGTACTTTTTCTAAAGTTTTCAAATTGTTTACATCACTTCGACTGAAGTGTATTAGGTAAAGTTCATGGGAAACTCCAGAGCGTGGTTTAGAAGTACCATTCGCTCTTTCTTCATAAGTATTACATGGGAAGGGGCAAAACCAAGCCCTTCTTTTAGTTCATTTTTAATTTCATCAATACTTTGATCATTTGATAAGCCTTTCAAGACAGCCTTGAAGGATCTGTCTGATTTTATATCATATGAATAAAATTTTCTCGTTTGCAGTTTCTCGGACAAATATCGGATAAGACGTTCGTTATCTTCCAATCCATCAACCAAGACTCGACATTCTCCTCTTCGTCCGATTTGAAATGAGACTTTTACTTCCGGGAGAAAAGTTGAAAGCTCAGTACGGAATGCTTTGAAGTCGGAAATCATCACCGTCACTGGTGGCATAGATTGATGTTTCTTCCCAGAACGACAATCGTCCATTTTGGGAATTTTTGAAGGATTTTCTTCTATGTCGCTACAATCGGATTCAGGAAAATCATAAATATTGTTAGACGGCATAGAATCAACGGAAGGGAAATCCGTCCGTTGTTTTTGCCTTTCTCATATAGAAAGGTTATGCAATCACTTGAAAAACCGACTAGTGAAAATTGGCCCGGAGGGCCAAGTGTCATATACCATTCGACTCAGTTCATCGAGCTGAGCAATGTTTGTGTGTGTGTGTGTGTGTGTGTGTGTGTGTGTGTGTGTGTGTGTGTGTGTGTGTGTGTGTGTGTGTGTGTGTGTGTGTGTGTGTGTGTGTGTGTGTGTGTGTATGTGTCAAATAATCTCACTAGGTTTTCTCAGAGATGGCTGAACCGATTTTGACAAACTAGGATTCAAATGAAAGGTCTCGTGGTCCCATACGGAATTCCTGAATTTCATCCGGATCCGATTTCCGGTTCCGGAATTATAGGGTAAAGTGTGTTCAATATTGTACACCGTCACTTAAACCGGCGAAGCAAAAAACGTGAAAATTTTTCTAAACTGGTCTCAAAACTTCCCAAATCGATAGTTATTATCAGTAGGCAACTAAACAAACCGATTCCGGCTATCCTGGTTCCCGGTATCCGGTTCCGGAAGTACCAGAAATAGTGGTCATATATACCAAAATGGATCTCACTCACTTTTCTCAGCGATGGTTTGACCGATTTTCACAAACTTAGATTCAAATGAAAGGTCTCCCGGTCCCATACGGAATTCCTGAATTTCATCCGGATCCGACTTCTGAATCCGGAGTTATAGAGTGCGTACTAGAAGAGTTTGAGTGTCATGTTAGTTGGTGGCCGTACGAACCGACTTTGATTATACCGGTTTTCGGGTTGCGGTGCCGGAAGTGCATATAATAGTGAACCCATTTCGTCCTCTTAAGGATGGCTTACGCAATCAAAGCACTGTTTTATTCTGTATGTTATGCATAAACAATCACTTGGTTTCTTTCAAAAATCGAAGAGAAAATTTTTGAATAGAATACCACAATATTATATGTACATGAGAAAGGCATCATTACACCACTAGGTGGATTAAAACAGGTTTTTATTTTTACATTCAGATTCTATAAGATCGTGAATGTTATTAGAAAAATGTTGAATAACGGATTGTGATTTATTCCGTATTGAATTATTTTTAGCCTTAGGCTTGTTGCCATACCGGTTGGACGCAGGCATTTTTGAAATGAATGAAATTTTAAATTAAATTAACTAGGCTAAATTAGTCTTCGATTAGACTCCTAGCTAGCCTTAAAAAACGCTGATTAATTTCTTAGTCACTCTAATATCACTCTTTGTATAGCCTTGAGAAAGGCTGACTATTTGTTAGTCTTTAAAAAGACTGTTAGTGATTCAGATAGCCTTGAAAAAGACTGAAGCCTTGAATCAATGAAACTCTAGGTAGCTAGAAAAAATTTCCAGAAGCCAAGAGCTATACGCGTGCGGTGCGAACGACTGTTCAACACCGACTAAGAAACTCCGACCTCCTTTCCTTTCCCGGGTGATATTAACGCCCACCACAGTTCATGAGGTTCGGCGAAGAGTAACTAACTTGGGGAAGAAATCCTGCGAGCGGCAGAGAATTGTGACGCTGTGGTATTAAACGACGTTTTTCCGGCTCATGAAAACTACTACAATCTGGGTATTTTCGGAACGGGTTTAAAGAGTAGATTCCAGAAAATTGTGTTTAATGTAGTTGGGAAATCCAAGATGATGACTTTCTTGATGTTCCTTGGAAACCCTTACAATATGAGTATTTTCGGGAGGGATTTGATAAGTAGGTGCAGGGAAAGGAAACAATGTTTCATTTGCATTTCGTGGTGAACAGAATACTTATATCAAATATGCGCCTTATTCAATAAGAATTCATTCGTGATTAGTCATCATTCAAGCAAAGCCTGATTCTAGCACGAATTACCTTCACGCCCAACAAATTACCTTCGTACAATAAGTTCATTCAATCCAATTTATCCGGTATCAACCCTGAGATTTCATTTTCCCCTTTAACGCGCTTGTCAACAGTCTCGTAGCTATCCTATCTGCTACCTCCCTTCACAATAGGTGTGTGGTTTTCCCATGTAAACACACCTACACATTGAAAAACATGGTCACGAAACGCGACTCCACCAACCACCAGCTTCTGGTTGAGGGATCAGTTGCATGGGACATCGTGCGGCACATGTCAAATAAAAATGTTTCGGAATCAATTTTCCAGTGTCGTCTACAAATTGCCAACCACGTAGTCGACGTCGTCGTCGTTGTGTGTGCGGGATCTGCTGCTCTCGTCGTATATTTCGAGTCCAATTATGATGATGAAATCCCGGAAGGAGTATATCGGAGCAACCACCACCGTTTGCATCGGGGTACGACTCTTTCAAGTCGGCGTTTTATAGAAGAAAAATTACATTCATTAAAAATGCTGGTTAAAGGCTTTCCTGAAGGGAGACTTTGAATGGTGGTTTAGGTAAACATTTGCTCTTTCAAATAAGCTATTCGAAGCGAGGAAATGTCATTCAGTATCTGTTTATCTGCTAGCGATGCATTTGCTTTTGATAGACTGACAGTGGATTTATGTATTTTCGAGGCTTCCGTCGACGAATTTTGTTTGATTAATTGTATACAAATCTGCACCGAAGGCTTTCATCACTTGACGTAACTTTTGTCCACTGTTTTTAGCGAACAAATTTTGTCCACTTTTGCCTACGGATTCACTCAGTGTAAGCTCAATAAAAGCCCAGTAACAGTGACAGGTAATAAAAGCAGAAAACTTGTTTCAACTCGTACACATGGCCTGTCACTTGATAACACATATTACTTCAGCTGTTTTCCAAAGAACGGCGAATCTAACATTGACAGCAAATGGAGAAAAACATCGATGAATGTTTCAACTTTGGTTTCAAATCGTATTTAGAAATCATCGTCTATTCTCAGATCAATTTTTGATTAGTCGATGATCTGTTCGTTTATCTTTAAAAAGTATGCAAATTTTACCACTTTCCTTCTATATCTACTGAATAAATCAACATAAAAAGAGTTTCGCCCTTTTTCGATTTGTTTACTTTTATGCTTCCTGTGTGAATGATGAAGTTACGCCCTTGCGCATTTTTTGTGAAATTAGTTGGTTTTCGTGACTAAGATAAATATTCGGATAATTTTATCGTCTCATTTATTATTTCCAGTAGTAAAAGGTTCGGAAACTATCAAAAATAAAGAAAACAAATAGTTTCGCCCTTCCTCATTAGGAATTGAAGTATCGCCCTGTTTGTTTGCATGGAACACGGAGGGCGAAACTTTCGTAAACAAATGGAATGACAGTTTCGCCCTTTATAGTTCTTTGTATTACTAAGATTGAGATTTTTGTAGAATCCGATTTTTTAGGCAAAATTGTAGGATTTTGAAGAATTTATTGGTAGGAGAGAGAAACTCGATTTGTTTACTTCTTTGAAAAACAGCTGACTTGCTCATATCTTGGCAACGATGACGGCAACTCGGCAATTCTTGCGATAGAAGAGTGAAAGGATATTTCGATATAGGTTAGGTCGTACAGCTTCAAATAGCTAATGAATAGAACAGCAAGCAAATAGTAATAGTGAATGACACCGATTTTGTAGCACGCTTTTCAACTGCCGGACTGTAAACGGTAAGTAGAACTAAAACTAACCACAAAGTTAGTGTTTCACGATCAATTATTTTTAGTCTCTTGCAAGTCCCACGTTAATCCATTCATTCGACGACGCTGCTGGAAAAAGTCCGACGTTGAACCAGCTCCGGAACTACGGCCCATAAATCACTCAGCACGGAACAAACAGTATTTGACCCGCATAAAATTGAATGATTTTCAATTACTTTTACTGCACTTCTTGCTGAAATTTCATCCTGCACTTTTACCTGAAAAAGCGTCAGCACACTGCCGACAATAAGTTTCTTTAGATATAAATAATTTAACAGTGTTTTCAAGAGTGACAAAACTTTCCCTTACCTCATCCTTGCGATAGACCCGAAGCTGGTACAGGCTTTTCGCTGCATTGCCAACCAAACAAGTTTTCGTTTATGTACTGTGGAGAGGACTTGGCGAACTTTTGACCACTGGTGAGATCCACGTTGAGTCCCTAGTTCTAGCGTTCCGAAAGAAATCCATGCGGCTTCCACGAATCTCTTCGCTCTAAAGAGAAAATCGGCTAGGCAACACATTGAAAGTCGTACCGGAAGTTTCAGAACCTGCAATCGAGTGATTATGGTTCAAGTCGAATTATTATCATTCAGCTGGTTAGCAGAAAACGACACAAATAAAAATGCCCAAATAGGTTTTCCTGAACCCTATTTCATCAGAGCTCCTATTTTAAAATATTTATTTAAGTTTTTGCCACACTTTCCATTTGAAAATAAATTCACTTTCTAACTTAGGAAACATTTTCGTCTCAAGCTTTACAGTTCGCCACGTTTCGGAATATTTACCAATGGATTCGTCTCAAAACATGATCACTATTTTAAATAATTACACCACTATTGATTGTTAGATGACTTCATAATTAGTAATGTTCACTTTTCGCAGATTTCATCAACCATCGAAAACTCCTAGAATTACCCGCTATGTAATAAGAATCTTTAAAACTATGAGATGAAAATTTTCACTAGATTGCGCTTTGCTTTCATATTATTTCGTATCGCAAGGTTGCCAGGTTTTTTCATGAGGTTCAGAAAAAAAATTCTCATTCAATTTACCATCTACAAGTTTTTTTTGGTATCCGTGACATAAGTTTAATTATATTATGCTTGTTATATTAACTGTTTCGGTTTCGAATATTACCAGAAAGTGCGTGTTAAATACTAGTGATGTAACCATCATGACAAATCTAGTAGCAATGGTTTAATTTCGATATGTTTTTCAAAGAAGGGCGAATCTTACAAATCAAGCTTTTTTCTCCTGCGAATAAATGCTTCAAAATCGATCAATGTTTCAACAATTTTGCCTAATAATTCGGATTCCACAAAAATCTCAATCTTAGTAATACAAAGAACTATGAAGGGTGAAACTGTCAACTTATTTGTTTTCGTAAGTTTCGCCCTCCGTGTTGCATGCCAACAAACAGGGCGATACTTCAATTGCACTCACACTAGAATTCTACCGGAATAAGGAGTGTATCGAAAATAAGCTATCCACATACATTTGTGTTGTACGCATGTATATGTGATGGTTTTACCTTTTTTTATATATATAAAAAATAGGTATAGAATTCGCTCAAACTTTCGAAAAAATTTCCGAGGCCCGGAGGGCCGAATGTCATATACCAATCGATTCAGCTCGACGAACTGAGCAAATGTCTGTGTGTGTGTATGTGTGTTGTCAACTAAGAGGTCGAGATCTCAGAGATGGCTGGACCGATTTTGATCAAACTAGTTGCAAATGAAAGGTCTCCCCGTCACCCAGAACGCTATTGAATGGTTTTGAGATCGGATGTTTACTTTTTGAGTTATACGAAGTTTTATGACAAAATTTTCAGTTTTTTGACAGTATCTGTCACACTTGACCTTGAAAACAGAATATGTTTCTACACTTAGATTCCACACGGTAATACCTATCCAACAAGCCATAGATTGTTAAAATCCGTCCATTTTCAACGGAGATATCGACATTTTTGTATAAACGACTTTTCCCCCTATTCCAGCAGTAGGAGTTTTGAGCGCTGTATGGCAAAGCAATGCTTGGGAGCAACGTGAAACACGATTTTTTATACTGCTATATACAATTGTTTCTAAGTACCAAAAAGACTGTGTATAGCCACCTATTTCATGACAATTTGCCTCGGAAGAATTTTAGCACGGTTCATTTTTGGCAACAAAATCTTTCGAATATGGCATATGTAAAACAGATGATATCATCATTTTCGAGTTGAAAGTAATTCCATAATTATTTTGATTTAAACTACTTACAATAATTAATTCTGGAACAACATAACTCCCATATACCATTCGACTCAGTTCGTCGAGATCAGCAAATGCATGTGTTACAAATAATTTCACTAAATTTTCTCGGAAATGGTTAAACCGTTTCCTACAAACTCAGATTCACATGAAAAGTAATATACTCCCAAAAAAGGTTCCTGAATTATGTTTGGATCCGACTTCTGATTACGGAACCACAGGATGATATGTGGAACGAAATTAAAATAATGCAACTCATTTTTCTCGTAGATGGCTGAGCCGATCTAAGATTCAAATGAAATCTAAGAATCATCTATGATTCAAATGAGAGGTTTTAAAATCCTATAAAACATCTTACTTTTTAGTCAGATCCGACTTCTGGTTTGGGAGATACAGGGTGATAAGTATAAAAATGTCCATTTCACATAAATTAATCAGGTTTATCGGGTTTGCAAATTTTGATAGTCGATTACCAAATAAATTTATTTCAGTTTAAGCGGTATTCAGTTTTCGATTCGGAATGTACCCCCTAATTTTAATTCGCACTACAATTTCTCAAAGATCTCTACACACTCCTCAGGTGAATTTAACTGATTTCGGCTACACCGATTTTAGAATTCCGGTTCCAGTATCGAATCGTTTCGCGAAGTTCAGTCATTTTCTCAAAAAAGCCCAAATCGAACTTAAAAAACAAAAATTCAAATTAAAGGACTTAAGGTCCCATACAAAATTGGTGAATTTTATCCGATTCTGGAATTACAGATGATGAGTTTTTAAAATTCATACCGATATAGAAGATGTAAAATGTTTGGCGTAATAATTTATGGCCATTCGAATCATTTTGGGCTATGCTAGTTCCTGAATACCGGCTCTGGAAATACCATAAATAATGACAAAAAACTCTAAAGTGGAACTTACTTCGACATCTTATGGAATGTTCAATCGATTGTCACACGTTAGGATTGAAATTCGATACGAGTTGCAGTTTCGACATTACAGGGTAATGAGTGATTAAAATCTCAATTTCCCGTTTAAAACGACGATAATTAAAATAATGTCATGAGAACTAAAACACCTAAGAATTACCATGCAAAACACACATGTGGATTGATAAAAAAGGTATCATCTTACTGCTAGGTGGATTAATCACGTTTTTTATGCTCAGATCACAGCATGCTGTATGTTTAGCTGTCAACTTTCGTTTGTTTACTTGTTTGTGCGGTTGAAATTCTGCTTTTTCAAAATGTCGCGTATTGAAAAGGAAGTGAAAATTAAGGTTCTGGACATATGACTAAGTGAGAAGGGTATTACTATGCGAAAATTGGCGAAGCGGTTTGAAATTCATCATGCCAGTGTTAAAACCATCATTAATAAGTTTGGGGAACACTATTCTTTGGATGAGCTACCAGGAAGAGGTAGAAAACTGCGTTCTCCCAACCCGAAACTGGACCAGAAAGTGGTATCTCTAATCATGAAGAACAAATCAATGTCAATACGTGATTTGGCCGAAAAAGCAGGAACGAGTGTCGGAATGATCCAGCGTATCAAGAGGCGAAATCATCTAGAGACCTACAAGAAGCAGAAAATCTCGAAACAAAGTGTAGAACAGAAGAAGCGAGCAGCAACTAGGGCTCGGAAATTGTATTCGCGTCTTTTGCAGTGTCCGGATGTATGCACTTTTGATGAACGATGAGGCTTATGTGAAGGAGGACTCAAAAACCCTCCCAGGTCCACAATACTTTACTGTCGTCGTTGGGGAGGATGTTAGCGATACGGACAGGTCGATTCAAGTGGAGAAATTCGATCGAAAGGTACTTGTATGGCAAGCAATATGTTCCTGTGGTTTGAAGTCAACCATTTTTTACACTAACGGAACTATAAAGGCAGAAATCTATCGATCTGAGTGTCTCCAGAAGAGATTGCTGCCTTTATATAAGAAGCATGGAACACCTCCACTGTTTTGGCCGGATTTAGCGTCGGCTCACTATGCCAAAACCACTCTCAATTGGCTTGCGGAAAAGGGTTTACATTTCGTTGAGAAAAATATCAATCCACTAAATTGCCCTCAGCTTCGATCCATCGAACATTACTGGGCAATTGTGAAGAGGATCTTCAAGAATACTGGTAAGGCAGCTGAGAACATGCAGGAGTTCAAAAAAATTTGGGCTCAAGCGTCCAAAAAATGCGATGCAACACTTGTCCGGAACTTGATGAAGAGCGTTCGTTCAATAGTTCGAAAATTCGTGAAAGAATAACTTAAATTTCATCCGGTATTCATTATGCTCAAGTTTAACCTCGTCCATTAAAGGATCAATTTTTAGTATGAATAAAATATCGTTTTTTTTTTATCATAATATGAAAGAAAAATTTGTGGAAAGCTTATTTACAATACACTCCTTATTGCCAAAAACCTGAAAATTGACATAAAACTTCACATTAAAAAGTAAACGACCGATCTCAAATACATTTAATAGTGCTAGGACCTCTTTTTTATATTTATTAAAAAGGGTAGAAGCTACTTATTATCTGACTTAGTTTTACTTAATTTCAAGTTATATTGAAGGTTTTCTTTCATTCACTCACAGCATCGTTGTCAAAACACAAAAACCAGGAGCGAGAGAATCGTTCTATAAGCTTCATCTCAATACGACTCCACCGTTGAGTAAATAGGGTAAGGGCTCCCTATTTCATCTCTCTGCTCCTAATTTCATCTCAATGGATTGTTATCCATCCTATCGTTGGTCCTTTATTCATTCTATAAATTAGTAATGGCGACAGCAATCAAAACAACATATTCCACTATAACACGCTCAGGTTCAAAATGGCAGAGTTCTTCTTTA
The DNA here is from genome assembly GCF_030247185.1 of Malaya genurostris. NCBI lineage: Eukaryota > Metazoa > Arthropoda > Insecta > Diptera > Culicidae > Malaya > Malaya genurostris. The sequence goes on along the minus strand of NC_080570.1, from coordinate 127,641,846 downwards.
AAAGGGTTTAATGCCAACTATGAGACAACACACGATATTTTTTATTTTTTTCCATAAATACGTTTATTTCTTAAGGCAGTTTATACAAATTTTTCTTTGCCGTAGTATCACTTTTACATAAGATTCTTATCCTAGTATAAATCTTAAGTAGTCACTACGATTTAAATTTATTAAAACATATTCCTCTTATTACTTAAATATCATCTTAGGTGATTCGCCCTTGATTATGAAATCTACTCGGAAATATTATTTGAACCAAACGATTAACTTCTATAAATTATAAAATAAGCTGTTATTTTCAGACATTTTGGTGATAATTTCATAAAGTATTTCGAGTTTGTTTGTATCATTACATAATTTCTACTCTAATTTAGCTATTGGTTGAACTCATGGTCGCAGCTGGAATCAGAACTAAGTCTTGAAAGGGTCCTTTATTAAATTGAAACTCCAATTTTCTTTATGAAATGATAAAGAATTTTTATGTAAGGAAGGTCACGACAAGCAAGAATGTCTCGAACTGGGACATTGGATAGTCTACCTTGAATACGCAAAGAATTTATTAGTTGAGATCTGACATCACGATACTCCACGCATGTCCAAACGACATGATCAATATCCCGATAACCTTCTCCGCAAGCACAATGATTAGTCTTGGAGAGCCCAATTCGAAGGAGATGTGCATCTAACGTGTAGTGATTGGACATGAGTCTGGACATCACACGAATGAAATCCCTACTCACATCCAGTCCCCTGAACCATTCCTTTGTCGATATTTTAGGAATAATTGAGTGCATCCACCGACCTAGATCATCTCTATCCCAAGAAGCTTGCCAGTTGGCAAGTGTTTTTTGGCGAGTCGCGCTATTGAATTCGTTGAAAGCAATCGGTCGCTCATAAATTCCACCTTCAATAGCACCACGTTTGGCAAAACTATCGACTCTTTCATTGCCTGGAATGGAACAATGAGCCGGGACCCAAACTGTTGTGATTTGATAATTATTATTCAATATGTCGTTCAGGCAACGGTTCATTTTTGCCAGCAGCGTTTGAGCGAATGGCTTCAATTGCACTCAGACTATCTGTGAAGAGAAAATAATGGTTTGGAGATAATCACACGATATTTTTAGAACCAGTTTGAAATCATTTCAACGTTTAAAAAATTTTCGGTCGTTTCCTTTACCTTTGGCTTTAAATTTAAAATTTTATTGCAACGTTAATTTGGTGAACTTTGAATAAAACCAAAAACGGAATTGATACTATTTAGGCATTAGCCCCTCTTAAAACAAAATGCAGAGTCAGAGATGCCATTCATACAGATTTATCTGTATTGTATAGATTTATGCGTTTGCATACTGATTTAAATCAATGTACAGATTTTATACAGATTTCCTAAATTTAATACATATTTGTACAGGTTCATAAAAAGTGAGAAGTAAAAAAATAGCCTTTTCTCTCTGCGTATCTTTTAGTATTTGATTGCAGTGATTCTTTAAAAGTTTATTAATCAACGGACAAAGCACATGTTAAAATAGAAATCTTTTGTGTAAATATGATGATGATGAACACTGATAAACATTTATATTAAAACTTTAAACCAATTTGAACTGATTCATTTTATTAGCGAAAACAGATAGATCAGATACAGATTTTCTATAAAAATATCTGGCATCTCTGTGCACAGCCGATGAAACACACACACTTCATAGCGTTATGTTGACGTATAGCGGAATGAAACCAGTGCCACTAGATTTGCCACAATGCACAGTGGTTCAAAAGCGCAATTTCACACTCTTAATTGATAACTCATTAAAAATGTGGTTTTCGAGGTACAGTATCTTTAGCAAAGTTGCTCAGAATGATAAACGACATCTTTTGGCCAATTTTATTTATGTGATTAATCCCCATAAAAGTGAGATAAAAATTTTATTTTAGCTCAGGACCAACATAGGGGCTAAGTTACTTCGACAAAGTTGTGCAGAAAGTTATTTTAAACAAGTTTGCTGAAGGTACTATTCCCGTAACTTGAGTGTAATTCATGATATAATGTACTTTCTGGAAAGAATGTCCAAAAACCAGTTTTTGTAAGAAAACATATATAATTTCAATTTATATGAGTTTTTCATGTTATACAAAGTTTTTCATCTTTAAAAACTACACAACTTTCACAAAGATACTATGTTGCTATCGTTTCAGTTTAATCCAATTTTTCATGTTTTTTTAAATAAAATTCTAACTTGTCTATTATCAAAAGGCGCAGGAAGGTGCAGATGAGACTGCTTACATATTAAACTACTTTAAAAGAGCTTTCATACCGTGGTTGAGTTACTCGTCTACGATCGTCTGCAGATGAGATATGTTCTTTTCAAATATCCTTGTCTTTGACATTTGTTATGATAAGGTTCATTGTATGTCAGATCAGATTTCAGTATATATTCATTACTATGGTACTTGCCACAAAATATTATTTTTTTTGTGCACATTGAAGTCTATAAATTGAATAGTTTAGTAACTGTTTTGTCACGACTTTTAAAAAAGCCATCATCATTCAGTAAAAACCATTCAAGCGAAGAGGTTGTGTTTCGATTGTACTGGCTCGTGAGTTAACGGCTGCTACCGAGACAATTCTAAGCTTCAGGTAGTTAAACTGCCCATAGCAAACGCAATATTCGGGGCGTTTCCCGACTGGAAAGCTAGCAACGAAGGCCATCCCGTTCATACGCACAGAGGTGTAGAGACACAGAGGTGCGAGAGCATAGAAGTGACGAGTCACAGAGGTGCCATCGCATAAAGGTGCGAAGACGAAGGGGTGCAAAGGCACAGAGGTGCTAAAGCAACCCAGTGCTGATCTACCAGGTACCAGAATTTGTACGCTGCGTAGGATCAAAAGAGACGGCATATATCGCGAGGTGCTACACTGCAAGCATCGCATTTGATCGCCACCAAGAGCAAAAGCACTGTACCTGGGGTCAGGTACAGCAAGTGCAGTGGTGTTCACAACGACGGCAGAGCAACTGAGATAGCAGTAAACGACAGAAGACTGCCAATTGGAAACAGCAAAAGACTGCCAATTGGAAATCGTTGGAAGAGCTTCACGTCGTTCTTCACGATAAAGGAACAGAGACATCAGCTACAAGGTAGATTTAATTTAATTTATTTTTTATTTCTTATATCTGAAATTTTACTAAACATAAGTTTTTATTTTGGTATTATTAATTTACAAAAAAAATTTAATGTAATGGATGATCTCATGGAAGATCATCCGAATCCGATTCCGGATACTAGTAAAAGTTTAAATACTCCGAGGGCTAAACATTATCCACAGGGTACCACTGGGCCATGGATAGTCTATCTTCGAAAAAAAGAAAAGATTTTAAACTTGATGCAAATTACAAAGGATTTGACATCACATTTCTCTGAAGTTAAAGAAATCTGTAAGGTTAATAGAGATAAAATTCGAGTTGTAGTTAACGACTTGAAACAGGCAAACGATATTGTAACCTGTAAATTATTTGCTATTGAATATCGAGTTTACATTCCATCGAAGGAGGTAGAAATTGACGGTGTTGTGACTGAAGCAAGTCTGACAGCAGATGATTTACTCAAAAATGGAGTTGGCCGTTTTAAAAACTCCATGCTTGAGGGAGTTAAGATACTCGAGTGCAAACAATTGTACTCAGCATCTATTGTCGATGGAAAAAAGTCTTATCGTCCCTCAGATTCGTTTCGCGTAACATTTGCCGGATCTGCATTGCCTAGCCATGTCTATATCGATAAAATTCGTCTTCCTGTTCGGCTTTTCGTACCGCATGTTATGAATTGCACGAACTGTAAAAAATTCGGACATACAGCTACTTACTGTAGTAATAAGTCCAAATGTATCAAATGTCAAGGGCCTCATAAGGATAATCTTTGCGATAAAGATGTTGAAAAATGTGTTTATTGTGGGGAAAGCCCTCATGATGATCTTTCAGTGTGCGCTGCATTTAAGCTGCGTAAAGACAAAATGAAGCTTTCTTTAAAAGCACGGTCTAAGCGCACATATGCAGAAATGCTCAAAACGGTCATACATGTCTCCCCTTTGGAAACCGAAAACGGTTTTTCAAATCTTGCGGAGCCAGAGGAATCTGACTCTGACGGAAATAGTGAAGATACCTCGTTTGTCACTCCTCAAGGGTCTGTTAAGAGGAGATTAACAAACCACAAAATACCAAAAAAGACACCTAAAATTATACCTTCAAAAAAAGATCCCCGTGTTAAAGCTAAAAAGCCAAATTTAAAACCAAAAACTGTGCCTCCTGGTTTGTCAAATTCACAAACCAATCCAGGAACTAGCTCAAGAAAAGACAATAATCCAGTGGGCTCCATTTCACATTCACCAACAGGATTACTGAAATTTTCGGAAATTGTAGAATGGATTTTCGCTGCATTCAATATTTCTGAACCTCTAAAGACCATCATAACAGCATTCCTTCCAATAGCTAGAACTTTTTTGAAACAGTTATCAGCTCAATGGCCAGCTCTTTCAGGTTTTGTATCATTTGATGGATAATTTATCATCCGCCGCAAATGATTCAATCACTGTCCTGCAGTGGAATTGTCGAAGCATCATGCCAAAACTTGATTCATTTAAAGTTTTGTTGCATAGTCAAAAATGTGATGTATTTGCTTTGTGCGAAACATGGCTTACATCAAACATAGCCTTAAATTTTAATGACTTTAACATTATACGTCTCGACAGAGACTCCCCGTATGGTGGAGTGCTTTTAGGAATTAAGAAATGTTATTCCTTTTATAGATTAAACATTCCTTCGACTTCTAGTATAGAAGTTGTTGCTTGTCAAATAAACATTAAAGGAAAGGACATTTGCATTGCTTCGGTATATATTCCTCCAAGAGCTCAAGTTGGACAACGACAGCTTAATGAAATTGTCGAAGCCCTTCCTGCTCCACGTTTGATTTTAGGAGATTTCAATTCGCACGGAATGATGTGGGGTTCCGTTTACAATGATAGCAGATCATCTCTAATATATAATATTTGCGACAATTTTAGCATGACGGTACTAAATATGGGTAGCATGACACGGATCCCAAGACCTCCTGCACGTCCAAGTGCATTAGATTTATCTCTTTGTTCGACTTCAATTCGACTAGATTGCACCTGGAAAGTATTTCCTGATTTACATGGTAGCGATCATTTACCAATCATCATCTCAATTAGCAGTAACAAAGGCATTGCTAATTCAGTTAATATTCCATATGATTTGACAAAAAATATTGACTGGATTAAATACCAAAGTAATATTTCAAGTGTCTTAACTTCAATGGAAGAGCTTCCCCCACTTGAAGAATATGACTTCCTCGTTTGTTCGATTCTGGAGGCCGCAGAACAAGCCCAAACCAAACGATTTCTTGGTCCATCGTCTAACAGAAGACCTCCAAATCCTTGGTGGGACAAAGAGTGCTCAGATGCTAAACACGCGAAACAAAATGCTTTCAAGACGTTTTTAAAACGAGGAGGAGGAACTCCTCAGAATTTTGAAAAATTCTTGGTTTTAGAAACCAAGTACAAGAACATACTTCGGGTTAAGAAATGCAGCTATTGGAGACATTTTGTGGAAGGTTTGTCAAGAGAAACCTCAATGAGCACTCTTTGGAATACGGCCAGACGAATGAGGAATCGTAACGTAGGAAATGAGAGTGAGGAGTACTCGAATCGATGGATATTTGATTTTGCGAGGAAAGTTTGTCCAGATTCCGTTCCTACGCATAGCATTGTTAGGGAGTCTTCTTCAAATGATGATTCCATTGATAGCCCCTTTTCAATGATGGAATTTTCCATAGCACTCATGTCTTGTAACAATAACGCTCCTGGATTGGACAGAATTAAATTCAACTTGGTGAAGAATCTGCCCGACCTCGCAAAAAGACGTTTGTTGGAATTGTTCAACAAGTTTCTTGAGCAAAATATTGTTCCACCTGACTGGAGACAAGTGAAAGTTATCGCCATTCAAAAGCCGGGGAAACCAGCTTCCAATCACAACTCATATAGACCCATTGCGATGTTGTCCTGCATCAGAAAATTGTTCGAAAAAATTATTCTACGACGTCTCGACACTTGGGTCGAGACGAACGGTTTGTTGTCAGATACTCAGTTTGGCTTCCGTAGAAATAAAGGGACGAATGATTGCCTTGCATTACTTTCGTCTGACATCCAAATTGCCTTCGCTCAAAAGCAACAAATGGCATCTGTATTTTTAGACATTAAAGGAGCATTTGATTCAGTTTCCATTGATGTTCTTTCAGACAAGCTCCACCAACATGGACTCCCAGCGGTTATAAATAATTATTTGCACAACCTTTTGTCAGAGAAACGCATGCATTTTTCACATGGCGATTTGGCAACAATCAGAATTAGCTACATGGGTCTCCCGCAAGGCTCATGCCTCAGTCCGCTCCTCTATAATTTTTACGTGAATGACATTGACAGCTGTCTAGTAACCCCATGTACACTAAGACAATTGGCAGATGATGGCGTGGTTTCAGTTACTGGATCCAAAGCTATTGATCTGCAAAAACCATTGCAAGATACCTTAGATAAATTGTCCGTTTGGGCTGTTCATCTTGGTATCGAATTCTCTGCGGAGAAAACAGAGCTGGTCGTCTTTTCAAAAAAGCATGATCCCGCGCAACTTCAGCTTCATATGATGGGAAGAATAATCGAACAGGTTTTGACTTTCAAATACCTCGGGGTGTGGTTTGATTCCAAATGCACGTGGGGAGGACACATTAGGTATCTGATAACGAAATGCCAACAAAGAGTAAATTTTCTTCGAACAATAACAGGGTCTTGGTGGGGTGCTCATCCGCAAGATCTAATAAAATTGTATCAGACAACGATACTTTCAGTGATGGAATATGGATGCGTTTGTTTTCGTTCCGCTGCAAATTCTCATATTATCAAACTTGAGCGAATTCAGTACCGTTGTTTGCGAATTGCTTTAGGCTGCATGCATTCGACACATACAATGAGTCTTGAAGTTCTGGCGGGAGTTCTTCCATTAAAAGATCGATTTTGGGAGCTTTCATCACGCCTGCTAATAAGATGTGATGTGCTGAATCCCATGGTAATTAATAATTTCGAACGACTAGTCGAGCTTCGATCTCAAACAAAATTCATGACAGTATATTTTAACCATATGTCACAGGAAATCAACCCTTCAAGATATATTCCTATCCGTGTCAGCCTCCTAAATGTACCTGACTCAACTTTATTTTTCGACACATCCATGCAGCGCGAAGTGCGTGGAATCCCGGACCACCTACGCTCTATGGAAATCCCAAAAATATTTTCAAGTAAGTTCAGGCATATTAACTCTGAGAAAATGTTTTACACGGACGGATCGCGAATGGAAGAAGCGACAGGGTTTGGTATGTTCAACAATAATGTTTCGGCCTCATTCAAGCTTCAAGAACCTGCATCTGTTTATATAGCAGAGTTAGCAGCAGTTCATTATAGCTTGAATGTAATCGTCACATTATCTCCAAACCATTATTTCCTCTTCACAGATAGTCTGAGTGCAATTGAAGCCATTCGCTCAAACGCTGCTGGCAAAAATGAACCGTTTTTCTTGGGTAAAATAAAACAGTGTCTGAACGACATATTGAATAATAATTATCTAATCACAATAGTTTGGGTTCCGGCTCATTGCTCCATTCCAGGCAATGAAAGAGCCGATATTTTAGCCAAACGTGGTGCTATTGAGGGTGAAATTTATGAGAGACCGATTGCTTTCAACGAATTCTATAGCGCGTCTCGCCAAAGAACACTTGCCAGCTGGCAAGCTTCTTGGGATAAAGATGATCTGGGTCGGTGGATGCACTCAATTATTCCTAAAATATCGACAAAGGCATGGTTCAGGGGACTGGATGTGAGTAGAGATTTCATTCGTGTGATGTCCAGACTCATGTCCAATCACTACACGTTAGATGCACATCTCCTTCGAATTGGACTTTCCGAGACTAATCATTGTGCTTGCGGCGAAGGTTACCGCGATATTGACCATGTTGTTTGGACATGCGTGGAGTTTCGTGATGTCAGATCTCAACTAATAAATTCCTTGCGTACCCAAGGTAGACTATCCAATGTCCCAGTTCGCGACATTCTTGCTTGTCGTGACCTTCCATACATGAAACTTCTTTATCATTTCATTAAATCCATTGGAGTTCCAATTTAAATTTTATTTTATGTTAAACTGTTTTCTCTTCCATGAGTTCAACCAATAGCCAACTATAGGATATTGAATATAAGTGGTGAACTGATACAAACAATCCTGAAATAGTTATAAGATCACGTACAAAATAAATGTATTTTATTTAATGTAATTTAAAATAGCAACTCGCTTGATAAAAACAGTGTTTAGATTAACTAATGAGTACCAACATACTAATATGATATTCGAAATGTATTAGGTTTAAACTACTATGTATTGTGGATGCCACGGCGAAGAAAAACTTATGTATATTGCCTATGAAATAAACGTATTTATGAAAAAAAAAAAAAAAAAAAAGCCATCATCAAATCGAATTAAGCTATGTCATCTTCTGGTAGAAAAAAGTATTATCAAAACTCATTTTCTAATTATAGCAAGCGTTTCTCGATCTCCACTTTAATTGATGAATAGAGGATATTTATCAGCAGAGCTTTTCTATAAAAAAAACTTACCAAAAATGGCATAATGTAATTCGACATGATAATTGCCTTTTTTTCAATGTCGTGGCTTCTTATCTCACTTTCTAAAAACGTCTGTGATTATTACTAAACTTTTATATTTGTAGACTTCGACGTCCATAAAAACCTTTTATTGTGAGAGTTTCCATGGTAACGAATATATACTGAAATCTGATCTGATATACAATGAACCTAATCATTGCAAATGTCAAGGACAAGGATATTTGAAAAGAACATATCTCGCCTGCAGACGAGTAATTCAACCACGGTATGAAAGCTCTTTTGAAGTAGTTTAATATGTAAGTAGTCTCATCTGCACCTTGCGGCTTTTGAGTCTGTTATCAAAAGTTAAGAATTTTATTTAAAAAAACTGAAAAATTGCTCTATTTCATCAAACTGAAATGATAGCAGCATAGTATCTTTGAGAAAGTTGTTTAGTTTTTAAAGATGAAAAACTTTGTATAACATGAAAAACTCATATAAATTAAAAATATTTATGTTTTCTTACAAAAACTGTTTTTTTGACACCCTTTTCATAAAATACATTATATCGAGAATTGCACTCAAGTTACGGGAATAGTACCTTCAGCAAACTTGTTTGAAATAACTTTCTGCACAACTTTGTCGAAGTAACTTAGCCTCTATGTTGGTCCTGAGCTAAAATAAAATTTTTATCTCACTTTTATGGGGATTAATCACATAAATAAAATTGGCCAAAAGATGTCGTTTATCATTTTGAGCAACTTTGCTGAAGATACTGTACCTCAAAAACCATGATCCTATGAGTTATCAATTAAGAGCGTGAAATTGCGATTTTGAACCACCGTGCAATGGTTATTTCAATAGTATTTAATGCTTATGACAGACATGTGATATCGGAATCACTGTATACCGAGAAATCACATGTCTGTCACCCTAAATCACGATGGTATCACGCGAGCACCATAATACAAGGGTGATTTCCATACTACGGTCATCTATCGTTGTACTGTGCAAAATCACATCACTGTTTACTGCTACCAGCGCCATTGACGAGCGATGGTGAACTCACGAAATCCCAATAAAACAATCATGAGATTATATTCCTACCTGCTAGACCATTTTTCATAAGCTTTATGAAGCATAATGAAGCATCAAACCTATGTCAAATCTATTTCGGAATGATTTGAAATTCAAGAAGGTTTTAAAAGCAGCTTTATGGTAAACATAATCCTTTTTATGAAAATTTCGTAATGAATAAACTGTTTCGTTGAAAGCATTATTTTGGAATATGTGTGCCATTCCGTTTTTATTGGTTACATACTAAGAATATCTTAGATTTATTTACTATTTTGACGCTCAATGTTAAAAGTTTATGCGCTTTTATTTTTATTGTGAATATGCGGGTAAAAATGGAATTATTATTGAGCAACATGAAATTCTTGCGGATTTTGCAAAAGTCGGCATGATTTACAAACAAAATCTGGTGATTAATCACCTTTTCGGTACAAATCAGCTTCGTTGCATAAAAAATAGTGCTAGTGTTCCGAAAATTTTTATTTGATATCAGTGAATGTTACGGTAGAACATTAAAATTGTGGACAGTAAGTTTTTTCTCATGCTAATTACATTTGAATAATGAAGGTAAAAACCCTGTATCCCAGATCAAACGTGTCATAAATGTACCTTAAAACTTTAAAATTTGATATGAGTGAAACTGTCATCCGAGGAACACTCACAGACAACATTAGTTTAATAATTCAGAGAGGCATTGATTATATCTATCATAAATCAGTTACTAGGAATACACTTCAAACCGCAAAAATTTTTGGTTTCTATATTACCGATAATCGGAGCTGGGAAATTAAGCTATGTTTTGAGTTGTTTCGTTTCACTGTATATTCTTTCTGTGCGCAAAACATGTCTGTCACCTCATCGTTGTACGCGTACAGCCACGATGTAAAATACCCTGGTGATCACGTTTTTCTATGTGTTAGTGCGGTTGTCATTTTATTTTGGAATAACAGAGACGTGAAGAAGAAAAAACATAACCAAATGACGTTCCGGGAGTTGCTTTTATGAAAATATTTAGAGATGGTTCTGTTTGCGAAAATATTGACAGTGAAATGCGGTGTTTTGTTCCGGGATGTTTCAATCGTTTTCATCACCTGCATTTGAAATGCCACCCACAGCACAATCACTCCATTATCCATAATAACTGTAATAGATACCACAGTGCGATCCGCCAAATCCTTCCTCCAACGAAATGAACAGAATCGGATGTGTGTAAAATTTTCTATATTTCAACGTTAGCTTGCAAGCCCTTGAAGAAAATATGTCCAGATTTTCAATTAGTGCCAAAGATTCGCCAGGCTGCGCGACAACTGGAGTAACTTAGGAGTGAAATCCCGATCTGAACTGGCCGTTTGTTTATGTTTACATGCTTGAATCCCGGCGCGCCAAACTTAATTTCGTGCGAAAATTACCAACACAACCAAAACTGTCTTATCACGCCACCAGTGTATTTTACGTCGTGGCGTACAGCGTTGTACAGAAATCATTGTACGGAAATCACATGTCTGTCAGCGGTATAACACGCTCTTTCTGGTAATATTCGAAGCCGAAACAGTTTTATTGAAGTATTAATATCAAAAATATAATTAAACTAATGTCACGGATACCAAAAACATACTTTTTGATGATAATTTGAAGAGGAAAAACAATTTTTGTTTTGTAACATTATGAGATAACTTGCAACTTTGCGAAACCAAATGAGATGAAAACAAAGCGCGATCAAGTGAACTAAGTGAAAAACTTTCATCTCATATTCTGGAAGACTTTTATTGCTTGTCGGGTAATTTTTGAAGTTTTAAATCGCTAATTAAACAAGTGGCAAGTGATCATTACTAATTGTGAAGTCATCCAGCATTCAATGGTAGTGTAATTATGCGAAAAAGTGATCATGTTTTGAGACGAATCGATTAGTACACGGAACCACCCGCGATCCCATTTCAACCAGAATATTAGTTGATTTTCTGTATTCGATTGGTTAAAACTTGGTACAACTAATCGATTGTTGTTTTAACTAAATAGTCATTTTTGTTTTTCGATTAGCAGAAACGATGGTTGAAACACTTAATTTAACTGCTGTCAATTAGTGAGGACACATCCCGATCAACCCGAGCATAACAGGATTCTATCAAAATTATTTATGATCTTAATATTTATATCTTATTATGTTATAAATATGATTCCAAATCAGAAGCAAACATTCCGATTTGATTAAGATTATAGCAAGTCCAGATATTATATTAAGGGCTGTTATATTTCAGGAAAAACTATACTAGAGAATGGAGAAAAAAAAAGAGTTCAAACATTTTTGTCGATCATGTTTTTGACTTTCAGCCCGAAAAATGCTATGCTTCAATTCAATCAGCAGTAAAAAAACATATTTTCCAATTTCACATACATGAAGATGCTTTTGAAAACAATAATTTGAAGTGACGGTCTAAATTTTAAATTTTAGATCGTTCCTAAGTAATTCCTACTCAAATTGTTACAGTTTATATTCAAATATTAATTTTAAATTGAAAATAAATATTTTTCAAGATGACTTTGCGCTTTTTCTCTTTCCAACAATGAAAGGTAAGGCAAAAGCTTTAAAACTCGAATAAAAAATATTGGAAAAAATGATATAGCATTCCACTCAGTTAATTGAATTCTGCAATGTTTCCTCGGATATGATTTTGAAGTCAAAACACAGAGTGATAAGTGTTCAAAACTTCAAAACGATTTCAAAAGTGACGAAAAACAAAATCTGAACTTGTCTCAGAACCAAAATTTAAACTCAGCTCAATACTTTTAATACTTTTTCGATTTATAGCGACCGACCCGCATTATAAGACTTTCCCTTTGAATCATTTTTTCTATGAGTTAATTTAGGTAGATATAAAACAATCAAACCGGAATGAAAGTTCAATTTTGATGGATTTTGAACAATACTTGCGGGGCTTCTGGCTGCGAATATCGCAAACTAATGTGACTAATAGGCAAATGGTTGATCATCAATCATAGAAACTTGTTATTTGAATCGATATTATATACACTTCTTCTGATTTTTCACTGTCTTTCAAACGAATTTTTATTCTAATCTAAATTTACGAAAATTGATTCAGCCATCTCCGAGAAAATTAAGTGCACATTTTAATCAAATATACTCGCCAATCGACATACATACCCGTACAGACAATTCACTACTTCAATTGAACGAGCGAACTGATTCGAATTGAAAGTCTGCCCTTTTGGTACGAAAAAGAAAAAACTGAAAAACTATCATTTATTAGTTAATTTCCTCAGATTCTTTAAGGTAGTTTAGTAATTTCCGTTCATTTACAACTATTCTTCAGTACCAGATGCTTACTCATAGTTCTAAAATAGCCCCTTTGTCATTCATATGCCGGTTGAAAGGAAACGACGAAAGAGGTGGAGAGCATTTTGGTAGCAATATGGACTTACACTAGTTATTATATGATGCCAATATATCCTTCCAACCTCAGTTGGTTCTCATGCCCCGATGCAGTCGTAGCGTATGTTGGCAACTCAAAACTTCCCGGTTCGGAACCAGTCGCTTAACTGGGAATGACTTTTTTTGTGCCAAATCAAATCGCCTAAAGGTATGCAATTTCATCTTACTCCGCGAAATATTTTTTTTTAGAAATGCACGGTAAAGCCTTTCCCCCCAAAAAATGGGTAATAACAGCTGAAAAGTCGTACTAAATTGTAACAAATTTAGATATAATATTGATATTTACATATCAAGGTTTGTAACAATTTAGTTATCACCTAGATTAAATTAAGTTATAATTTTTGATATTTTAACTATTAACGAGGCCAAGGTTATGACTAATTAAGATAGAAAAAAAACAAAACAACCCCAGATACAATTTTGTTCTCCCTTGTTGATCGGGATACCTTTCAATTTCAACAAATATTTTAGTTGAAATAACTGGTGTTGTTATTGAAACAAAATTCTGTTAGTTGAAAAATAAATCGGTTTTATTTGTTTTAGACATTGCAAATAGTCGAATCAATTCGAACAATGTTATTGATTTGCGAAAATTTTAGTCAATTTATATGAGCTTGGGTGCATCAACCGCTGGGCATTGGAATTTTGCGACGGCAATTCAAACGCGCCATTCAATCGCAGCGCGTTCTGTGTGTTTGAAACCCTTCGCTCCTGTTACTTTCATAAATTCATAAATTCATGTCAAAAAGCGTTTTATTGCTAATGCATGAACATCATCATCGGTATCAAACAGCTGGCAGTAAAACAGTCTGCTGGAAGTAAATCAATGATTGAATTAGAAGCATAAAATTTTTGCGCATACCTGAAAGATTACGAGATGATCATTTATCAACATTTTCTAATTTGTCACCAAATCTTTTTCATCTTAAACAAGGTTAACTTTATCACAACACCGCTGTTTGATAAACACTTGTTTTCACAAATTTCTCAAATCGAATGAACACAATTTCATGAAACGCTTTAACCATCGATGTTGTTTTCATTGACATTTTGAAGCGACGCGAACAGATTTCAACTAAAAAAGTTGTTGATTTTGCATTGCGATTATTGTTTTGCTTTCAACTGTCTCCGGCATTTGACAGCATTCAAAACAACATATTTTTCAACTACTTGAATATATGCAAATCAAAAACCATATTGGTTGAATCAAAAATAAATTAGTTAAATCAACTATCGCAAAAATCAAAAACTGCGATATCGCAATTGTATGATCGAAGGGTTCTCCGTGTAGATAATCAGAAACATGACGAACGGCAAATCTTGAGACGAAAATGTGTCCTAAATTGAAAAGTGAGTTTATTTTAAATGAAAAAAAAAAACGATTACCGAAGAATATAAAACCATTTCTTTCAATGGAAAAGTGTCACAAAGGCTCTTTTAAACATTTCACAATTTACTTCAGGTAGGTTGTAAAATATTATTCATGTTTAAAGTAATGAGGTGACGGGATGAGATGGAAATTGGAGCTCAGATGAAATAGGGAGCTGTTACCCTACAACTTACTAGTGAGTAAATACACCTGATTTTATTTAAAGTTCGGTTACTGAACATAATCCAGAAGTTGTAAAGTGCGGAATTTCAAGAACTTTTGTCACACAGATGTTGACCCTCAGAAACGATTACAACCAATGTAATGGATAAGCGACTTCATTGCAATAAAATCAGTTTGAATGATTAGTTTTTCAAAATCAGTAAAATTAATCGCATAATTATTCACGCTACACACTAAAGCTTTCAAAACTACCAAGCGTCCGCTTTGCCACATTCTCCGTCGGTACAGTTTATGCGCCCCCTCCTTTCAAGGCACCGAGAGCCGAGACCCTTGATCCGCGTTAAATTTAGCAACCTTCCCACAACCTGTAGCCAACGTTCGAGATCATTGCATTTACATATTTGTACGCCGGGGAATCACAAACCACGCTCTAGATATTGCCTTTTGGCAACCATCCCCGATGGCGAATTCTTTTTAATTTCAAAATACAAACAACTCCCGGCTGCCCGGTAGTTGTTTCTTTCGTAGTAGAATTTTTTTTCTCCTTTCCCTCGAGAGAAAACATACCACTAAACACATACAAACACACGTGCCCACATAGAATTCAGTTTTGGAGTCGGTAAACCGAGTGTGTGTGTGTGTGGGGTTCAACGTGGTGTATGCAAATAACTGTCTTTTCGAGATACTCTTTGTAAACACCAAGCGCACTGCGGACTGGGAGGCGGAGATTGAAATCGGACGACAACGACGACGGCGAAGGCAGCGCACCGAAGGACCCTTTTGGGGCAAACCGAAACGAGCATACATCATTCAGTTATTTAAATGCGATCTCCGCTAGCAGAGAGAGAGAGAGCCTTGCCACTTGGTAGAAGAGTTTGTTTCTACATGTGCATTTGAAAAGTTCACTGTAGGTATTTCCCCATCCTCAAACTAAACATAATTTCCACTAAGAACTTGTTGACAAAAAATAAAGTAGCTGAAAAAATAGAGGAGAAGGCAACAGAGTTTAAGCCCAGCAGAGCCAGACAGCCCCAGCATAAAGCAGACCATAAGCCGGGCACACACAAAGCGAGCTGCTCCTTCAACCAGTCGGAATGGTATTATATGGGAGGAGGCATCGCACACCTCCTTGGTCAGCCTTGCATGCCAGCCAGTGATGATTTGCAGTAACTACGGTAATCCCTGGGAGAAAGGCTGGGAGGAATCAGTCCTGTGGGTGTCTGGTGTTCTGTTCGGTGATGAAATGTTGTGTGTGTCGGTTACCTCACATCTTCTTCTTCCGCAGTGCAGTGCAGCAGAAACCTCGGTAATCTCGGGACTCCGGAGTCATGTCATGTTTGGAAAAGTCTCATCTCGTTCCGTGTTCAGTTCAGTGCCGGAGTGTGTATGGACTTTTTCTCGGCCATTTCTGTTTTTTTTTGGTTTCCAGCTGGCCGGTCCGTGTGTGTGGGATATCGCGGTCTCACTGTCTATGGCGACCGGAAGATACTGATAATAATTATGACGCTAGGAAGACTAATGGCCATAATTTATTTTTGCGGATTACTCTCCTACACTCTTTGATATTGTTTTACTGCAAATCGAGAACGAACTGTTGCAGAACTGCTACGTTGCGGAGGCGAAGCATCAGCTGCTGTGAATGGGAGGATTATCAGGAAATGATCTGAGCCGGGAGAGAAATAAGAGTCTGTATTTTCAGCATTTATTCAGCTTAGTCCAATGGAATTTAACAATACAATGTGTACTGTAGTATTCTAAATATTAAAAAAAAAATGAAAAATAAAACCTAAACGCTACCTGCTTGTACAATATTTCTTGCTACCGATTGATGGATTGGCATTTTATGTTTTGCATAAATATCTGCTCATTACTTGATTACTCAATACTTGAAAATAAAAAAGTTTCGTTTTGTACGGATTAAGACGCTAATTAGACTGAAGACTGATCTTGAAGAGAAAATTTGCTGCCTTTTGCAAATCGCTGTAACACGCACGGAACGACCGAAATTAGTTCTGCGCCTAATTCGTATTACTGTTTTTGAATTAGTTGATTTTAACAACAGAATTGCCAAAATAACTAAAAAATTAGTTAAAATTGAGAATTTACTTTGCTGAAAAAAACTCTTATTTTTGGAGAATGTGTTTAGTTGGCGCACATCTTGGACATAAACCAGCAATATTTCAATCCAACACGAAATTCTCATTGACAACTAATTTTGTTATTAAATTCAGAAAATTTATTTCTATTTATCTATCACCGTTATTACTGAAGGACAGCACAAAGAAAACAAAAATGAAATTGGTTTTATTAACAAGTTTATTAGCCAAAAACTCATGAGAAGTGTCATAACAAAACAATCCATTAAAAGGCTAAAATGGTCAGTCTTGTTGAAACTGCTTGCAAATTGTTTAGATGTTTTTCGAATGTGTTACGATATATCCATATATGAATTTCTAAACCAATATGTAAAAATGACGGAAACTCTTAGTGGAAAGTGTATTTATTCAGAATTTGTGCGCATTTGAAGCGATTGTGCGTAATAATGTTTTTACGCGGAACAGTGAAGTGAGTCTCGAATGTTGCACTCTAATTGTATATGTATTCGGTTTATGTTTACAGAGTGCTTAAAGTTTTCAGTGAGAGAGTCGATTTCGCGAAGTCGAATGAAGAAAACAGCGACCTAGAAGAAAAAATTCCGAAAAGAAGTTGATGTTTTGTTTATGTCTTTTTTTTCAATACAACATCGTATTTATACCTGCCAATAAAGAAAAGACAACCGCGACTGAAATTTTTTTCGATAGTAGTGTGCCATCTAGTGGCTAGCAGTCATTACGGTGTTAACGTTTTTTCGATGACAGAGCTGCAAATTGCAGAAATCAATTCAACTATTTATGTTGGTTGAAAACAACGTTTTATTTTTCTAATTCAACTAAAAAATTAGTTGAATGGAAATGAAGTGTGCCTTAGCTAAGAAATGGCAGCATGTTTAATTGGTGAATTCAGCTAAAAAATAGCCATTTCAACAAATATTTTATTATTATTAAAGGAATTAGAATTAAAAAATCTAAATTAGCAAAAGTAATATTTTTTTAGTTGTCTCAAAAAATAACTAACTAAAATCAGAAAATCAACTAATTTTTTCGCCAAAATGCTGATTTCGGTCTTTCCGTGCGAAAACTGATGGCGCCCAAGAACAAAAATTATAGCCTTTAGATAAAACATGTGCACGTAAAAACCTGTTTCTATCAGCAAAGACAGCGTAGATCAAAATTTGGTTCCTTTCAATCACGAGTTTTCAATTTCAATTCAATTCGGAAAACTGTAACCATTGCACAGTGGGGAAAAATAGACCAAAAACACGACGATTTTTTTGGAGGCATGACACAGCTGACCAAAAAGCACTTTTTTGGTGTAAAATGGTCAGTAAAATCGATTTCATGTATTTAGAAGGACCGCACGAAACGCTATCATGTTCATTTTACCCCAAGTACCCTTTTTATACTGCATTGTATTCAAGCTTAACTATATAACATGAAACCGAAGAACTTTCAGAAGAGCGAATAGAGTGTTTCCGATGTAAAAAAGTCTAACAAATCGATTGCAAATAGTTTTATTGACAGCAGAAAACTCATTGTACCGTTTTACCCCATTTCATTTCTAGTAATAATACTCACTGCTCCACATTTGGAAAATAGTTCGTAATATAAATCGATTTTCATCAACCGCAATCAGCCTGCTTACGGTATGCAGAAGAACGCTTAACCAGAAAAACGACTGATGAAATAAATTGGGGTAAAACGGGTTAAACAGGCTAGTATTGTCATTCGCATTGTGTTTGATTGAATTACAGATGTTTTGTACGTAATATGAACCAATATTGATAGATCGTATTGGATCTGATTTTGGATTGTAGATCATATTTCAACATAAAATTATATTTGTGGGAAAATTGGGGTAAAACGATGTAGCACTACGCATGCGATCATGAAGACTTCATGTTAATTATTATTTGAGGTTATATGCGAAACATAGAACTGTCTTGTTTAACCAATATTGGTCTAAACACCGATCAGTAGAACTATTTTTTCTGTAAATTCATGGAAGAAGATGATTGGGGGTAAAACATAATATAGTTTTTTATGGTCAATCTTATTTAAAACAATCCATTAATATAGCTTATGAGCATATCAGGAATACCTTCTGATTGGTCAAATTTTTCCTGAGTTTCACAGTTTGTTTTCGAAGTAAAGTCAGAAAAAAGAGGGATTGGAGCAAAACGGGCATGATAGTGAATTTTTCGGATCTTCTAACTATCATAAATCGATTCTACGGAACAATTTGCATAAGAAATACTAACTTTGAAAATATTTGCTTAGGTTTTTATAAAATTATTGAGCAAAGTCGCGTTTTTGATCGTTTTTTCCCCACTGTGCATTGGTTACAATGCACAGTGGTCCGGATCCACAATTTAGGGGGACAAAAACATTTGTGGCTTAACCTTATACTTTAGAGCTATGATGTCTGCAGAACAAATGATCAGTGGAAGATAAGCCATATTCTTAAGCATATAGTATTAGGGTGGTTGTAATTATTAGTGTGATGCAAAAATTATTTTCCGTATGTGTTGAGATAGAGGACTGCATCCTTCGGCAAAATTGTAGGAAAACTTATATCAAGCAACTTTGCCGAAAACACTTTTGTAGTATCTCTAACGGCTTCAGTGTTACAGCTATTTTAATAGAGCAATTTAGGGTGTTCCTAAAAAAATCAGATTTTCGGCTCTAGCTTTCTTAATTTTCACTTCTCGATTTTAGTGTCTTTGAATATCTTTTAGAGTTTGTTGAAACCAATTTTTTCATGACTAGCGCATTCAGGTAGCGTTTTCGGAACCGAAGTTATGAGCAAAACTAGTTCAAAAACAGATCATTTTTAAACTGCTATATCTAACATTGCAATGCATTGGAGCAAATGAAAAAAAATCGGTTTCTTTCATTCGATAGAAAATACTTTCGAGCATGTTTATAAAAAAATGGCGGAGGAGATATTTTTTAAATTTTTTAAATTATGTTCAAACATTGGGTTTTTTCATTGAAAAATGCTCTTTCACGTAAGACATTTATTAGCTATACATATTAAAATAAGGTATTGCTGTCTTCTATCGTGTTAAAATTAAAAATGTTAATTCAGCTGCATAATCGGGAAGATGGAGTACACTCACGTTGGTTGTTACTCTATTCGATAATGCTATTACAGGATCAAACGTTAAAAGAAATCGTTTGAATACATCCTCTAGATTCACTAAACGATTGAATTTCTGCGGATGGAACTGCCTATACTTGCGAATTGATTTATTTCGACTCTCTTGCGCTTCCTTACTGTACATTATTTGCTATCTGTTGGGTTCCCTTGCGAATGATTGTTGAGCAAGAAGGCTGGATAATCTGGAACAACAATTATCCTTCATCTGTTTCCCTTTGCTGCCCAAAATAATAATCTTTCAAAAGGAAAACACGGAACTAACAGTAGGAAGTGGACAAAGTAAATGCAGAAATTGCAGAACTTTCTTTCTTGTCGCGGATCAAAGATAGTTTCTTCTGGCTTCTTGCCCTTGACTAAAATAACTGAAAGACAATTGCTTGAATAGTTGATAATGTCTCAAGAAACTTACCTTCCCACTCCATGGTAGTAAAAATAATATATTTAATGAGGTACTCTGCTTTAGTTTTAAGATGCCGAGAGCAAGGTTTTCACATATACCGCTTAGACATCTGGGACAATGTTGCAGAGAAACCATAAGATTTATTGTTACATATTCATTGAAACTTTTCCATTTAACATAAGTAGACATTTCAATATTCTGTATAAACTATGCTAGAGTCGGTTGAGTTAACGTACTAATTTTCGTCAGGGTATTCAATGGATTGTACACAAACTTTTTACAATGAAGTGTGTAGGTTGTTAAGTATCGTAACAATTAAAAGCTTAATTATTCCCCCTCAACAATTTTTCGGAAAAGAATCAAGTGTACAGTTTGAATATATTCACCATTAAGCAGCAGAAACCAACATAAGAAAAACAAATTGCACAGTGAAAAATATAGTTTGTCATCAAAATACAATAAATTGTATTTAACCGAATAGTTCCGATTGAGAATCACTTGTTTCCGCTGTGGAATTGGTTGGTCAAATGAAAAATACAATGGTTTAATAATATAAAAAAATGTAAGAAAACTTTAAAGTTGAAAGTATCAATTTCATATAAAATATCGTTTGCTGTGAGATACACGACTTTTCCGTTTCCATTCAAATGCAAATTATACTACTGTTGAAAACCGTTATAACCTTTCCAATCGATTTCACAATAAATTCATTTAAGCAGCCAGAAATGTTAAATTTGGATAAAGTAAAAAAGTCCAGCGCTTCGATTTATTTTTGTTATTTATTGTCTGTAAAAGTAATGATTTTAAAATAAATTTCCACGATTATTTAAAATAATATTTTTATTTACAATAAAATTGATTGATAGTAAGAACATGATTGACTTGTACACTGAAAATCTGCAGCAAAGTAAGTAGACGATCAAGTTCTGCATTGCAATATAGTTACAGAGATTTGTTGGTTTCCATCTCTATAGCAATTCTGGAAAAAGACGCTTGTAAAAAGAAAAAAAAAACTCAGATTTGATCCATTCCAAGAGTAGAATGAAAACTTTCTTGTCAAATTTTGATCATTTTCCATTCTACTGATTAAGACTGAGTTTTTTTTCTTTAAAAAACGTCGTCATCCATTTCAATTCAGTTCTTTGGCTCGATTTTCTTTTAAACATAAGGGTCAGAGGTCGGAGCAAGTCTCCTTTTATCGTACTGATTGTTTAAGATAGTAGATACCAATGAAATATAATTGATCCGCTATACGGATTCAAAAAGGTTTTGAATTTATTAAATCAGGGGGCAATATACAATCCTAGAAAAATAGAATTGGCCACAATAATTGTTTGTCTAAAGCAGAAATTGCACTTACATTACGTGAATTCTAAATCTACTACAGACTCTTACTTCACTGAATACTCACCAAAGTTCTCTGACACCAGGTTTTCCAATATTTCCATCGAGCTCCATTCTTAATCACTGTTTTCGTATCACCACCACAAATTAAATAGTAACCTTAAACGTATAACTTCGGTTAAAAAACGCTTTTTGTTTACATTCTGTCATTGACTTTTCTGACAAGTTATCCAAAAATATTTCAACAATTGGAGGAAACGCACTGATAATTAATAATAAAATCATGCTATGTTATTTTTCCTTCAACATTGCGAATCATAAAAGTTTCATTTAAATTTCGAAAAAAGACATTTTTCTATGTTCGATTGTATGAAACACGGCAAAATGAAAATAATACATGCATGGACAGATTTTTGTTACGGGAATATCACATAACAAATTCATTTCGTTTTTATCAATTTTACATACAATTGTAATACAATTCCATATATTTATGCCAATCATCTAAATGATGGAAGAAAATCAGAAGCAATGAGTATGAAACTCATTTTCCGCTCATCATCAAATTTTTCGAACTGTTCTATTATTCATTATTAGGAATAAACTCTTCTCAGGGATTAAATGACAATGGGTAACATACATTCAGTCTGATTCATGATGATTAACACACAGTTCACTAACATTTCAAACGTAACTGACAGTCATATAATATATGAATGGTAATCACACATATAAGAAGTAAAACTCACTGAATATTGATCATATGATCATGCAGACTGTTCTATCATTCAATAGTCGGAATTCTCAGTTATTTATCGCATTGAATGAAGTTTCATTCAAAATGCGGCTGGCGTTTTCTTTCAGTGCACCTGTCAAGAAACGTCAATTTTTCAGCAGTAAAATATGAATGTGGCGTATACCGTTGATATTAGGAGGAGTAACATATGAAAGTGGCGTATACCCATATAATATTTTAAAATCTAAACTTTTATTTCTATAGTTTTCAATCCTGTTCATTAATTCGAGTCATGTTTATCAATGATGATTTGTATGGATCGAAGAGTAACGTTGAAAAAAAATTGCCTCGCGAGCATGGCAAACTGCGCACAAACAAATAAAAAATTCACTTGTTGGTTTAATTTAGTGCCGATTTTTATTTTTCAATGGAAATCAATGTCACAGTCAGTTCTTCGGGATTAATTTGCTAGCTTTGAAATGACACGAATTGTTAGATCTTCTTGATGTTTCACAACGGATGGCATTCCTCTCGAATGAGAAAGATCCGTTAAATAATTTTGTGTCTAGTTTTCATTCACTTTACGATTATGGCATTTCACAGAGCTTTCAAATGCTAGTTCCATTTTGTAAATTTTACCCACCGGTACTACGAATATCCACTATGATTAGCAGCAACTAATTGTCCAAAAATATCGCCTTATTTAGTTCAACTCACAAGAAGAAAATTAAGAACGCAGTTTAATCTTTTTTACTCGTTCAGTTGAACGAGACTGATATGATGCTCACGACCATTTAATTCTACTGAAATTGTTAGCATAGATTTTTTATGTTGTTACGTTATGCGCAACAGGAGATGTCTACATTCATAAACTTATCACTTTTCCAGAAAGAATTTTATCTTTGACTCTACGAATACCCCAATGATATTCCTACCGTTCCTTCTATGAATTCCTTAAACTATATAAACTACGTTACTTTTCATTTTGGTATTCAGTTTTGACATAATATCAGTACGAATTTTATTAAAAAATTATCCTCTCCGACCAATATTGGTAGGTTATGTTTATATCAGTGGCTTAAAATTCACCTAACGGACAATAATTTATAAAGCCACTTCTCAAAAAATCAAATCACTACTGAAAGTGATAACTAAATTGCTACCACCTCCATTTTGACATGAAGGTGATTAAATCGTGGTGACTATCACCTTACGTAATGCCAACGTTTGATAGTGATGTTAACCTTTCAGCAGTGGTGACAGAACTCAGTGATTATCACCTTACATGATTCCAAATTTTCAAAAGTGATTATCACTTGGTGATAATCACCTTACATGACTCCACCCCTGTTTTTATCAGCAAAGAGAGCGTACACTGAAAACAATCCGCACATCAAGTCTACTAGAAATATCACGTAGATAAACAAAATAATGTTTTTACTTCAGTTTATCGGACAACGATAATAACCATCGTACTAAACATGACTAGGAAGTGAAAGAATTATGACTATCACTGATTTTTCCTGTTTATTTTACGTGACATCCTCATATTAATTTATCTTGGTTCATTTTGACAGCCAAACTCAGCGTTCATTTTTTATGTGTGTAAAGTAGAGGTCGAAATGGCGTGTATTGAAGGCAGATTAGAAGAGCTTCTATCGGATTTAGGAATAACACAACAATTATTAGAGATATTCGATGGTAAGAATAGATAGAAAACGAGTTGCATTTTATATTCATGCTTATATTTTTTCCAAACAGAATGTGGGATTGATTTTTCTGATTTGTTCAGCATCACAATTAATCAACTTCGCGAATATCTAAAACCAACACAAACACCTTGGAAATAGTCGGTGCTGTACGAATTAATTTCATCGTGGCGAATGCGAAAAGTAAGTGGATTTGGAAGTGGATAATTTTGAATAAACATTGATTTCTTTCTGTAGGAGTCCAAAATCTTTACTTTATTGACTTCACTTAAACCGGGATATCGCTTGCGGCTTACAGGCATAATTGACAGTCTAATGTAATAAAACCAAACAATAAATGTTTATAATGAATTAAAATGTTTGATATTTTACTGTTATTTCGATAGTAGCCTTACAATGATTTCTGATATATCACATCGTGGAAATCCTATATGAACAAACATGAAATAACATACTTTTCACGAGTATATTAAATTACATTTATTAGTTCGTTATTTAGGTTTACGAAAAACACTTGTAAAACAACGTAACTTTTCCGTGTAAGTTTTTTGACATGAGAGTTCATGAATTCATTTCGTTCTATCGACTACCCCCATTAGGTTTTTTATCGTGACGACACAAATGAACAAGTATTCATCCTTGACAGCTCAGCGGTACTGTTTACAAACAAGTTTAAACAAAAATCGAAGAGCACATCTAAAACAATCATCTTTACACTTTGCAACTAGTCACTTTTATTTAATAAATATCAAAAACGAACCGTATTCAATCGTGAACAAATGTTTTAAAACTTTATTTAGGCGATACGGACCGTAAATGGTCTGATCCAATTTGTTAATAAACAAACAAAAGAAATTTCTGTTTATAATCAGTACTGCTGGACTGTCAAAAAGTGTTCATCCGATTGAGGTTAGCAGTGACGGTAAAAAACCTAATATGGGCTACGTGGAAAGTTCAATGGAGAAAAACTACATATGTTTTCACGTAGTTTTGAAGTGTGGATTTATTTGAGTGTAGATCAAAATTTGGTTCCTTTCAATCACGAGTTTTCAATTTCAATTCAATTCGGAAAACTGTAACCATTGGTTACAATGGGTTATTAGTTGACTCCGCCACGAAATTTTGCCAAAAATGTTTGCTCAGATTCTCTTTCCCCTAGTAAAAAATTTATAGTTCTGATTATGGGCATTATGTGCACCAGGGTGTGTGATATCCTTCCAAGTCCATGATTCGCTCTGAGACGGATGGGTCACTCATGGCTGAATGCGTTGTAGACGCACATTGGTGGTATCACACTGTTACGATTTGAACATGTCATCCATGCCTGTTGCGACTAGCGGAAGGGCTACCAAATTTTGTCAGTTAGGTTTGCAGCGATAAAATGAATATCTTTCGTCGGTGGCAGCTTTGACAAACTCAGCGCAAAGACTGGAATCGTTCTTTCTTAGTCCGGCTATCGAAGAAATCAAAAGTGCGCGCGGTTATTCCCAGCTTGATTTTGTAACAGTTATATAACTTGTAAAAAAATGTGAATGTTCTAATAACACATGGATCAATAAGTCCCGAGACTAAAGCAGAGATGGCGCTCGTAGTAAACCAGTAACCACGTCTTTCTAGAGTACTAACCTTTGCTTGAAACGGGTCAAAATTTTAAGTCGATCCGACCAGAAACAGCTGAGTTATCGAGGTTGGAGTAAAGTCGTTTTGTAGTTTGTTTAAAAAATGAAAACAAAAAACGAGTTTCGTGTTTTTATAAAACATAGTTTTTTCATGGGTAAAAACACCGTGCAAGCGAAACAATGGATTGAAAAATGTTATTCGGACCCTTGTCCATCAAAAGCAACGATTTGTCGGTGGTTCGCCGAGTTTGAACGTGGTCGTACCGCCACAAATGACGCGAAACGCTCGGGTAGACCTGTGGAAGCCGTTGCACCGGAAAACGTGAGTGAAGTGACAAAAATTATAATGAAAAATTGTAAAGTTAAGCTCCATGAGATTGCTGAGATGACACAGATATTATATAGAAGTGTATTTACTATCCTTCATCAAAAATTGAGCATGAAAAAGGTTTTTTCCAAGTGGGTGCCGCGATTGCTTTCGATGGAACAAAAACAGCCTGCCACAAGTCGATGAAAACAATGGCGAAATTGAACGAATTGGGCTTTGATCTGCTTCCCCACCCCCCATACTCGCCAGATTTAGCCCCTAGTGACTACTGGCTCTTTGCTGATCTTAAAAAAATGCTCCAGGGAAAAAGATTTGGCTCAAATGAGGAGGTCATCGCTGAAACTGAAGCTTATTTCGAAGCGAAAGATAATTTATGTCAGAGTGAGTGCGGTGCGATCGGTCAGTAGTCGTTTCTCTGACATACTTGTCGTTTTTCTGCTGAACTTGAGTGGGCGGAGCTCTGCCGCGCGCCTCCGTGCGATCTATCAAGTTTCGCTTCGTGTCACTTGTCGCTTTCTCTCTGGCTTTACCCTTAGTCTAAAATGTTATAATAATGGTAACAATATCAAAATAAATCTATTTTAAACAGTGTGACGACAGTAAATGTTACGCCACAGAAGAACACATAGATTAAAAAAGCTATTGTAAAAAGGCGGGTGGGTAATGTCAGAGACATAACTGGATGTCGTGAATACGAAAACAACTGGCATGTTCCTTAACACTTCCGAATATCAATTAGTTGATCAATTGTATGAATTATGCAAGCATTCTTAATCTCGACTATTGTGAATTTCACACAGAGAAAAGTGCACCAATCTAATCAAACTGTTCTAGATTTGCACTAAACTGAAGATATTTACCTTTAATTTGCGAAAAAGAAATCCTAATAGTTCTTTAGAAAACTTTTAGAGCCATTAGAACGGCTGCTTTTGTGTGATGCTCTTCACCGTTGTCCCCTTTTCGATGTTTTTTCACCAATGCAAACGACTGGCAGCCGTGACGTAATCGCTCTTGTCGGAAGCGAAACTAGCTTGGCAAACGACACACAATACCTGTGCTCGCAGTGGCGATAGAATCCAAACTGATCCATTTTTTGTTAAGAGATATAGAATTTTAATTATATAAAACCTTCCACAGATCACTGAGCTATGAGCTTTCAAAATACGAAAAGGGCAAACGCGCCTTTTGAATTATCCTCTTTGATATTCATTTATACCAAACATGTCAGAGAAGTTTAATATTGAATTCTTTCAGATTATGTCACACAACTGACAATTTGATCATAAAATTGTGATCATATTTCCGATGGCATGTAGAAAAAATTATGTTGGTTCGTTAGATACAACAAGAGATATTCACGATCAAAAATTTATCACTCTCTCAAAGTGTACATTTAGAAAAGGCGCCTCATAGTAAAGTACATTAGGGTCTCTTTTTACATGTTCTTTTTTTCGCACGGTTTTTTTGATACACGGCTTTGTTTACACGGATTCCGGAATAAACACGGTTTTCGCAATTAACAGGTTTTTGATGAGAGTTTAAAAACCACTGTCATTTGTTTTTTGAGAAAAAATTAAAAAAGGAAACAGGTTGTTCGTAAGAAAACGATTATGAGAGCTAATTTAAAGTTTGAAAGTTAACTAAAATCATTCATTCAACAATTCACGGGATCATTGACTATCGATCCATAAAATGATTGATCAGTCTTTGGATCTTGAATCCCTATTGTAAATAACACGACAATGTCTCTTCCGCTCAGTTGTGGTGTATGATGTCAGCATCGTCATTGATATCATCGAGAATTTCGTATCGTTGAACTAGTCGGATTTACTAATCTCGTCAATTCTTCGTCATATCAAACAGTACCTTTTCTAATTTGATCCCTATTCATCTCTATGAATTCTTCCCCTTTGATTCTGTCTCTGCGTGCATAGATCTTCACCCAATACCCATGTCTTCCCACTCAGTTTAGTTGAGAATTACTGTTAAGATCGTTAGTGTTTACTACACATCGCACCTTCGGAACTGAAAAGAACTTATTTTCAAGCTTTTTTTGTAGTGAAAGTGTTTATGGGTTCTAATTGTACGTATTATCGTTCTTTTGAAAACTGAATGCAATATACAGAAGGCATGAGCCAGTTAGAATAATTTGCCTATCGTACAACGCGTTTCCTAAGTGTTCTAATTTCAATTTGGACTGTTCCTACGCAGAGCATTATACGGGAATCTCCTCCAAATAATGGTTTTATTAATAACCCATTTTCAATGATGGAATTTTCTATAGCACTCTTGTCTTGTAACAATAACGCTCCAGGGTTGGACAGAATTAAATTCAACTTGGTGAAGAATCTGCCCAACCTCGCAAAAAGACGTTTGTTGGAATTGTTCAACAAGTTTCTTGAGCAAAATATTGTTCCACCTGACTGGAGACAAGTGAAAGTTATCGCCATTCAAAAACCGGGGAAACCAGCTTCCAATCACAACTCATATAGACCCATTGCGATGTTGTCCTGCATCAGAAAATTGTTCGAAAAAATTATTCTACGACGTCTCGACACTTGGGTCGAGACGAACGGTTTGTTGTCAGATACTCAGTTTGGCTTCCGTAGAAATAAAGGGACGAATGATTGCCTTGCATTACTTTCGTCTGACATCCAAATTGCCTTCGCTCAAAAGCAACAAATGGCATCTGTATTTTTAGACATTAAAGGAGCATTTGATTCAGTTTCCATTGATGTTCTTTCAGACAAGCTTCACCAAAATGGACTCCCAGCGGTTATAAATAATTATTTGCACAACCTGTTGTCAGAGAAACACATGCATTTTTCACAATGCGATTTGGCAACACTCAGAAATAGTTACATGGGTCTCCCGCAAGGCTCATGCCTCAGTCCGCTCCTCTATAATTTTTACGTAAATGACATTGACAGCTGTCTAGTAACCCCATGTACACTAAGACAATTGGCAGATGATGGCGTGGTTTCAGTTACTGGACCCAAAGCTATTGATCTGCATAAACCATTGCAAGATACCTTAGATAACTTGTCCGATTGGGCTGTTCATCTTGGTATCGAATTCTCTGCGGAGAAAACAGAGTTAGTCGTCTTTTCAAGAAAGCATGATCCCGCGCAGCTTCAGCTTCATATGATGGGAAGAATGATCCAACAGGTTTTAACTTTTAAATACCTCGGGGTGTGGTTCGATTCCAAATGCACGTGGGGAGGACACATTAGGTTTCTGATAACAAAATGCCAACAAAGAGTAAATTTTCTTCGAACAATAACAGGATCTTGGTGGGGTGCTCATCCGGAAGATCTAATAAAATTGTATCAAACAACGATACTTTCAGTGATGGAATATGGATGCGTTTGCTTTCGTTCCGCAGCAAACTCTCATATTATCAAACTGGAGCGAATTCAGTACCGTTGTTTGCGAATTGCCTTAGGCTGCATGCACTCGACACATACAATGAGTCTTGAAGTTCTGGCGGGAGTTCTTCCATTAAAAGATCGATTTTGGGAGCTTTCATCACGCCTGCTAATAAGATGTGAGGTGCTGAATCCCATGGTAATTAATAATTTCGAACGACTAGTCGAGCTTCGATCTCAAACAAAATTCATGACAGTATATTTTAACCATATGTCACAGGAAATCAACCCTTCAAGATATATTCCTATCCGTGTCAGCCTCCTAAATGTCCCTGACTCAACTTTATTTTTCGATACATCCATGCAGCGCGAAGTGCGTGGAATCCCGGATCATCTACGTTCGACGGAAATCCCAAAAATATTTTCAAGTAAGTTCAGGCATATTGACTCTGAGAAAATGTTTTACACGGACGGATCGCGAATTGAAGAAGCGACAGGGTTTGGTATGTTCAACAATAATGTTTCGGCCTCATTTAGGCTTCAAGAACCTGCATCTGTTTATATAGCAGAGCTAGCAGCAGTTCATTATAGTTTGAGTGTAATCGTCACATTAATTCCAAACCATTATTTCCTCTTCACAGATAGTCTGAGTGCAATTGAAGCCATTCGCTCAAACATGACTGGCAAGACTGAACCGTTTTTCCTGGGCAAAATAAAACAGTGCCTGAACGACATATTGAACAATAATTATCTAATCACTATAGTCTGGGTCCCGGCTCATTGCTCCATTCCTGGCAATGAAAGAGCCGATATTTTAGCCAAACGTGGTGCTATTGAGGGTGAAATTTATGAGAGACCAATTGCTTTCAACGAATTCTATAGCTCGTCTCGCCAAAGAACACTTGCCAGCTGGCAAGCTTCTTGGGATAAAGATGATCTGGGTCGGTGGATGCACTCAATTATTCCGAAAATATCGACAAAGGCATGGTTCAGGGGACTGGATGTGAGTAGAGATTTCATTCGTGTGATGTCCAGACTCATGTCCAATCACTACACGTTAGATGCACATCTCCTTCGAATTGGGCTCTCCGAGACTAATCATTGTGCTTGTGGCGAAGGTTATCGAGATATTGATCATGTCGTTTGGACATGCGTGGAGTATCGTGATGTCAGATCTCAACTAATAAATTCTTTGCGTACCCAAGGTAGACTATCCAATATCCCAGTTCGAGACATTCTTGCTTGTCGTGACCTTTCATACATGAAACTTATTTATCATTTCATAAAGAAAACTGGAGTTTCAATTTAATAAAGGCCCCTTTCAAGACTTAGTTCTGATCCCAGCTGCGTCCATGAGTTCAACCAATAGCTAAATTAGAATAAAAATAATGTAATGATACAAACAAACTCGAAACAGTTTATGAAATTATTAACAAAATGTCTGAAAATAACAGCTTATTTTATAATTTATAGAAGTTAATCGTTTGGTTCAAATAATATTTCCGAGTAGATTTCATAATTAATGACGAGTTACCTAAGATGATATTTAAGTAATAAGAGAATATGTTTTAAT
The DNA here is from genome assembly GCF_030247185.1 of Malaya genurostris. Lineage (NCBI taxonomy): Eukaryota > Metazoa > Arthropoda > Insecta > Diptera > Culicidae > Malaya > Malaya genurostris. The sequence continues at coordinate 127,610,726 of NC_080570.1, read as the reverse complement.
AAATGCAAAACGTTGTGACTATGTTAGAATTAAATTAGGATAAGAATATTATGTAAAAGTGATGCTACGGCGAAGAAAAACTTATGTAAACTGCCTTAAGAAATAAACGTATTTATGAATTTCAATTTGTCATCCAATGTGTTTTATGAAGTATGACTGGACCCTTCTCGTTAAAAAATAATCTTTTTCCCCTTCAAATAATCAAAAGTTATATTCCATCCAAAACAAAACAAACTAATAATCAAATCTGCGGTTTTTGGAATTATTACGTCAAATTTTCCACGCGGTTTTTTTGCACGGTTTCCGCAATTAACACGGTTTTCTTTTACACGGATTTTTTTAACACGGTACGTAACCCCCGTGTAAAAAGAGACCTTAGTGGAAGTCGTATTTAAGACAAAATACAACTATGTTTTGTATAGAATAACAAAAAAACTTTTTTATTCCGTAAGCAGTTTATGTTGAACTGCTAACGCCACCTAACGGTTCAACATAAACAGAAGAAATTGACAATTGACCAGAATTAAGGACTATTCACACATATCCGGTCCGGTTCAGTGCCGGCACGACACCGTGCACGGATACTGATATTATTTCATTCGTTTTCTATGCGCGCATTTACACCTATCCGGCACCGTGCCGTTTCAGTGCAGCTCGCCGTCAGTGTAGCGTCCGTCCGGCAAACTCAAATTCGTCGTCACCGATATTTTTTATTTTCACTGAAGTCGGTATGTCATTGCATTGGCTGTGCCGGAACGGAAACAGCACGGAAACGGAACGGAAGGGTTCCGATAAAAAAGAACACTGACGGCGCACTGAAGGCAGTTTCACTGAACCGTCACGGAACTGAAATGTGTGAATAGTCCTTTAAAGGGCAACAGAATAATTTCCGGTTTTTCATCGGGACATCGACAGGGCTCACACTACAGTGATTGGCCAAACATTACGAACCGACCAACAAAATTGTTTCCAATAACAGAACAAAATGGTAAAATCGGCAATTATTTAAACAATTTTTAATTTTAAAACATACACGTTCATTTTTGGACGTTTACTGAAAAAACTTTAGTCATTCCAACAAACGTTTTCTGAAACTGAACACGTCACTAGGAGAAGTAACACTCTCACCACTAAATAAGCAACCCAACGATATTGAATGCTCGAAAACAATGAACCGTTGGTAGGCTATAAATATTCCAATGAACTTTGACCCAGAAATAATAGATCAATTCAGAGCCCAGTACTTGCACTGATTCCGTCAAACCCTAAATCTCATTCCGATGCTCAGTCCCACAAAAAAAAATCCCGAATACCAGAATACTTCTCTACCTACAAATGGTTGTTGCGGTGCCCAAACGGCCTCTGGCTGCCGCGGTACCAATTTTCGCATTTTTTAAACTGTCACTTGTGCCACTTACTGATTGCCGATAATAAAACTGTCAGTCTAAATTTAACGTAGAACAAAACAGTCAATGGGAAAAGAAAAATCGCCTGCCTTCTTCTGCCCGTTCTCTTTCCCTGTTATCTATCCGGTGTGGAATGTTTCAAATAAATTTAATTCTCCTATTTTTTTGGAGCAAAATCGAAACGAAGCGAACCACTCGATACATTCGAGCATTCCAATGCCTGAACCGATAATCTGCCAACCGTTTGTTCGAAAAACGGACGACAGGCGGTCGGACAGATGACACCCGGTGAAATTAGGTCTTTATTTGGCGGCTAATAGATCATGGTTGTAAAATTGCGCCGGTCCTTCGTCCTGTTTCTTCGCAGGAGCACCCGAGGCCGGACATTGTTCGCTCCGTTGAATAGGAGATGGGTGACGGGGTCCGGCTACCGGTGGAAAAGAAGTACACGAGACAACGAAAACCAAGGGAAATAAATTTACTTTCTGATGGAGATTTATATGGATGGTTGCGTCGAACAGAATTGCTGTGCAATGATATTTTTTGTTTCGGTAGGTTAGCTAGCGAAGCCATGTTGCAACGTTGTCACTCAAGTATTTCGCTGTGATATAGTGAAACAATCATTCTAATAATTATTTCAGTTAAATTTATAGCACCTGAGTGACTTGAGTGATATCCGCGTCATAATTTCATCATGGAAATATTTGGACAGGTAAATTGTGAAAGTACTGATGAAAGTACAAACTTCGAATAAATTTAATATATTTAGACTGAAACAAGACTAAGCAAATTTTCGACTATTCATTTAATATGCAATCAAATTTGACTCTACACGAAACGAGGAATGTGCCAACCTTTTTATTGACGTAGGACTACGTCTGTGAGTGTGAGTTTCGCTTAAAACAAATGTAATTACATCATCCAGCTTCTGGTCGTTTGCATTGGAGGAAAACAAAACGAAAAGTGGACAACGATGGGGAACATTATACAAAATCAGCCGTTCTATTGGCTCTAAATGTTATCTACAGAACTATTAAGATTACTTCTTTGTAAATCGAAAGTAAAAATCATCAGTTTAGTGCAACTTCTTCCTGAACGCCATTTTTGTACAATTAACGGTTTCCGAGTTACAACGCTTTGAAAAAGGTAATTTTCGTGAAATGCAAAAATACATATAAAGCAAAGTCTTGGCATTACATTCCTTTTGTGGAATTTGACCTTTCTGTTTGAAAAGACTTCGCAGCCGATTCTTAGAGTACAGAATCATTGCATGGCTAGTACTATGGATCCTACTGACACTAAGAATCCTTCATACGCTCTTTTCAAAAATCAGTCGTGAGTCGGATTGATCTCTCAATCGGTTTCAAAATTTATGGTTTGCCCTACTGAAGCCATGTGCAAAGAAACTCATCCAAATCGGAGAAGGTCGATTCTGATTTTGTCACTTTTTCGTCTACTCATTCCTGGAATTACTCAAAAGATAAGCGTGGACGTTACGAAGAAAGATTCACATCGTTGAAGTACAGGAGGAAGATCAGAGGTCCAAGATCGCTGCCCTGTGGAATCCCAGATGGAGCGGTAAACTCTTTGAAAAGTGCACAATCTAATCAAATTATTCAAGAACTGCACTAAACTGATGATTTTTACTTTCGATTTGCAAAGAAGTAATCTTAATAGTTCTGTAGATTACATTTAGAGCCAATAGAACGGCTGATTTTGTATAATGTTCCCCATCGTTGTCCACTTTTCGTTTTGTTTTCCTCCAATGCAAACGACCAGAAGCTGGATGATGTAATCACATTTGTTTGAAGCGAAACTCACACTGCGAATGTCCAACAGCAGAAATGCTCACCGAAAAACTAGTTGTGGTTTTTCTGCGTTTAGGCGTCATAATCATAGTACAGAAAGACGTAGTCCTACGTCAATAAAAAGGTGGGCACATTCCTGTTTTTTTTTCTGCTGAAGAAGCTATTCCTAGTAGCTCGAAGCAATAAGGATGCCGTTTTTATTCAACACCAACTTGATTTTTTTTAAAAAGCGGTGTAAGATAAATCGAATGGTGTTGAACATTGACAAATGCTCAATTATCACGTTCACACGCACAAAAGTCCCTGTAAGATACAACTACTGCCTTGGTCACCACCATATTGAACAACGAAATACACTGCCCTGCACTACTGAATGAAATTTTGATTTTGTCAATAATCGACAGAGACGAAATAGCCTTCGGCTGAAAGTCTCCATAGTATAGAAAACTAACTAAACTGTTGTCAATAATTGAATTTATGAATTCCGTCAAAATCAGAGCATGAAAAGTTTATTGTGAATTTCGGTCATTGAACAAACGTATTTGCAAACAAATTATCACAATTTAAATAGAGGCGATTAGGGCGTATTAAAAAACCGGGAATTCTTATCTCGCAAATCGGAAAATTGAAATCGGCAATTCACTTGTCACCCTGAAAATCTTCCTCTGAAGAGAACTCATTGGTGATAATCAATAAAAGTAGCAAGTGCTGTGATTAATAATAGTTATAATAATAATAACAACATTTTAAAAAAATCCATCACAAAACATGTTATGCAGTTGATTAAAAAATATTACCCAAGCTTGAATATCATACATAGAAGCAAGGATGGCTTTTATCGTATCAAAGAACGCACACTGGCAACTCTTCACACGATTGAATCAGTGCCATCAAAGAGAGACGGATATCATCGCAACAACAAAAACCCGGCATGGTTCATTTAACATATAATAGATACCAGTGCGAGAGCGAATATCTCTCGATAACATTTCTGAGAATCAAAAGCTAGCACGCTGCTGTGGGAATCCTCTCTGAAGCCACAAACGGTCGCTTATTCTCGTTTCGCGATCCAATTCTATACAGGCAGTTGATCATTACGATAGAATCATTATACTATTACCGCTTATTCTAACTATGTGAATATATCCTTTGTATAAGTTGTGTCTATGAAAATGTATGTTAATGCTCCACACAAGGGTTTCGAAATATTGCAACCAAGTACGAGAATCATCAAGTTGAATCATCGATTCGATTTTCTGCGATAATTGTCAACTTGCGATTCTCTCTTGGGAAATTCCAAACAGCAACGATCATTATCAGACTGTAAATTTTTGAAGAGCCGTGAAATACTTGGAGTATGAAGTGGAGCGAAGAAATGTATCTTCAACCGGATTGAAAATGTTGTATACAATATAGATAGCAATATAGCAGCTTCTGTCAAATTTTCGGCAATCACCAACACGGCATAGAAGTAACAGGAGCGCAGGTTTTCGCTACGCCAATTCAAACGAGTCATTCTAACATTCATTGCGCCTGCTGTGTGTTCAAAATGGTGCACTCCAATCAAATTCATGCTAAAGAGCGTTTTATTGGGTTTAATCTAAATAGTAAAATGTAATCAACCAGCTAGAATAAAAACAGCCTTTCGTCGCTTCAAGCACTATTTGGGATGTGGCAAAAATATATTGTTGTTCATATTGACCACCCTACGTTCATCAAAAATATTGCAGTTATTGTTCCTCAGTTGCGAATTTATTCAGTAGATAATTTTTTTTAATGAGAATATAATAATTAAATCTTGCACGAATCACTTCGACGTCGAACTGAAGCGTAGTGCAAATTCAGCATCCATATACCATCGGATAACTCTTCTCTCTTTCGATTATCTCTTTAGCGATATGTATGTGGGTTTGAAATTCGTCATCAAACTTCGCTGACACAAAAAATCACTTGTGAACTTGTGAGGTTCAGAGTTTTGTGAATGCTTGTTTCATGAATGAAAATCTCGAAAGTGATTTTTTGAAGTCGCTAACTTTTTGTCGTGAATACGACTGACTTTACTATGGGGTGCCTTTTCAAAATTTACCCTCTGAGAGAGTGATAAGTTTTTAATCGTGAATATCTATTGTTGTATCTATTGAATCAACATAATTTTTGCTACATGCCATAGGCAATATGATCACAATTTTATGATGTATAGCAAAAGCATTGAATTATTTCAATAGTACACTATTGAAAAACCTGTCTCATTTAACCCATGTCAACACCAGCCAATCAGAACGCGTTCTGAGGAAGAGAACAAAATATCTGCTGCTGTACAACAAATTGTTCGAGAAAATGTTTCGAACAGTGTTTCATATCGTCTAGAGTTCCACAATTTGGTCCTTCTGAAAGGCAGGAATGAATCCCGTACAGCATCCGGATAGTTTGTTTCAATGAAATGCAAATCCGAAATGAAATAATCGAAATTAAAATTCCACATGCTGCTATTTTTATAGCCGTTAGGACTGTCCATTAGTGAAAAAGCTACAAACGAAATCAGGTAAAAACAAATCTCTCAACAAAAACTGGATCAGTTTGGATTCTATCGCCACTGCGAGTAGATGTATTTTGTGTCGTTTGCAAAGCTAGTTTCGCTTCTGACAAGAGCGATTACGTCACAGCTGCTAGTCGCTTGCATTGGTGAAAAAACAACGAAGAGAGGACAACACTAAGGAGTATCACACAAAATCAGCCGTTTTAATGGCTCTAAAAGTTTTCTAAAGAACTATTAGGATTTCTCGTTGGCAAATCGAAGGTAAAACACCAAAGTTCAGTGCAAATCTAGAACTGTTTTATTAGATTTGTGCACTTTTCGCTGTATGAAATTGATCAACTAATTGATATTCGGAAATGTTAAGGAACATGTCAGTTGTTTTCGTATTCACGACATCCAGTTATGTCTCTGACATTACCCACCTGCTTTTTTGCATGCTAGCAGGGTTGTGCTTTACTGACATCATTTTTTGACAACCACTGTAGAACGGAGTTGGCGTAGTGGGCTGAAGCCAAAGCCGGCCAGATGAGCTTTATGCTTTCTGTACAGTGGCAGCATTCTCTTCTTCAAACATTCTTTCTCGTACACCTTGGCGTTAATTGTGCCCTTCGTGAGGAAAATCGACGACCGCAAACTACAGGTACAAATTGCTTGCCAGACCAACACCTTCTGCCCAAACTTTTTCATCGCCACCGTGGTGTCAGCGTCGTCCAGGTCCTGGTACACCGATTTCGTGAAATATTGCGGTCCGGGCAGCGCTCGAGAGTCTTCCTTGGCGTAGGTTTCGTCGTCGATCAGGATGCATCCGTCTTTAGTCTGTAGAATCCGATTATACAGTTTTCGCGCTCTTGTTTTGGCCTGAACTAGCTGTACCAGGGACTTTTTCGGCACTTTCTGTTTCTTGTACGTTTTCAGGGAGTTCCGATCTTTTATCCGTTGAATCATCCCGATGCTGGTGTTGAACTGCTTGGCCAAATCCCGCGTCGACGCCGATGGGTTTTTCCTGATGTACTCAACCACTTTTAAGTCCCGGCCGGGCTGGCTGGGACCCGTTTTCCTACCGGATCGGGGCAAATCCTTCATTGGTGTTATGCACTTTCACCCGTTTTGCAATTTCGTTGTACGTGGCACCACTTTCTGAGCACCAAGTGTGCAGAATTTTCTGTCGCGTTTCCGGAACAATTCGACTCATCATTGAAACGATAAACCGTACCGAAACCAATTGATTGCGCAGCTGTTATTGACATGTAAACAAACATGTCACCGGAAAACACGCTGCAAAAAATTAAGCCATTTAAGAGTAATAACTGTTTGAATTTTGCTAACTACTTATCGAAACTTTTTTTTATTGGTATAATTAGCCAACCGCTCTGGCTTTTGTATGTATTTTAGATATCAAATCAGAAAACTTCTCAATCCTTATGTGCGGAGAAAGAGAATTCAGTGCACTGGTCCTCAGTGAAAAGGAAATAAACCACTTACCGAACATATTTCAATTTTAAACTCATCGAACATGATTCTACCAAAGGACAAAATATCTTACCTAGTGAACGCTATAGTGAGAAATAAAACGTCTAGCTTCATCCTCTCACATACGAAATACTTCGCAGACTAGTTTACAAGCTGCACTTTCGCACTAATCAACTGTCAGAAATAGTTTCGCAAATGATTTCACTGTGATTTGGATAATTTCCTACGGCAATCCATCAGTACTCGGCTTCCCATTTGATCAAGTTACGTGCTGAATCATTTCTCTCGCTCTCTCTCACACACTCGTTCTCGCTTCCTGTCGACCTAAACAACCATGTCAATTTCCGACCGAGTCCCATTCATCGTTCGACTGACAGTCAGATTTTTGAAGTGGTTCTACTCCTGCTTAGGAAAGGGCTGATCTCCCGTCCCTTCCAAACTAAGTTGGCTGTGATTTCCGACTGTGGAACGCAATAAAGACGTTTGCGATTTCACTTCCTCGAGTTTTCCCCAATTAGAGCAACGTATGAAGAACCAGTTCCCGGGAAAGTTCCAAGTATGTACCTAGTTTCTGGAACTAGAACGCTGCGCCACTTGTTGTTCCCCAGTTTCCCACTCCTGCGGGGCACTAATTTGAATAGTTGTGAGTTAGTACTGATTTTGGTTGGATCGAGCTGACGGATGTGAATGTGAGGGACGGCGGCGGCGGTGGTGGCTCACATGTGCATGTGTCAAAAGCGGCTTGTTCGCGTGTTTCTTTAGAGCAGAAGCCGTAATTCGATAATCAACCGCGATTTGCTGATGAGGCTTCCGGTTGTCTTCGAGGCTTCCGTGGGATTTTGTGGTTTCCCAGAGCGACACATTCTACTGATTGCTAGTTTGTCACTCGCAGTTTGTTCATATCCGTTCGGGGGGAAGCGCAACTTTCGATTGGTGATTAGATGTAATTAGTACAACTGCAAGTAGGTGGCGCTCGAAGGCATCCCACGGACGGGATGTAATATCAAATTCCCTAATTGTTTCCTTGGGGACTTAATCACACATCGCCGGCACGTTGATCACGGCGAGAAATGATTGAATTTCGCGATTTGATTTCACGTGAGTTGACGGAACTAGTGCCTTGAAGATTCGACTAGCAAAAGTCCCAAGCCCGACCGAGCCCCGGGTGGCGTGAAAAGTTCGTACGGAAGAAGAAGATCGCTCATCATCATTTAAAAAATTAATTTGGCCATTATCAGAAGCAATGGTAGGTACTTTTGCAATTTTATGGCAACACACACAGGAGCAGTTTTGCGGTGACTTTACTGAAGTGGAGCTTTTTTTTTCTCTTTCCCTTGCAGGAAATCGGTCACCTTGCCGTCGTCATTTGCACTTTTCCTGTTTGTTTCTCTTGGCGGGGGGTTTGGTGCAGGGAGTGAGAGAGAAAAAAGTCTGCAGCAGGGCAAAAAGATTGGTGAGGTGTGGTGCTTCGAGACTGTGAAAATATATTTTATGTGGCACATTGGGGGCGCTCGAGCCATGGCAAACGTCGAGACGTGTTTGCAGCCTCATGCACCATTGGTCCGCACTGCCACTGGTACCAAAGCCCAACCGAGGGAAAAGAACTAAAGAACTGTAGTAAAATTTTTCTTTTCTGTTGCCTTTTTTCTCACTCTCTATCTCTCTCCAAATCGTTGAGCTGCTTATGCCAGCAGTAAAGATTTTTCTTTACCATCGTTTGCCGCTGAAACTGTTCTTGGGGAAAAACCAAATAGGGGTGTAATAACATTATTTTATTGTTTAAAAAATTTTGCTGCGGCTTTCAGTTTCTCTTAAATTATATCGAATTGTGGCAGTTTGTTGTAAAACCAATTTCTGCTGTGTTCAGAATGAAAAAATAATACGCCGTTGTTTCTGTCTCCATAGTTTTTCTGTTAACCTTTTCCTGTCAAACATTCTGGGCCGGTGAAAGAGGTGGGTACCGGGGGTAGTACTATACCCATCCGAAAATTCCAAAGGTGGGTAATTACCCACCTGAAGTTTCCAGCGAAAAACAATGATAATCATAGTGGCCCTTATTACCGGTGTCACTACACGGTGGAAATCAAGTAAAGTGAATGTAGATCCTTATTACGAAAGTTGCTTTAGAGACAAAAGTAAATACTTGGATGAAATTGATGTCATTATTACCATCACACCACCAACATTTTGTTAAAAAAATAGTTTATTTCCATCACAGTGATCAGAGATGTCTATCTCCTCTGTGTGACGAAGAGCAAGCAAAATTTCTCCCCTCGCACTGACAACTTCAACAAGAGCTCTTCTCTTTCACATTTATACACCACTGTTGTGCAAAGTGTGCACGCATCATGAGTGCGTTTGTTTATTTCCTTTTACCTCTTCCACTGAATCGCACCAAAGTGCTAGAGCATTAGCTAATAAATTCTCTGAGGTGGATGCAGATACTTTCACAGAGGTGTACACGCCGGTGAGCACTCTGCTGTATGGTTTTCGTAGATGAAGCGTGGATACGCAAAATCAGCAAAATAAAACAATTTATCGTAAAATTTTCGATTTTCCTTGCAAATTTTTCATAGCAAGTTTGAATTGAAGTTCACAGAAGTGTTCGCTCCTCAACACGCGCCAGTGGTCACTTGGGTGTATTTAGACGAGAGCGCGTGTGAGCGATTCATGCGAAGAGAATGTGTTTCACTCGCGCCAGCTGCTTCAACCATAAGCACGCACTCAAATGCTGTCTATTCGACAATGAGAAGAAGTGCGCTTTCCTCTTTGTGCGGTGAATCGTTTTTTGCATCCTCGGTGTGGCAAAAATCTGACTCTAGCGTGTATAACTCTGGTGAAATGCCATCTCTGACAGTGATCACTTCACTATGCGTGATACTGGTAATAGGTAAAATAAAGTGAAGTGACATGTAAGTGAAGTGAATGTGAAAGTGGATGTGAGAACGGTAATAAGGGCCAGTATTATTTATACCAATAAGAATTTTGTTATTGTAACTCGGAATAATAAAGAAAATCAAAATTATAGAATGCTAATACTCAAGGTAGAGTAAGTATGTGAAGATATACAACAGTAAGATGCGACGTGACAAGGTTCATATGAGCAAGCTGAAGTCGTTTAGTATCTTAACATTCACCTTTTAGTAGAGAAGTCGAGCTGAAGTAACTGATCTTCGATATCGTTACACATGCTGCTGGGATATGCAGTGATGTATATTTCATATAATTGGTGATCGCAACTTCATTTAGTAACTAACCATGTCTAATTTTCTCTGTTTCCCAAACCATTGTTATAGTTTCCTCTAACAAATACGACATACGATCGGAGCCCAAATCGTTTAATTTAGCTATTGTTTTCATTGGCTTGTGGCACGGTGCATTGTCTTGGTTAAAGATAACTTTTTCTTTATCATATGAGTCTGTTTATTCGCTTTTGATTTTCAAACACTTGAATAACTCAATGTAATGTTCACTTTCGATGGTACTCTTTTTTTAAAATAATCGATCTTAATTATATTCGACCATATAAAAACCTGTAGCGTTTTCGGATGGGTTTCTCCGCCTGAATGCGGAGAAAATGATGGATCCATGTTTCGTCCATTGTCTCATATCAACGCAAGGAATCCTTTTTATTGCGACTAAACAGTCCCGAACAGCTATTTGGATCATTGATGCGTTGTTGCTTTAGTTTTATTGGAAGCAAACATGGCACCCATTTAGAAAATACCATTTGCTTGCCCAGATTTTCGCGTGAGATCGTGAAAGCATCTCCAGTTGAGGTGCTAACCATCTCAGCACATCTAATCTCTCGAGCAGAGATGGCATTTCACCAGAGTTATACACGCTAGAGTCAGATTCTTGCCACACCGAGGATGAAAAAAAAACGAAGCACCGCACAAAGAGGAAAGCGCGCTTCTTCTCAGTGTCGAATAGACAGCATTTGAGTGTGTGCTTGTGGTTAAAGCAGCTGGCGCGAGTGAAACACATTCTCTTCGCATGAATCGCTCACACGCGCTCTCGTCTAAATACACCCAAGTGACCACTGGCGCGTGTTGAGGAGCGAACACTTCTGTGAACTTCAATTCAAACTTGCTATGAAAAATTTGCAAGGAAAACCGAAAATTTTACGATAAATTCGATAGCCGAGGAGAGATATGGACAAATTGTCCGGCAGGCAACCAACAAATGCTTCGCGCCGTACCTATTGTTTGCTCGATCGCAGCGATGACACCCAGCTGCCGCTGCACGCGAGCGATGCTGTACTCACAGTTCGCAATTTAATACAACATGCTTGTATTAACACACATTTATTTCATGCAGACCGTAAACTTATTTATTGTAAATTTATATTAAACTTTCAACTTATATTAAAACATTTGAACTTAAACTAGAACACAGTAAATTAGGACGCGATGTCCCTTCGATCGTAGGTAGTCATGCACTGATCTCTGCCTATCATCGATGGTGATAATAACCCTTCAAGAAGGCGCACTTGATCAATTGTTTGATCATCGCTCGTATAACGGTAAGATACGGGTGAATTAATTCGATGTATGAGTTGTATCTCGGGATACACGAAACAGTGGGATTATAGAAGCGAACATATTGCCCCCGCAGAAATAACAATTTCTGAACCGATTATTGACGTTGTATGGATCCATCTTCGTTATGGTAAATTTATCGTGGACTATGGCCTTCCTGTAGCTCATCCCGCGTGGACTCTATATTTGGAGGGCCTTGAACATTTAGTCGATTTCCGTTGAAAGACGTGTGGTTGTAGGTTGACGCTATGTTGATCCGTTCCTCGGAAACATCGAAGTGTTGATCTGCCTCGCAGAAACCGTCGTAGTTGACTATGATGAATTAGCTTGAACGTTAGCATGATGTCTTCATTGATGATGTTGATTCAGTTGTCTCGATCGGGAGAATGCAAATCTTTGCAGCGGGACGTGTGATGATGCCATTTGCAGTCTGGAGTGTCACAACGCGAACAACGCCGTCTTTACCAGGATGCAGTTCACGGACACGCGCCATTGGCCAACGCATCGGTGGAAGGTTCTCTTCTAGAATAATGACAAGTTGATCGGTTTGTAGTTTCACAGGTGGTTTGTACCATTTTGTGCGTGGTTGGAGTGTTGCAAGATACTCAACGTGCCATCGCTTCCAGATGTCTTGCAGAATTTTTTGAATTTGCTGCCATTGATGTAGCCTATTAAACGGAATTGAGTCGTAGTTGTTGTCAGGAACAGAATTGAGCGCAGTTCCGATTAAAAAATGCCCAGGTGTTAGAGCCTGCAGATCTGATGGATCTTCGTAAAGTTTTGTAAGAGGACGTGAATTAAGGCAACATTCAATCTGCGTTAAAAGTGTCTCCATATCGTCAAAGTCGAGTTTCCTGTCACCCAGCACTCGGACAAAATGTTTTTGAGCCGAGTTTATGGCTGCCTCCCAGAGGCCGCCAAAGTGAGAGCCTCTTGGAGGGTTGAAATGCCAACGTATTCCGCAGTCAGAACATTCTCGGGCCATACTATGTTTAAATTCCTTCGCACGAATCAACCGTCGGATGTCGTTGGCTGCACCGACGAAATTCCTTCCGTTATCAGTCCAAACATCAGAACATAACCCTCTTCTTGAAACGAAGCGACGAAAGGCTTGCAGAAACTTGACTGTAGTAAGGTCAACGACTAGCTCTAAATGAGCGGCTTTCGTGGAGAAGCAGACAAACACTGCAACATATGCCTTCGGTGGTGCATCACGTCGGTGTCTAGGTTTGAGATGTATAGGTCCCCAAAAATCAATTCCAACTGTGGAGAACGGTCTTGATGCGGTTACTCTTGAAGACGGAAGCTCGGACATAAATTGCTCGACTAACTTCGGCTTGGCTCGAAAACAGGTTACACATGCGTGTATAATACGACGCACTACACTACGACCTCCTAGAATCCAGAATCGAAGCCTAATGGTGTTTGTCAAGAGCTGCACAGCTGCGTGCAGCAAACGTTGATGGTAGCAACAAATTAATAGCTTGGAGAATTGGTGAGATCCTGGCAGCAGGATCTGATGTTTGGAATCGAACGAAACGGTGGCGCGATCCAGCCGCCCACCGATACGAATAACGTTATCTGTTCCTATTATCGGATGAAACCAACGGAGACGAGAATTTGAAGCTACTGTCTGTGTTTCCTGCAATGACTTCCATTCTGCAGGGAAACTATCCCGTTGAACCAGCCGAACGAGTGTTAGCTCTGCGTCTCTGATTTCCGATGTCGTGAGGGTTGAAAACATTCGTTCCTTCTTTTCCGATCGAAGGTTTTTAGCGAAACGCTGACAATAAGCTGTTGTACGAAGAAGACGCTGATAATCCGAAAATCGAGAGGTATACTCTTCAATGAATGAAACTGACAGAGAAGTTGCTGCCAACATGGATCTTCGCGCCTCGTTCATAGTATCTGAACTGTCTACTCTTTCAAAGATTTGAACAGGCCAAAATTCCTTATGCTTCTTAAGCCACGGCGATCCTTGCCACCAAAGTTCACACTTCAAGATATCATCTGCCGGAAGCCCTCTGGAAACGATATCCGCTGGATTTTCCGCTCCTGCTACGTGATTCCATTCGCAGTTCTGTGTGGCATGCTGAATCTTCGACACTCGGTTAGCGACAAACGTTGACCACGTCGATGGAGGAGATTTCAACCAACTTAGGACTGTTGTTGAGTCTACCCAGAAATATGTTCTCACTGTAGTACGCAACGACTTCGAAATCTTCTCGTACAATTCTGCAGATAGCAGAGCCCCACAGAGCTCAAGACGTGGGATGGACTGCTGTTTAATAGGTGCTACTCGAGATCGCGATGTTAGAAGTGCTATTTTTATCTCTCCTGCTGCATTCATCGAACGAATGTAGGCACAAGAGCCATATGCGAGCTCGGAAGCGTCTGAAAAAATATGAAGTTCGAAGATAGTTGTATTGGGAAGTACAATCAGCCTTTCGATGCGTAGTTCTAGTAATAGGGGTAACTGAGAGCAATATGAGATCCACTTATTTTTCATATTTTCTGGAAGTTCTTGATCCCAATCGATCGATTTACTGTTTTCGTTCTTCAAGCTCCACAGTGCCTGCATGAAGATTTTTGCAATTACTATTACCGGACTCACTAAACCTAGTGGGTCGAACAATTTCGCTATGCAGGAGAGTGTAGTACGTTTGGTAATAGCTGTAGAAGAATCAAAGCAAGGCGTTTCAAAATAATATTTCAGACAATCTGCTTGTGGTTCCCAATGTAATCCAAGTGATTTAATGGTCTGATCCTGGCTAAACTCGACAGTCTGTTTCAGGGCTCGATTATCTTCTGGTATACCTTCTAGTGCGCCCAAAGAATTACTGGCCCACTTTCGAAGCTGTAATCCAGCTGAACCAAACATTGCTTCCATTTGAGTACGCAGTTCAATGGCCTCTTCGACGTTTTTTCCACCTGAGAGAAAGTCGTCCACATAAAAATCCTCACACGTGGCTTTGGCTGCGATAGGATACTTCAGTTGTTCATCCTTCGCCAGCTGTTGAAGGACTCGTGTTGCTAGGTACGGAGCAGCAGCGGTTCCGTAGGTTACCGTTTTCAACTCATAAATTTCGATTGATTCAGCCGGTGACGAACGCCAGAAACTTCTTTGTAACGGCGTATCTTCCTCATGCAGTCGAACTTGCCGAAACATTTTTGCAACATCTGCAACCAGCATTATCGGATGTATACGAGATCGCATGATAATGGAACGCAAATCTTCTTGAATAATTGGTCCTACTAGCATGACGTCGTTAAGTGATAGTCATGTTTCACTCTTGCATGATGCATCAAACACGACCCGAAGCTTGGTCGTACTGCTTGCTTCTCGAATTACAGGATGGTGTGGTAAGAAGAATGATGGTTTTGTTTCTGCTTGTACTGGACTAATGCGCTTCATATGCCCGAGCCGTATGTACTCCTCCATAAATTCGCGATATTGACTAGCAAGCCTAGCATCGCGACCTAATCGACGCTCGATGAGACGAAATCGATGAAATGCTCTTTGTTTATTATCTCCCAATTTGCTCAGTTCTTCGCATTTCAGTGGAAGACGAACGCAATATCGACCATCGATGTCGCGGGAAACAGTGTCTCGAAAGTGATTTTCGCAAAGCGTTTCCTGTATTGAGTATGCTGGCGATGCGTCATCTTCAATGATCCAAAATTTTTCCATTGCACGATGTATATCTGACAGAGTAGCAACGTTACAAGCTACGGGGGAATGATTGACGACAATTTCCATCCTTCCGGTGACGACCCAGCCAAAGACTGAATTTATAAGGCATGGCAAAGTCTCACCCAATGGAATTCGACCTGCCACAGTGAAGAGATCGAAGAATACTTCTGCACCTAACACAACGTCAACTGTCCCTGGTTCATAAAAGGAAGGATCCGCCAGTTGAATTCCAGACGGAATGACCCATTTAGAGGCATCAATAGCTAGAGACGGTAGATCGACTGTCACCTTGGGAAGCACGAACAAATCTATCACATCGCAATATGTTGAAATTCGGGACTTTATCGTCGATCTAAATTTAAACTGTACTGATGTAGATGATTGTCCTATACCTGCAATAGGGAGATCAACCCTACTTCGACGAACGCTCATTCGCTGACAAATGCTTTCGCTAGCAAAGCAGCATTCACTTCCCGAATCTAGTAGTGCTCTAACTGGATACTCGCTTCCCTTGTCGTCAACAAGGATGATTATAGCTGTTGCTAACAGAATCCTGTTTCTTAAATTACTACTTGCATTGCAGCTAACCACACCTGTATGAGTAGCTGGTGTTGATGAAACTCCAATAGGATGGTTTGGAAGTTTTGATGCATCCGACTGGTTGAGCTGTGGTGTGATAGTTGCTGTTTGGCTACTGCCTTCCATTCCTTGGGATGGGCATAATTGGGTATGATGACGTCCGCGGCATTTGCGGCAGCTACCTTCAGAGGAACAAGCCCTCGCCATATGTCCACGGCGTAAACAGTTTCTGCATAATTGGTTGCGACGAACGAACTGCTCCTTTTCATGTGCTGTATACTGCGAAAACGTCTCACATTGATAGATGGAATGCGATCCACTACAAACTGGACAATTACGCATGTTTCCTTGTATAGTTCCATGGTAACCAGTGCGTTGTGAAGTTAGTTTTTTTGTGACTATTTGTGACAGCGTGTCTCCAGATTTGTGAACCACCGTTTGCAGAACATTGACTCGACGTTGAAGAAATTCTATCAACTGACTGAATTTCGTCGTTTGATTCATCTCGGCATATTCCTCCCAATCTCGCCTTGTAATTGTATCCAAACGAGTGCTCAGAAAATGAATGAGCAACACATCCCAATGTTCCGTACGTTCGCCCAGCTGCTTCAGAATTTTTACGTTCGCCTCAAATTTTTCAATTAAGGAATGCAACTCCAATGATGCTTCTCGTTTCATGCAGGGAAAGTCAAATAAAGACTGCACGTAAGTACGCTTCAGACGACGAGGATTGGAAAAGTGCTCCTCAAGCATTTTCCACGCAACTGGGTATTGTTCATTGCATATGGGAATTGTTTGTATTAGTTTGAGCGCCTCACCAGTTAATGAAGAGCGCAAATAGTAAAACTTCTGTATTGTAGATAAGTGTGTAGAGGAATGAACAAGTGATATGAACAGATCATGAAAATTCAACCATGTTTCAAAGTCTCCACTAAACACGGGTAATCTTACGTCGGGCAATTTAACATGGGGTATTTGATGGGTTGGTTCTGGCATCGATCGTTGAGGGTTTTGAGAGTTCATGCTGGGTTTGCTGTACAGTAGAAGCTTGCCTTTAACGCGATAGTACGCCTTTTCAAATTCTGTACGTTCCTTCAAGTAGGCTTCTAGGATTTCCTCGTTTTCTTCCGTGCCTTCTAACTCGCCCTGTACCTGGTTGAATTCATTCCACAATGCAACAAAATTTTCTAGCCGGACCGATACCTCTACAGTGTCTCGCTCTTCTTGATAATTTGTGACGAAAGAAGTGATTTCCGTAAATGATGTGATTATGCTGCGTTTTCGATTTTTCAGTGAACGCAGTTTGCGTTCTATCGCCGACATTTCGTTGCACAGTCACCTACAAGCGAAAGACCGCGTAGACCGAAACAATAAATAGTTAAAATGGAACCTCAATTACCTGATTGAGGCCAATGGATGCCTTGAATAAACTGTTGTTTTTTAAGAATTAGATCCGTCTTCCGAAACGCCCAGAACCTTCAAAATGGCCGACAAATGGTGTGCTCGATCGAAAGGAATGGTGAGCCCAAATTAATGTAAATTGCTCTTAGTGCGACTCGTGATGAAGAAGAAGTTTAGTCCTATTACGGCAAATGATGCTTATCCGTCACATAGAAATTTAAGATTCGGTAGACCAATTAACTTAAATAGAAGTATTGGAACCGCACTCACCTTAGTGAGGCATTATGAATGCCTTGTACTTGTTATTCTACAATGGCGCGTCCGCCATACTATTTTGAGTTATGCGAAAAGCATATGCCGGGTAGACGGATGATTCCTATCGACGTCTATCCGGCTCGAAGGACCATTTCGATAGCCGAGGAGAGATATGGACAAATTGTCCGGCAGGCAACCAACAAATGCTTCGCGCCGTACCTATTGTTTGCTCGATCGCAGCGATGACACCCAGCTGCCGCTGCACGCGAGCGATGCTGTACTCACAGTTCGCAATTTAATACAACATGCTTGTATTAACACACATTTATTTCATGCAGACCGTAAACTTATTTATTGTAAATTTATATTAAACTTTCAACTTATATTAAAACATTTGAACTTAAACTAGAACACAGTAAATTAGGACGCGATGTCCCTTCGATCGTAGGTAGTCATGCACTGATCTCTGCCTATCATCGATGGTGATAATAACCCTTCAAGAAGGCGCACTTGATCAATTGTTTGATCATCGCTCGTATAACGGTAAGATACGGGTGAATTAATTCGATGTATGAGTTGTATCTCGGGATACACGAAACAGTGGGATTATAGAAGCGAACAAGGTAAAATAAAGTGAAGTGACATGTAAGTGAAGTGAATGTGAAAGTGGATGTGAGAACGGTAATAAGGGCCAGTATTATTTATACCAATAAGAATTTTGTTATTGTAACTCGGAATAATAAAGAAAATCAAAATTATAGAATGCTAATACTCAAGGTAGAGTAAGTATGTGAAGATATACAACAGTAAGATGCGACGTGACAAGGTTCATATGAGCAAGCTGAAGTCGTTTAGTATCTTAACATTCACCTTTTAGTAGAGAAGTCGAGCTGAAGTAACTGATCTTCGATATCGTTACACATGCTGCTGGGATATGCAGTGATGTATATTTCATATAATTGGTGATCGCAACTTCATTTAGTAACTAACCATGTCTAATTTTCTCTGTTTCCCAAACCATTGTTATAGTTTCCTCTAACAAATACGACATACGATCGGAGCCCAAATCGTTTAATTTAGCTATTGTTTTCATTGGCTTGTGGCACGGTGCATTGTCTTGGTTAAAGATAACTTTTTCTTTATCATATGAGTCTGTTTATTCGCTTTTGATTTTCAAACACTTGAATAACTCAATGTAATGTTCACTTTCGATGGTACTCTTTTTTTAAAATAATCGATCTTAATTATATTCGACCATATAAAAACCTGTAGCGTTTTCGGATGGGTTTCTCCGCCTGAATGCGGAGAAAATGATGGATCCATGTTTCGTCCATTGTCTCATATCAACGCAAGGAATCCTTTTTATTGCGACTAAACAGTCCCGAACAGCTATTTGGATCATTGATGCGTTGTTGCTTTAGTTTTATTGGAAGCAAACATGGCACCCATTTAGAAAATACCATTTGCTTGCCCAGATTTTCGCGTGAGATCGTGAAAGCATCTCCAGTTGAGGTGCTAACCATCTCAGCACATTTAATCTCTCGAGCAGAGATGGCATTTCACCAGAGTTATACACGCTAGAGTCAGATTCTTGCCACACCGAGGATGAAAAAAAACGAAGCACCGCACAAAGAGGAAAGCGCGCTTCTTCTCAGTGTCGAATAGACAGCATTTGAGTGTGTGCTTGTGGTTAAAGCAGCTGGCGCGAATGAAACACATTCTCTTCGCATGAATCGCTCACACGCGCTCTCGTCTAAATACACCCAAGTGACCACTGGCGCGTGTTGAGGAGCGAACACTTCTGTGAACTTCAATTCAAACTTGCTATGAAAAATTTGCAAGGAAAACCGAAAATTTTACGATAAATTGTTTGATTTTGCTGATTTTGCGTGTCCACGCTTCATCTACGAAAACCATACAGCAGAGTGCTCACCGGCGTGTACACCTCTGTGAAAGTATATGCATCCACCTCAGAGAATTTATTAGCTAATGCTCTAGCACTTTGGTGCGATTCAGTGGAAGAGGTAAAAGGAAATAAATAAACTCACTCATGATGCGTGCACACTTACACAACAGTGGTGTATAAATGTGAAAGAGAAGAGCTCTCGTTGAAGTTGTCAGTGCGAGGGGAGAAATTTTGCTTGCTCTTCGTCACACAGAGGAGATAGACATCTCTGCTCTCGAGGAATGATTTTTCCTTCATCCAACAAGATCATTAAAACTTGCCTAATCCATTGTTTTTAATGGATTTGAGTGCGAGTAACACTTCTCAACCCATTGCTGAGTGCTGGGCTAGCGGGGTTTTTTCCCTTTAAGAAGCAATGTTTTATAAATACAAGGAATTCGTTATTACCATTTTTTCGTAAATTAATAAGTAACATCACTTATATGTCGGTAGGTTTAGTGTTTGTGGTACGATTGACGTCAAAATTTAACACATGTTATCTGAAGGTTGATACTTTCGAAAAATAAGATTTGTTTGACTTTACAAACGTCATCTTTGGGTCGGTCTCGGGACATTTTGAACCAAGTGTGACACGCACATCAGCGGCTGGACTGTTTTGTGCGCCGTTCGATACGCACAGGACACATTTCGATCGAAAATCAACTGTTTCTTCGTATTCGAGGGATTCTTAGTGTCAGTAGGATCGTAGCACTAGCCATGCAATGGTTCTGTACGCTATGAGTCGGGTGCGAAGTCTGTTGAAAAAGAACGTCAAATTCCTTTACAAGTTCAAGTTCAGCACCTTCCATCAGTGGTTTTGAAACTAGTTATGTAGCCCTATGTCAACAGCTCAAACAACCCAAGACAAAGTACCGAAAATGCTTCAGATTTCGAATTTACGCGTCTCATGCAAAGTTATGCCGAAACAAAGTTTTATTAAAAAATTGATCTTTCTCTTTTAAAGGATAAGTATCATTTCTACTTATACCATTAATGTATCCCCTACGAAAAACTACCCACCTTGGCTTAACATGTTTCACCGGCCCTGCAAACATCAATGTAATTTTCTGTTAGTTCAATCCAGGATGCATTTTTTGTTAATTTAATTGAACATTATTAGTTATCTTGAAACTAATTACATCTACTTAATTAGGTTGCAAGAAGAAATTACGAACTTTTAAGTTTTAAGAGAACACGATTTTTTTGGTTCAAAATCTACTTTATTCATCAACATAATATCCATCAAGAACAACGCAATCATTCCAGCGCCGCTCTAACATTTCTATACCATCTTTGTAGAACGATTTATCTTTTGGCTCAAAATAGGCCTCATTTTTTAACGATAACCTCTTCATTCGTGTGAAATTTTTGTTACCGGTGACCTTTTTTTCAGCTCTGTGAACAGCCAGTAGTCGCGGGGTGCCAAATCTGGCGAATAAAGGGAATGTGGGAGCAATACGAAGTTCAATTCATGTATTCTTGCCATTGTTTCGATTGACTTCGGACACGGTGCGATGCCTTGATGATGCGGTCGTGTCTTTGCCATTTCAGCCTTCAAACGCTCCAATAACGCTCCGAAGCAGTTTTTTTACGCGGATTTCCGAAGTTACGCGGTTTTTCGCGGATTTCCGAATTTCCTAAGCAGCTTTTCACACGGATTTTCGAATTTCCGAATCAGTTTTTTTTCACGGATTTCACACTGATTTTAGAATTTCCAAAGCAATTCTGTTACTCTGTTTTCCAAATTCGCGAAGCAGTTTTTTACACGGATTTCAGAATTTCCGAAGCAATTTTTTCACACGGGTTTTCGAATTTCCGAATCATCACTGTCAGTCACTGTTAATGGTATTTCCTTTCTCAAGATAGTCGATGAATATTACACCACGCACATTTCAAAACATCGATTGGGTATAACATTTCCAGCCGATAGTTGTACTTTCGGGTGCTTTGGACAAGATTCACCAGTTGCTGTCCACTCAGATGCCGATGATTTTGAGTGAAGTGATGAATCCTTGTTTCATCCATTGTCACATATCGACGCAAAAATTTCGATTTAAACATGACCAAACACTGCTCAAAATCATCAACACGTTCTCGTTTTTGGTCAATAGTGAGCAAATGCGGCACCCACTTTAAACAGAGCTTTCTCAGAGCAATATATGTTATGTTGATATCTTTACTCACGCAATATAATTTTTTATGTATCAGGTGTACAACTTTGCTTCCATCGTTTTCCGATAGGTGGCTGTACCGGCTGAGGCCGGTCAAAATACATAGATGATAATGCCTTTAAAGTGAGTGTGTACAGTGCCTAACGAATTGTCATCGCCGTTTCAGTGACAGTTGTTCTTGTTTTCGTATAATTCACGCTCGTAAATGTCACGTTCGCCATTTACGGGAAGTTTTACTTTTCTGTTAGAATTCGAAAAAAATGCAACTGAAGCGCATCGAATGCTTTCAAAAACTTACGGCAAACTCATCCTTCAACATGACAATCCTCGGCCTCACGTCGCAAAAGTGGTCAAAAAGTACCTAGAAACGCTGAAATGGGAAGTCTTGTCCCAACCGCCGTATTCCCCAGATATCGCCCCTTCTGACTTCCACCTATTCCGTTCGATGGCACACGACCTGGCAGATCAACATTTTCATTCCTTCGCAGAGTTGGAAAAATGGATTGCTTCATGGATAGCGTCAAAAAAGGACTCCTTTTTTCGAGCCGGGATCCGAAAATTTCCGGAAAGATGGGAGAAAGTTGTCGCTAGCGACGGACAATACTTTGAATAATACATCTGTAAGCACTTTTTCGCAATAAACCTTCAAATTTTGGAAAAAAAAAAAACGGCGAAAGCAAAGTTGTACACCTAATATTCTGGTGTTATCGCCTCATTTGAACGTCCACGACGACGTTTGAAGTCGGCAAACCAACGTTTTATTGTTGTTTCTGATGGAGTGGAATCTCCATAGCACTTTTCAAGCCATTACTTTGGTTGAACGGTATTTTCCCCTTCAAGAAACAGTGTAAAATTAAAACACGAAATTGTTTTTGATCCGTTGTTCTGAAAATAACAAAAGTAGCGCCACTCTTAGCACAATAACTAACAAATTAATGAATAGAATATCGTGAAATTTTAACAGCTGTCTTCTAAAGGTTCTGGTTGGTAAACGACTGGACAACGCGCAATTCAGGCCCTAATGTGGTTCTTAGCCTCTTGTCCAGTAACTCCTATCCCTACCTCCCCGCGGAGCCGGCTGGGGTACGAGCAATCATAGGAAAGATCGGGTAACCAACCCCGGTGGGACCTTGGTCGTATGCTGACAGGGAAGTGGAGCTTGCCTACTCTTTACAGAGAGCGAGCCTACCCGAGCGTCTGTTCCCCATGATGGGGCGGCTCGAAACAGCGTCTGTTCTCTATGTTAGAAGCGGCTGATTACCAGCCTTGCGTCAGTGAGGAACTCTAAACAGTGCTGACACAATGGCCCTCCGGCGTGACAGGAGGTTGGTGCAGGCCTAACAAGCCGCCCGGAAAAAGGAAGTTACGAACAATCGAGAAAGAAAGGAACGAACCTACGACAGCTGTCCACGGCGGGATGTAAAACTCGTCATCGGCGACATGAATGCTCAGGTAGGCCGGGAGGCAATGTACAGGCCCGTGATCGGGAAAGACTGCACGCGACACCAAACGACAACGGTAAACGATGCGTGAACTTTGCAGCCTCACGAGGAATGGTAGTTCGAAGCACCTTCTTTCACCGCAAAGATATCCACAGAGCCACCTGGAGATCATCTGATCAACATACGGAAAATCAAATGGACCACGTTCTCATCGACGGACGATTCTTCTTCGACGTCATCAATGTCTGCACCTACCGCAGTGCCAACATTGATTCTGACCACTACCTTATCGCGGTTTGTATGCGCTCAAAACTATCGACGGTGCACAATACTCGTCGCACAGGAACGCCTCGAGCAGCTACGTAGCGTTCGTACTGCAGAGGAATACGCGCAACAACTGGAGCAAGTGCTACCAACGGAAGAGCAGCTTGGCGCGGCGACTCTTGAAGACGGCTGGAGCAACATAAGGTCCGCCGTGAGTAGCACTGCTGCAACCGTTCTAGGTACGAGATTATCGAATCGAGGAATTGACTGGTTTGACGGCGAATGTCAGCAGTGCAGCAAGGGCGAGGATGCTGCAACACCGCACTAGAGCGAACGAGGAACGATACAGACAGGCGCGGAACAGACAGAACACGGTTTTCCGGAGGAAAAAGCTCCACCAGGAAGACCAAGATCGCGAAGCGATGGAACAGCTGTACCGCGCAAATGACCGCGCAAATGACACAAATGAGAAGGTGAACCGCTCACGTAGAGGCTTCACGCCACAGGCCGAAATGTGCAGAGATACAAAGAACGGCACAGAAATCAATCTGGGTGAATGCTCAGCCGACGGCAGATTCCCAGTACCTGATCTGTCAAAGATAACAACAAAGCCGCGGGCAATGACCAGTTGCCAGGCGAGCTGCTCAAACATGGAGGAGAGGCACTGGCTAGAGCGCTGCACTGGATGATTCCTAAGATTTGGGAAGAAGAGATTCTACCGCAGGAATGGATGGATGGAGTGGTAAGTCCCGTCTACAAAAAGGGCGATAAGCTAGATTGTTGCAATTACCGCGCAATCACATTGCTGAACGCTGCCTACAAGGTACTCTCCCAAATCATTTGCCGTCGTCTATCACCAATAGTAAAGGAATTCGGAGGGCCGTACCAAGCGGGATTTACTGGAGCCCGCGCCACTACGGATTACATATTCGCGATAAGACAAGTACTCCAGAAGTGTCGTGAATACAACGTACCCACGAATCACCTATTCATTGACTTCAAAGCTGCATACGACCCAATCTATCGAGAACAGTTATGGCAGATCATTCAAGAATACGGTTTTCCGGAAAAACTGACGCGATTGGTCAAAGCAACGATGGATAGAGTGATGTGCTACGTCCGAGTATCTGGGATGCTCTCGAGTCCCTTCGAATCTCGGAGAGGGCTACGGCAAGGTGATGGATTCTCTTGTATCTTGTTCAATATTGCCTTGGAAGGTGTGATTCGAAGAAACACGAGTGGCACGATCTTCAGAAAGTCCGTACAACTTTTTGGCTTCGCTGACAATACATACATGAGAGAAAGAGGCTCTAGAGAAGAAACACTACGCCTCCCACCACGAAAATTGATAGACGGTGACGATATCGAGGTGGTTGACGAGTTCGTGTATTTGGGCTCATTGGTGACCGCCGACAATAACACCAGCAGAGAAATTCAGAGACGTATTTTGGCAGGGAATCGTGCGTACTTTGGACTCAGAAAAACCCTCCGATCGAGAAAAGTACGCCACCGTACGAAATTGACCATCTACAAAACGCTTATTAGACCGGTTGTTCTCTATGGCCACGAGATCAGGACTATGTTGGCAGAAGACCGATGCGCCCTCAGTGTTTTCGAAAGAAAGGTAATGAGGACCATCTATGGCGGAGTGCAGATGGAAGACAGCTCAGTGAAAATGGTTCTTGAATCCAATCCGACTGGTACAAGAGCGCAGCGAGCAAGGTGGATCGATCAAGTGGAGGGTGATCTCAGAAGCATCCGTGCCTTGATTTATTTATTTATTTATTTCGTCAAGCAAATGTAGACTACATATAAATTGTTTACAATGTTCACTTACATACTACGCATTATTTCTACGACAAAGCTGAGATTTGATTTGATTTTTTGACATAGTAAGGTCAAGATGTTCGCAGTATTGATTGTAATGGCGCATTATTCGATTGACTGGACTGTATTTTGCATAATTTGTTCTAGTGTTTCTTTCTAAAAATAATTTCCTGGTTCGTAATTGACGGCTAGGTGTATAAAAATTTAGTTGCGATAATAAAGAAGGTGATTGAATGCGTTGAGAAATAATGTCGCTGATAAAATAAAGCATTGCAAGGTCGCGGCGTTCTTTAAGTGTTTGTATATTGATGAGCATGCAGCGTGCTTCATATGATGGTAGAGGAAATGCTGTCCAGTTTAATTTACGAAGTGCATATAAAAGAAATTGTTTTTGAATAGATTCGATGCGTTCTTCGTGAATAATATTATATGGATTCCATACTAGGCTGCAATATTCCAAAATAGGTCTGACATATGTAGTGTATAATAATTTTATTGTGTATGGGTCCTGAAAGTTATGACTGAAGCGTTTAATAAAGCCCAGCATGCTATTTGCTTTATTGATTATGGTATTGTAGTGTTCCACAAAAGTGAGCTTGGAGTCTAAGATTACGCCTAAATCTCTTACAATTTTACATTTTTCTACAAGTTGATTTCCTAGATGTATGTTTGTGGGTATAGTTTCATTTTTCCTACTGAAAGTTATTGAGTTACATTTTTTTACATTAAGTTGGAGTAGACTTTTGCAGCACCAAATGTAGAATAGATTGTTTTCGTTCTGGAATATTACAGCGTCGTTGATATTTTTTATTTCCATGAAGAGTTTCATGTCGTCTGCATATATAAGCACTTTCAGATTTTTGAGTATGAAGGAAATGTCGTTTATATGTAAAATGAAAAGGAGAGGCCCTAAGTGAGAACCCTGAGGTACGCCAGATGTTACATTAATTGGTTCAGACAGAATGTTTTGGAAGCGGACTACCTGTACACGATTCGTTAAGTATGATTTGAGCCATTCAAGAAGAGTATGTTTTATGCCATATTTTTGTAGTTTGTGTAGAAGTAAAGGTATGTCAATACGGTCGAAGGCTCTGCTAAAGTCAGTGTAAAGAGTTTCTACGTAGTTGCCGGCGTCCATTGCATTCAGTGTGAATGTCATAAATTCTAAGAGATTTGTTGTAGTTAAGCGGCCTTCAAAAAAGCCATGTTGTTTGTTTGTTATTACATTTTTAAGTTGATGAAAAAGTTTTTCGTTTACAATTTTTTCAAATAATTTTGGAATGCATGAGATAATGGCTATTCCACGGTAGTTCCGAATGTTAGATTTTGCACCAGATTTAAATATTGGTACAAGAAAGGAAGATTTCCATGCTTTGGGAAAAGTACATTTATTAAGCGATAAGTTAAAAAGTAGTTGTAGTGGTAGTGTAAGTTCTTCAGCAAGATTTTTTAAAAATATTGGTGATATACTGTCAGGTCCAGGCCCTTTTGAGGCGTCTAAGTTTTTCAGTGCTGTCGAAATGTCATGTTCTGATAGATAGTTTACAGAGATGGAGCTAGAAAATGCAGGTATGAAAGAGAAGTATTCACGGTCACGGTCAGTTTCTGAATAAGATGTATATACTTCTTGGAAAAAATTTGCAAATTGATTGCAGATTTCTGTACTATTTTTCCCTACATGTTCGTTGAGGTGCATTTGAGATGGAAAATTGTTGCTTTTTAGTTTAGTTTTTGTGTAGTTAAAAAAGTTCTTAGGGCAAGTCTTTATTTCGTTTTCAATTTTGTGGTTGTATTCTTCGTGTGCTGTGTTAATGGCTATTTTGAGTTGATTGCATAGATTTAAGTAATTTTGAAGATGAGCGTCACTTTTTTCTTGTTTGTAAGTTTTGTGTGCTTTTTGTTTCCTATTTTTCAAATGTTTTAGTTGTGAATTGAACCATACAGGTAACTTGCTGTTATGATTTTTTCTTCTTCTTTTCATGGGCAAAGTTTCGGATAATATTTTGTTTATAATGTGATAGAATTTGTTTACTTCGACGTCGACATTTCCTTCTGTACTCAGTATGTTCCGCCAATTTATTATACTTAGTCTACACTTGACTTCTTCAAAGTCAATTTTATTGTATTCCGGCACTTCCTCATATTCCAAGTCGTAGGGAAGGGATGCATTGTGTGTAAATAATGAATATTCAATTGCGGTGTGAAATGCTTCATTTTTCCATAATGGCAGGTTTGATGCATTCACACAAAAGTCTTCTGTGCAATTTGTGAAAAGAAGGTCTAAATATGCATTTTGTTGATTTTTTACGGAGTTTACTTGATGTAGGCCAAAATTAGAAATTTTGTCGAAAAAGTAGTGCAATGTTTCGTTTTCTCCAACGACTGGGAGTAAGATTGATTCATTTTCAATGTCAGAAATGAAGTCCGCATTACGTTGATTGAAGTCGCCAAAAATATGTAGCTTTACTTCGGGTTCCATATTCGAAATAATTGTGTCTAAAGATTGAAAGAATAATTCAAAAGAGAATTTGTTCGCATTTTCGGGTGGGAAGTAGACAGAGCAGTAAATATGTTCTTCTCCCAATATTGAGACTTTGGCCCATACATGCTCAAATTCTTTATATTTAGGAGTAATAATTTCTTCAGAAGTAAAGCAAGAGTTTATGGCTATGAGGACTCCACCTCCAGATTTTTTCTGACAGAGAGATAAATTTCGGTCGTGCCGGAATACGTTAAAATTATTTCCAAATACTTCTTCGCTTCTAACACTT
This sequence comes from Malaya genurostris, assembly GCF_030247185.1. NCBI lineage: Eukaryota > Metazoa > Arthropoda > Insecta > Diptera > Culicidae > Malaya > Malaya genurostris. The sequence goes on along the minus strand of NC_080570.1, from coordinate 127,582,616 downwards.
TCATCCCAGCTGCTTTCAGTTCCAAGGATTACGTCGAAAGAGGAGGTTATTAAATTTTGATGAATTTCTTTCATTTTGGCCGGGCTTTTCATGCGGTTGAAATTTTGGCAATAGACCAAAATTTCAGTCATATTTTGTCTATGAAGCGAAGAAGTTTTTGAGAATTCTGAAACACTTACATTACTAATTCCTGTTTCTATTCCTTCGTCAGAGGGCGTCGTTATTTCCGAAAATTCGGCCTTGTAAAATTGTGTTCGGCTTCCCGGATTAGTTGGAGTCGGCGGATGTGTTCACTTGTCCAAAATTTTCCATAAGAGTCCAGATCGGCCTGCGCTTCCTTAGGTTTCATTCCATATTCCTGATGCACTTCGATGAAGATTCGTAGAAGGTGGTCAGGTGTTGTTGGAAGGCCTTCTGATGCTAATAGCATTTTTATACTAGTTGGTGTCATACCCTCGATGCATACTGTAGGTTGTTGATTTTTCATGTATGACAAATACAGACGGACGACGTGCATTATTTTCGGGTCACGAAGTCTTGCTTTCAAGAAGCGTTCGTCGCCATTTGCAGATTGTGAAGTAAAACGTACAATTGGAGGACGCATTGGATCAATTTCGAATTGGCTGTCTGTACTCATGTCATGTGATACTGTAGATGTATTTACGTTCTGTGGTATTGAAGATGTGTTCACATAGTTAGTGGATGGTGCAGCTTCGATGTCATTACTTCCTAAGACCGAAGTAGTGTTGTTTTGAATACTTCTTGTTCCTTTGTAAGGGTTGATGGTTTCACCTTTTTGAAAATTTATGAATTTTGAGGCAATATCTGCACCTGGATTCCCGGAGAATTGAACCCGTGCAGCTGCTAGTAGGTCTTTGTCCAAGGGTAAGGTATATTGTAATGACATATTATTGTTATTGTTGTGGCAGGTATTGTTACTATTAGTGTTCAAGTTGCTGTTGTAGTGCACATTATTGTCGTTGTTGTTGTTGTTGCTGCTGCTGTTGTTGTTGTTGTTGTTGTTGTTGTCGTGTTTGCTGTTGTTGGTGTAGTTGTTGTTTTTACTGCGTATACTGTAATTTGTATTATTTTGTTGTTTCCGCTTCCGATGTTTTCGTCTGAGGTTTGCTTTTTCAGCTTGTTTTTCTTGCAGCCGTCGAGTGCGCTGTTTCTTGTCATACTCACTCCAGTCTCGTTTCCAGATTTTTTTACTTCCAATTAAGCGCCAGCCACTGTCGCATGTTTGAATTTCCTTCTCTTTGAGTTCTTCAGCTAGAGACTTAGGTTTGGTATTTTGGTCTTTGGTTCCGATACTGGAGATTGAAGTCGATATTGCTTTGACTTCATCTCTCAATTCTTCCAGAATAGTGTTAGGTATTATTGCAGGGACTTCAGATTTCGTAGGTAGTAAGAATTTTTCTTCGAGGCGAAGAAGCCGTTCGCTCATTTCCTTGATGTGCTGGTCATTGACTTTACTAAAATCGCTAACGTTTTTTTATGGCACTGTGTAACGAGGCCTCGAATGACTGCATGCGCTGACCTACTTTACCGCAAATGTTGTGGTCGTTTCTGCTGATACTGGACAATGACTGCTTCACGTCGATGAGCAAGCGCTCGACACTGTCGAATATTTCCAGGTAATGGGTTTTCATGTCTGCAGTGGTCCGGTGATACGTTTCCGTTTGATTTTTTCTGTGCTTTAGAAGTTGCTTCTGTAGATGAAGTAGTTTTAGAGTTTCAGCTCCTGTCCTTATTAAATGTTGACAGTCGGCACACACTGGTACCATAAATGCCAGAATAAAATTTTCTTGATGCCGCTGCACGCCGATGCAGGCTGAATGGTACGATTTTTCACAGAATTCGCATTTCCAAAGGAAGCGATCGTCAATATTAACACACGATTTTACACCGCACTTCATTATTCTAGATAAAATTTGTCCGAAAGGCTATGAAAAAAGCCCGCGCGCGACGTAGACTACGCGTCAAAGAATAAATAAATATAAATTACTTGCGGAGCGCTCGAAAAAGCGAACCGCGCCCGATGACTGTTCGAGGCGAAAAAATTGGCTGGCGACGAGCAGCCATGGACCGAGTTATGTGGAGACGTATACTTGAAACAGCAAATGACACCCCAGGACTATAGATGTTAGGTAAGGTAAGTAAGAGAGTGTGTAAGTGTTTAAAAATAAAATCTGTGCATTTCGATAGAAACAGTATTGCAAAATCTGGCTTCAACTAATGGCATTACCAAACCAAAGTCCCATTTGCTTATTTACGTTTTGTCTTAGATTCGTCAGTACATTGAAAGCTTGTGTATGATAACTTAAAGTGTCATGTGTGGTGGAATGTCTCTACCTGAATTCAATTTCGACTTATTAGACAATTATATGCGATTTGCTGAGTAAACTGGTATTACATAGGCCGAAATTTTGTTAAAATCATTAAAATCTGGCAAAAGATCTGGTTTGTAAGAGTGTCTGTTGAAATGAATCAAATCAGGAACATTGGCAACACTACTTACATGTGCAGTACTGGAATGAGTTCTGGATCGAAACCAATTGGGCTTGCTGCCCTTCATTCTAAAATTCCATGTGGGTTCGCTGCAATAGAACTTATTGCAAAAAAATCAGTGAAATAAGATAGAAATGATTGTTAGCAATAAAATGCTAGCAAATTGATACTGCCACAATCGCAAGCTGAAAATTTGCATAACACATTTCAACTAGCTTCGAGGAAACTTCGAACTCAAATTTCCAACACTGCGTGGAATCAAAACATCATCAAATAAAATTAATTATCCTCCGGTCAATTACTGATTGGTCCCCCGCATAAGTTCCGAAACCGAATGTTGTTTCGTTTCATTATTCTATTTCTACCTTCTAACACAATAAATACGTTTCGTTTATCTAACGAAAGTGAACCGAGTCTGGCCACAAAACCATATCTAAACAATTGAAAACCATCGCATCTCTAGCAGGTCGTCACAGCTTCGAAACCCGGCGCCCCTTTCCCGTGCTGCCCACCGTTTGTCGAGTAAAGCTTTTTCCCCCTCTTGGAGCTCGGCTGGGAACAAGCCTGCAAATTTATGACCGTCGAGCGGTGAAACAAGAACTACAGGTATCCTTCCCGCAGTTCGGATGTAATATTTCCGCTGATAACAAAACCACTCTGCGGCCATTCACCGACGCGGCGGACTGTCCGGGGCAAGGTATCTCGAAGACGATGATAATAGATCTTCGAATTATGTATCACCGACAACGCGGAGAATGAAATTGCAGCGCAGTTAAGGTGAAAAATGGCGTATTTTAGGCTGGCAGGAGACCACGAAACCCGCGCAAGGTTTCGTCCTCTGGGCAACCGAGAAGATTACGAAATTTGATTATATTTGCCATGTGATTAAGTCTCCTTCCATTTCACGTCGACGTTTGAATAGATCGTAAGCCGTCGTCTGATGAGCACGCGTGTTTTCTTTCATTTGCCAATTTGTCGAAGACGGTTCTAAATTTGCATCCGAAGTTAGCTGCAATGTGATTGAACTTTTATGACTATATTGGAGTAGATCTTTAGACGTGAAATTACCACCCATCAAGCTAAGATTTGCGTCGGTCTCTAACATTATCTGACGGACGGACGTTTTTAGCGAAATTAAACAAATTGAAATGAGTGCTCATATCCGCCCTGATATTTATTCATCGGATCGAGTCATGAAGATGAGAAAATTCATATCACTAAGATTCGACTAAGACCTTGAACAGACTGAAGTGATTTAAGTTTGTGATTTTCCAGTAACCGGCTGTGGAAAGTACCTTGGCATTAAGAACTAACGAACGGAAAAGTATTACTAACCTCTCGAGAGACTTTGAATAGAGTTATAATTACATTGGTCTAAAGTTAGGTGCTCCTGGTTGATGCCAATGAGAACATTCCAAGGATATAAATTATGCGGGACGTGGTGAAGAGCTTCTTTCTAATCAGGAGTCAGAACAAATTGGCTCAAGTGGAACGTTGTTCTGACTTATCAAAACAGCGTAATTTCATTTCATAATTTTTCCCTAAGGCAAAAAGACTACAAATGAAAAAAAAAAACAGAATAGACTGGATATTTATAACCAACTAGCTGACCCGTCGAACTTCTTCTCGCCCAAAAATTATTTATTCGAATTTATGTTTTCGGACAGAAGTATTGTCAAACGACTAAGTGGTCAACGTTTCTCTCCATTATTTATCTGATTACTTAATATTTTACAGATACAATCAACAGAATTTGACACACACTCGCTTTAGCTCAAAAAGAAGAGATATCACCAAAGATTAATGTGAAAATATGAAATACTTCTGTTAAGAGAAAATTGAATAAATGTACAGATTTCTATTTTGAACACTTCAGTATTAATGTTCACCCGACAGAACAAACTTTGAAGCAATTTCTTATACACAAAAACAACTATTTTGGTGTTCGGTAATAATTTTTACGGTAACGATCTGTAAAATATTGTTTTAACTGAAAGATACGTAAAATTTATCCAACTTATCCAAGTCATATGTAAAAGTTACGATGCATTTACTGACACGGTCTGTGAACTCTGAAATGTAATTTCAGAGTGACGAACTCAGTAGAAGTTTTACCAATATTCGGAAAATAATAAAAAAATAATGAAGAATTTCAGTAATTATCACTATACATTCAGCAGAAATACAGATCTGTCAAATAACATCATTTTTGGACGTAAATATGTGAAAATTTCTATATTTGTAGAAAAAAAATAGTGGTGCAAATTGATTGCTGTGCACAAAATAGATAATACTGATTCCTGGCAGTAAGTTTCCATTGAGTGAATATATTCAAAAAGCCTTCTACAACATTTTATTTCAGCACTCTAAAAATATGAGCTCTAATAAAGTGTATATTTTCAGGTATTGCGGAACTTTTGATTGCTTGGAGACGACGCATAAATTTTAATTTGATATTGATCTTACCAGTTTGAACATTCTTCACAGAATATAAAATATAAAATAGTCACAGAATATACAACACAGTTTCGTGAAAACTGTATGTTTAATGAAACTACCCTGGGTCAGTTTCAGTTTTCTTAAGCGAAAACGACATTAGTAAGCAATAATGTTGTTACCCAATTAAGCACGTGGTTCGAAATGACGAATCACATCGATCAAGTATGCATGTGAAATCTCCACACAAAATATCTCGTTGCGCGCCAAACATCAATCGTAGATCTAGCAAGCATGGGCGACTTTTTCAGTAGAAAATTCCATTTTCCATACAAAACAACTATGCGGATTTTTCACACTTTTCCGGCGAGTTTCCTTAATTTTTTTGATGTGCGATCCCGGTGGGGTTAAAAACTGATCGAACAAAAAAAGAATTATGTAAATCTGTCCATCCGTTCTTAAGTGATGCGATTATAATGGATAACCACTGCATTTTTATATACATAGATTAAAAACGGTTCTGCCAATCAGGGCCGGTGAAAGAGGTGGGTACGGTGGGTAGTCCTACCCACCCGAAAATTCTAAAGGTGGGTAATTACCCACCTGAAATTTCTAATGAAAAATAATAGTATATTAGTATCATTTGTAACAATAAAAATAGTCTTATTGTAACTGAGAATAATAAATAAAATCAGTATTATAAAATGCTAGTACTCAAGGTAAAGCAAGGATGTGAAGATATACAACAAAAAGGTGAGGCGTGGTCATTTGAGCGAGCAGAACACTTTTAGTGACTTAACTTTTACCTTCAACCAAAGGGGTCGAGTTTTAGCATCTCATTCATGCAAATCACTCGAGTCTCTGGTATGCCGGAAAGTACCGAAAAAGGTCTTTTACCATTTACTCTACGAACTGGTAAAAAAATAATTACCAGAAGTTGCCAGTTTCTACTTGCGACAGCATTCTTATACACATTGAGTTCTTCACTGTATGGATATTTTTCTCAATCTCTATACAGCTAGTTGAACATCAGAATGAAAGGTTTGTTCGAACTATTGCTTATGTCCCCAGAGTCACAGCGTGCTGGATGTTTAGCCTAGGTTTAGCACCGCTACCTGATGAAAACCCATCATGCTATTTGTACTTTTTCACTATTAGAGATAGTGAAGAATTAATTGTGTACGAGAATGCAGCCGCAAGTAGAAAGTAACAACTTCTGATAACTATTCTTTTGTCGGTTCGGATAGTAAGTGGTAAAAGACCTTTATCGGTACTTTCCGGCATACCAGAGACTCGAGTGATTTGCATTGATGAGATGCTTAAGATCAACTCCTCTTGCGAATGTTTAATTAGTAAAAGATTTCTGCTTGCTAAAATCAACCTTGTCACGTTTCACCTTTCCATTCTTTATCTTCACATAAATGAAATCACTCAAAATCTTTTGACGTAGGATTGCGTCTTTGTTTTCTATACCGGGGTGCAAATTCAAAATATAGAAGTAAAACCATATAGACAGTGGTTAGGTTTTGAACATCTACATCTCAACCACGAACAATGTCTAATTCCCGCTGTTTTTCAAACCATTGTCATTCCTCTAATTGATATGACGGTTTCGTATACATAAGTTCACGGTTTCCATATGATTTCTGCTCTTCAATGAGTACGTTCGCATTTGAGAAAATTACTCACGGAAAACCAAATACAGTGTCGAATCGACTTGCACTCTGTGCGGTTCGATACTGCCGTAGAGAAGGTTGCTTACACATCGTCCAAAAAGTTCAGGAACTAACTAGGAAAACAACATTTCTTTAGCAAAATTTCTTTATTTACTATCTAAATTTTTTATATCATACTTATAGAATGATTTGTCCATGGCCTTAACATAGGCTTCAGTTGCGGCGATGACTCTCTCAGATCATCAAATGACAAGTAGTGGCTGGGGGCTAGGTTATTGAGAATATGGTGGGTGAAGAAACAGATCGGTGCCCAATACGTTCAATTTGGCCATTATTTTCATTGACTTGTGGCACGGTGCATTGTCTTGGTTAAAGATGATTTTTCTGCTTCATATGAGGCCGTTTTTTACGATTCCATACTTCAAACGCATTAATAACTCCTAACGCATTAATAACTAAAAACTTTTGTTGGTACTTCCTTTTCAAAATAGTCGATGTTAATTATACCTCGAGCCTTTAAAAACTGACGCCATACTTGTTGCAGCTACCTGTTGCGGTTTCCCCTTTCTAAATGTTGAAACAACTCCGGAGAATAAAGATAGATCCATGTTTCGTCCACTGTTTCATACCAACACAAGAAATCCTTTTTATTGCGACTAAACAGTGCCGACCAGCTCTCTGGATTGTTGATGCGTTGATGCTTTTGATAGATTGTGAGCGAACGAGGCACCTATTTGGAAAAGATTGTTTTAATGCTCAGATTTTCGCATATGATCATAAAAGCGCTTCCAGTTCAGTCGGACTTGGATTTTGTGTTCATCCATAACGATTTTCAAAACTTGCTCACATTTTTTCCAGATGACTGCTTAATTTGGTCACCTTAAAATCAGAATACCACAAATCTTTGTTTTTAATCTGAATGCGGGTAACACTTCTTAAACCATTGCTGGACTTGCCCGGTTTTTCCTTATAGGAAGCAAAGTTTTATCAATGAACGGAATTCGTTATTTTGAAGTTTTCGTAAATCAAAAAGTAACGCCACTCATATGTCGGTAAGTTTAGTGTTTGTGGTGCGATTGACGTGACACTTTTGACATTTGTCTTCTGAACGATGATGATAGTTTTACATTACAAACGTCATCTCAGTCGGTTCCGGGACTTTTTTTAACAATGTGCTATGCACATCAGCGGCTGGATTTGTTTTGTGCACCGTTCGATTCGCCCGGGTTTGTGGTTCAATGCATACGGCACTGGTCTTACGAGCCAGTTGTCATATGTTCGAGCCCCGACGTGGAATGATTCATAGTGTCAGTAGGATCGTAGTACTAGCCATAAAATGATTCTGTATGCTAAGAATCCGCTGCGAAGTCTGTTGAAACAGAAAGGCCGAATTCCATAGAAGGCATGTAATGTCCAGACATTGCTTTTGATTAATGCGAGACATCTTTCACCATCAACCCCAACCAAATAAACGATCAGGGCAATCAAAATTCTCAAAGAAATAATTTCGAAAATTTGCAAACACAAATAAGTTTATACGGAACCTAAAAGACTGCTGACTTAATCGCCTTTATTCTGAATAACGTCGTATCAATTTTACGATCGTATTGCATTTGTATTCTTAATAACGCTAGCAAAATCAAAGGTAGCAAGGATTCGATCGAACCATATTCGATCGAAAAATCAATACGTCGTTATTCAGAATAAGGGTGAATATTCCAAATAAATATTGGCAGAATTTTGTAGTTTGATATTGTATTTAACCCTTAAATGCGCAAGCTTCGAATTTAAGCGTATCATGCAAAGTTATATCGAAACAAAATATTATTTAAAAATCGACTATCGACTAATACTAATACTTCAAAATAGTGGGTCGTTCTCCCCGGTACGAATACCTGGGCTTAATATGTTTCACCGGCTCTGCTGCCAATTATGTAGTGCAAGAACCTAGCAGGAACAAAACTGCTAATAACAGCTAGATGAAATTTTTTTCCGAAAAAGGCCGGCAAAGAAGCAGCGAAAGACGCAAACACAAAAACTCAAATCAGCGTCTGACGACAAAGCAGAGAGTGAAGGTAGACTTGCGACACGACGTGCAGTGATTGATGACGGAGGGGTTGCCGTGGCGCCCGAGTCGAGCAACGCGAAGTTTCTTCTAGTCAATTAGGCTATTTCTTCATGTTTTTTCACATGCAAGGTAGTTTAATTGGCAAAACAATTTCCCCAGATAGAAGCTAGCTACGGATTCGAGTACCATCTCTGCGGTTACTTTTTCGCGGTTTTCATTACATATAGTTAATTGTATTCCCATGTCATTTTTTCAATCTTTTTTCTCGTTAGATACACCGAAACCTCCATTTACGAACTAAAGAGGTTCGTAAATCGAGGTAGTTCGTAAAAAAGTTTAGGTTATTTTCGTTTACGGTAGGTACCGAAAAATGAGGTTTGAGGTCGATGCGAAATTCAAGATGGCAACTTTCGGTTTATTGTTTTTCTTTGAAACCCCTTTTACCCACAATATGGGTATTTTTGGAATGGATTTGAGGAAAACGTGTCGGAAATCTATGTTTGGAGTCGTTCCGAAATCCAAGATGGCGGCTTACGGTTTTTTTATATTTCTTGGATTTTGGAACGACTCTCAACCAGTGCGGTAAAACTTCATTTCACCTGGTCACTTAAAGTTTTGCTTGCTCAGTTTCAAGTGCTTGTGTTTCAAATGTTGTCTTCACTGTTGGTAGTGAGCAAGCTGGAATGAATAGGCATGGACATCAATTCGATAACTCAAACTCTCTTCGGCCGTTTTCAATTATCACCAGCAAGTTTAAATCGTTAACTAATTTTCAGGCACGTATCCAAAAGGGGAGCGTGAGGGTCTCCCATTTTGGCCCCTCCCGAAATCAGAAACAGAAACGAAAAAAAAATTGATAAATATTAGCAGGCTATTTTTCCTGCATACTACACCGTGCGGTAGAGGTTTTGAGAGTTTCATGATGGTCGAAATTCCACCGTCAATAATGCACGCGAATCCCTACAAATGACTGTGTGAAAACTACATAAATGGAGGTTAAAACCGGTGCAAAATGAACGACAATAATAATAATATATAAAATTGCACTGGACGACCGGAAAGAGAAAGTACGCGAGCATGCCATAGTTGAGAGAAATTCTGCAGATGAGGAAGATATCCCACACATTTAGAACTACAAAGATGAACGCAAGCGCACTTTGAATACGTGTTTGGCTGGATCTATTATTATACGTCAGAGAACAAAATGATTACTCGACAATGGAAGAAGTCGATAGATTGGTTTTCTGCTATTGTCATAGTCTAATTTTGGAGGACTACCTCCAAACAGAAAATGAATGCAAGTGTATTCGCTGTAAAATTGTCTTCAATGAAGCACACGAGCATCGGAATCATGGTTAAAATCAAAATCAATTTAGGGTTTCAATTACTTGTCGATCCACCTTTTTCACCTGGTTGGGCTTCCTCGGACTATTATCTGCTCCTAGACCTCAGAGATGCCAGATCTGCAGATTTGTGTGTAAATCTGCAGATTTCGGGTATAGTGCTGCGGACATTTTTTGTGGTGCAGACATTTGAAAATCGAGTTTTTCGCTTCAAATGTACAGACTTTTGAAATTTCCGCGACCTCAGTCAGTTTTGCGTGTCATACTTAATAGAGATATTGCTGCCAGCAAGGCATGCTTGCTGACTGCAGATTTTTTTTCACATTTACAGACTTTTGAAACCCTGTCTGATGATATTTTAAATTTTTACCTGGCATCTCTGCTAGACCTCAAGGCATCTCTGAGAAATCGATTTGAGTTTCGTTTTAGAAATTTAGACAGCTACTTCCGGAAGCTGAAACTGAATCCAGGGTGGACAAAGTAAGGTGGTATGACCATTAACTAATAAAACCTGTAAATTTAGAATAAGTCTTTCGTTCTCCACGAATCGGAGTAAGGGAGCTACCTGGGACTACTTCTTTCTGTACTACTTGCGAATTCTTGTTATGCCGCAAGTATCATAAAATTGTTGTGGTGTAATACCTGATGCTGGAGACGTATTTGAGTGTTCATTCCATCATATTATTCGTACTTTGTTAGGGGTGTATGGTTTCTACTAGGGAATCAAATTACCTGAAGATCTACGATACTTAGGGGATGCGCATGATTTTTTCTCAGCACACTGATGGTCTCGGTAACAATTTTTGCCAGACAGGTTATACAATCACAGTGAAAATCGACTTTTGAACCGAATTCCGGAAGGCCAAATGTCATATACTATTCGACTCAGCTCGACGAACTGAGCAAAAGTCTGTCTGTGTTTATGTTTGTGTGTATGTGACAAATAATGTCACTCGATTTTCTCCAAGATGGCTGAGCCAATTTTCACAAAGTCAGATTCAAATAGAGGGTCTTACGATCCATAGATCGCTATTGAAATTTATCCCAATCCGACTTCCGGTTCCGAATTTACAAGGCAATATGTGCAAATCTACGAGAGAAGGCGCGTTCAATTATCATTCAAATTTCTGAACCGATTTTTACAAAATAAAATGCAAATAAGAGGTCTTGAAATTTTTTGAAAAATGCCCGAAAAGTTGATCCAGATCCGACTTCCGGTACTTTTTCACAAGCGATGGCGCAACGAGGTGCACATTTTTCTAAAATTTACTGGTAAATTCTAGTTGCCAGAACTTGTTAGTTGCTGGATATATAATTTCAATTTGGCACCGGTAATAGTGATATAAAGCTCCAAAAATGGAACTCACTTCGATTTCTCAGCAACAGTTAAACCTATTTTCACAAATCTTGATTCAAATTAAAGCTCTCAGTTTCTTAAAAGATACTGTGCAATCCCATTCAGATCCTACTTCCAGCTCCGACCATATAGGGCGACGAGCATCAAAACATTCAAATTGTTATACAAAACGATGCAAAATAGGTACGCATCGGTACGGAAGAAGAAAACGCACCCGCCTAGCACACAGCGTGCTTTGTTCAATTTTGTATAGCGTGCAGGGTTGCCTCATTTAAATCTATATTAACTTAACATAACTATTTTCAAATTGAACAGGTGATGGTAGTTTATACCAAAGAAAGTTGTTGATTTCATGTTTGAAAAAAAAAAAAGTACGGGTGTGTAATGTCAGAGACATAACTGGATGTCGTGAATACGAATAAAACTGACACGATTTCTTTACACTTTTGAATTCGAATTGATAGTTGATCGATTGTGTGAATTGCGAAACTTTCCCCCTTTTCACTACTAAAATTTTAAACGATTTTTGACGTCGATTATCTCAATTCGGTTTTACATATTTCATTGAAAGAAATTATCAAGATGCTGTACAGGATTCATTTCTTCCTTTTATAAGGGCCAAATTGTGGAATTCTCTACGATATTTAGCATAGTTCGGAACATTTTTCTCAAACGATTTTCGCACAGCAAGTGCACGAAGCAAACCAAATTATTTTGGATTTTCACTAAACTGATGATTTCTACCTTCGAATTTCAAAATTAGTTCTTTAGATAACATTTAAAGCCATTAGACTGGCTGATTTTATATAATGTTGTCCACTTTTCGTTTCTTGTTTTCTTTCGTCCCAATGCAACCAGCAGCTGATGCAATCGTTCTTGCTTGAATTGAAACTAGCTTTACGTACAAACCGACACATTCGTTCGCAGTGCCAAATGATGCGAAACTGGTTTAATGCGTCTTCTCGCCTTGACGACCGGAAGGCAAATGAGAACTACGACCTTGCATAAATATCTGTTTATTAATCTTATTTTTGGTATTACATCAACATTTTACAGTACAAGTGTTTTGACCCTTTGACCTTTCATCTTTGTTGTTTATACGATTCGTTGTTAATAATAGGTGTTTTAGTTACTCTTGTTTTACATACTAATGTTTAATCATAATATTTATTTTAATTATTTATAAAATGTCTACCTACTTATAACTATCCCTAACCTAATACGTACAAATTTTGAATTATTTGTATTTCAGAGATTGAGCACCTCTCTTCAAATTTCGTGCAGTATTGTTCGAATTTTTGTTCTAGTATATCCAGTGAGGCCATCTCATGTACTTCACTAGTCCTTGTCCAAGGGGGTAGATTTAGAATCATCTTTAAGATCTTACTTTGAATGCGTTGAAGCCTAAGTTTGTGTGTTCGTGCACAACCCCGCCAAACAGGGACTGCGTATTCAATTGCGGGGTAGATGATTTGTTTATAGACAGCCATCTGATTCTTCAGGCATAGTTTAGATGTTCTACAAATCAGCGGATACAGAGACCTAATGAGTATGCTGCATTTTTGAACGATTTTGTCAACATGTGACCTGACTGTCAGATGTCTGTCAAAGGTGAGTCCTAGATAGATAACTTCATCGGACCATTGAATGACCTCATCACCGAATCGTATTCTGCATTCGTCTGATGGAACAAGTTTTGGAGATCTTGAATGTGGAAACAAGATGACCTGAGTTTTTGCTGCATTGATCACAATTTTCCAGCTTGTAAAATATTCTGTTAAAGCGTCCAGACCTGTCTGTAGTTTATTTTTCAGAGCATTAATGACACGACCTTTGTAAAGAATGGCAGTATCATCAGCAAATTGTGACAGAACACCACCACCTGGAAGAGGTGGGATGTCTGATGTGAAAATGTTGTATAGAATGGGACCTAGGATACTTCCCTGGGGTACACCAGCAGGAATAGTAAATCTTTCTGAAAGTGCATTATTCAGAGAAACCTGGAATGCTCTATCTGCAAGATAATTTTTGATAATTTTAATAAGATACATGGGAAAATTATACCGATGCAGTTTGAACACCAGTCCATCGTGCCACACATTATCGAATGCCTTTTCAATATCCAATATTGCCATGGCAGTCGTTTTGGACACTGATTTGTTTTGCTGGATGACGTTGTTAACCCTTGTGAGCTGGTGGATGGTGGATCTTCCTTTCCGGAACCCAAACTGTTCTTCCAGAAATATATCCTGTTCATCTGCAAAAGCAAGAATTCGCCTTTGTATTGACTTTTCAAACAGCTTGGATAGGGCAGAGAGTAAGCTGATGGGCCGATAGCTCTTGGAAAAGGAAGGATCTTTCCCCGGTTTCAAAACTGGGATAACTTTAGCTAACTTCCACATTGAAGGGAAGTAACCAAGCTCCCAGCACTTGTTAAAAATTTTAGCTAAGAAGACAAATGAGCGAATACTCAAATGTTTCAGCTCAATGTTGAATGTGTTGTCGAAACCGGGGGCCTTCATATTTTTGGATTTTTTCACAAAAGCCATCAGCTCATTCGCAGTGACTCTACTTTCCTCAGGAACTAAGCTGTCTGATTGGTCAACCTCAGCTACGCTATCAGCAACGGCTCTTTCATATGGACTAACAATGTTGAGTCCTAAATTGTGAGAACACACAAACTGCTGGCCTAGCGCATTTGCCTTCTCTACTGGTGTGATTAAAGGTATTCCTTCAGCTGCGTCCTGGGGTGACATCAGAGGAGGCTTCGGTTTTTTCTTAAGCACCTTCGTTAAGGACCAGAAGGGCTTTGAATGTGGGAGAATTTCTCGAAGCTTTTGCTGGAAGTTCCTGTTGCGAAGCTCAGATATCCTTTCCTGGATTATCCTAGTTAAGTTGTTATAAGTAGTCTTCCTATCTAGGATGCCAGTTCGTTGATACTGCCTCCGGTAGATATTCCGAAGTCGGATGAGTTTCTTGGTGACACTGTCGATTTGAAGAGAGGAACTCGGCATATGTTGTACTGGAACCGTCCTATCACGAGCGACTGTGATTGAATGCTGGAAGGAAGATAGGGCCGCATCGATTTCCATCGGGGAATCTAGTGGAACATTGATATTAATAAGTTGGTCGGCGATTTGTTGAAATTGGACCCAATCGGTGCGATAATAGTTCCTCCGTGGTTGAATAGGCACTGTTTCTGGTGAAGATCCCAACGTCAATATTACTGGAAAGTGGTCAGAAGAGAGCTCGTAGAAGACAACCGGAGAGCTGTCTATGGCGATGTTGCTGATGAATATATCCAAAATGGAATGAACTCCCGATCTGGAAAGTCGCGTTGGTTGATCCGGAGCGAAGATGTTGTATTGTCCAGCTTCGTAATCTTCGGCAAGTACGAATCCGTTTCGATTCTGTCTTCTGTTTCCCCACAGCTCATGCCGTGCGTTCAGGTCCCCAGCAATGATGAATTTGTTCTGTCGTCGAGTGAGCATAGCCAGATCTCGCTTCAATGATGCACACGTACCATCTCGAAGATTTGTTTGTTTGGGGCAGTACGCTGCAATGATGATGATGGGTCCCATCGTCGTTGTAATCTCAATTCCGATGGCTTCTATGAGTTGCAATTTAAAGGCTGACAGAAGCCTGTGCTGAATGGATCGTTTAATGGCAATGGCAACTCCCCCTCCTCTGGTAGTTGCCCTGTCGAGCCTGTGAATCCTGTAATTGGAAATAAAAATAGAAATTTCAGGTTTAAGATGAGTTTCAGTTAAAATAGCAATATCGGCATTCTTCTCTTGAAGAAAGTCGGACAATTCAGCAGTTTTGCTCCTGAGTGAGCAAGCATTCCAATTTACTATAACCAACTCATTATATTGCATATTCGATGATGAATTTGCCTAAGGCGTTGATTTGATCTAACCGCGTTCTGCAGTTTCGTAGTTTTGTTGTCATTGTTTCAAAAATGACGATCAGTTGTTCAGCAGAGAATAAATCACCAGTCATCCTTTGCTTGTGGTTGATTATTGCCCCATCCAGGAGGGATTCTTGAGGAAGATTCTTTTTGAGATCCAGCGGCTGAAGTCTTTGGATTGCTGCGAGGAAGTGGCGGCAAATTCGGAATATCCCTCTTCGGTGGGAGCCGTGGGAAATTAACTTCATCCTTCTGTGGAACATTCTTGCGCGTTGATTGTTTGCGGGACGCCTGTTGTCGAATTTTTGTGAACTCAGCACGTTTGGGACACGATTTGCTAGTAGATGGATGGTCGTCATCACAGTTCACACATTTTACAGCGATGTCATCTAGTAGGCAATCGTTGGTATTGTGTGGTTCGGCACATTTCCCGCACCGACTTTTCATGTGGCAATTCCTCGCTCCATGGCCGTAGTTCAAACAGTTCGTGCACTGTGTGACATCCCGATGTACCGGTTTATACTTTTGCCATTCGATGATTATGTGAAATAACGATTTAATCGTTTTCAGTTGACTCATGGTGATGGAGCCCTTCTCCAGATGAATCAGGTACAGTTGATCTCTAAACTTTTTGTCCGTATTATGGCGCTTCATTTTAAATACCATCAAAGGCTTTAGTCCAGCCTCCGACAGTGCCTGCTTTAGTTCGGCTTCCATCATGTCGGGTAGTCCTCGAAGTACAACCTTCATAGGTTTGTTGGCGGCAATATCGTGTGTGAAGTATTCCGCTTTTGTCTGCTTCAGATAACATTCCACTCCTTTGTAGTGGTTCAAAGCCGGAACAGTTATTTTGTAGCCTTCAGTACATAAACGGATTGTTGCCTGTAGTCCTTTGCTGATCAGTGTGTTGAAATCCGAGCGTAGAGTTGGTGTGAAGCCCTTCAGGTAGAAAGGCGGCATTTTTTCCTTCTTCTGCAGTTCTTCTTCGACATCTACTGGCAGATCAGCATATTGGTTTTTACTCAGCAAACGGTCGTTTACCTGTACATCACTTGGCTTCAGACGCTTAGCATCCTTTGGATCCTTCTCGGATCTATGGCGGTTTTTACCCATAGCGTGGGTAGGTAGACAACTGCGAATAAAAAATAAAACAAAATCGAAATTAGTCGTAATAGGTTATTCGTCTATCCACATCGAGTGTTAGATGACGAATGATCGATTTTCGACCACGGCTCCCCTTTTATAACGTTCAGTTGAAGATATGTGCCTGACTACCTCAAAATCGTCGTCCTTGCGCGAAAAACCCAAGCAAAAGTAAAGAATTTTTCGCGTTGTTTTAAAATTTTCAAAAAACTTTATTTTTGAGTTGTTTGTTGTTATCTCACAGTGTTCAAAATATTATCCTAAATTCCTGATCATATTTTTGATGAAATAGTGAAAGAATTGTGTTCCGGCCATTAATACAAGTCGAGATATTCACGATTAAGTTCTGCCCATTCTTCCATATGGCTAATTTTGAAAAGGCACCCCATAGTAAAGTAAGTCGTATTCACGACAAAAAATCTTAACAGAATCTTTTAGAGATGTTTTCAAAAACCATAAGTGTAATGAGAAAGACATCATTACACCATTAGGTGGATTGAAAAAAGGTTTTACTCGGTAATTTGAAGGGGAAAAAGCTTGCTTTTACCCCCAAATTTATGCTAGGTGCACATAACCATTTTCTTAAGGGGAAATGTAGCGTCATAAATGCGCGCAAAATTTCATCCGCTTCAATTGAACGAACCGTCGCACAAAGCAAGAACTTTTTTCAATGATTGAGCGCAGTGGGTTTACCTCTCATTTTATTGGCTTGTAAAAAAGACTGGACGTAATGGATTTTTGAATCCTTTACACTTTAAATATATGCTAATTCAATCGTTATTGTTAGTGATTACTCTTACACTAGAGCTATAAATCATACGTAATTATGAATGACTAACTTGAGGCTATATAGATATGTATTGACCAATTTGCTAACCATGTATATGCCTGAGTTTAGTAGCAAGCATGGATTCTCCTTCAAAAGAACGATTGAATACGAGATAACATTCAAGTATTTTCGATATCTTTGCCAGTCATTCACCAGGCCCTTCCCGCCGATGAGATAGAATTTACGTAAAAGTATTTACTTGACTCGCATGATAGAGCGCGGTCGAATTTACTTATCGAATACATTCAATGCCAATATATTCCATTCTAATTGACTTTCATTATCATCTTCGAATAAGTAAAAAAGTATTATTTCTGTTGTGTCAATAGGATCGTAGCACTAGCCATGTAATCGAAGCTATGCTTTGAGTCGGCTGCGAAGTCTGTTAAAACAGAAAGGCCAAATTTCTCAAAAGGAATGTAATTCCAAACGTCCACACCCAGACATTTTCCTGGTGTGGATTCAGTATTCTCCCAATACGGTTCCGCCACTCCTTGTCTGCGAAGTCTGTTGACACAAATGGTCATATTCAACAATAAATGTAATACCAAGACCTTGCAATGCATTGAACTCAACAGAATTCTACATTATTAGCAATATAAATGACAGTTACTTAGAAAATAAACGATTTCTTACAATACCCATTTTATTGTATTCAACTAGTTTTTATTTCAACACAAAACCCAATGGTGCATAAATTCGCGTCATTATTTTATATGTAATTTTTGCTCACGATATAATGCCACCGTGCCCACCGTGCATTTCTCACACCACCTCAATACGAAACAGCAGCGCGCAAGCAATAAAAAAATGCGGAAAGGTTTATGTAAACTTTTTCAAATTTCGGTTGTTTTAGCTAATATTTTACAATTTGAGTTGCATTTTTAGATTCTTTGTGAAATTCTGCTACAAACACTACTTTTCAGTTCTAAAATCATCCCCGTGGAACGGAACAGTGACCGTTTATACATTTCAAAAACCAATTACGGCTCGTCAAAGCGAAATTTCAAAATTCTAAGAATACTTAGTTATGATAAATTTGATTTCGAAAACTTAAGTGTTTTTGGTTTTTCGAAAATCAGTCTAATTTTTGAATAATTGATCAAAAATGCGATTTTCGCATTCCGCTACATTTCACCTTAAGTTTACGTTTCGTCTTCGACTCATCAGTGCGTCAGCAGATTATGCTGACGCAAACCCCCGGATCAACATAATCCGCTGAGCAGACGTAAAGTTAATGCTATTTGCAAGACACTTTTTTATTACACAAAGGAGTGTAACGTATAAACTGACGTCTCGAACGAAACAAGTTTCGGCTTACTGGCCGTACAGATTGTGGTAATTTGAAGGGGAAAAAGCTTGCTTTCAAATTACCACAATCTGTACGGTCAGTAAGCCGAAACTTGTTTCGTTCGAGACGTCAGTTTAGACGTTACACTCCTTTGTGTAATAAAAAAGTGTCTTGCAAATAGCATTAACTTTACGTCTGCTCAGCGGATTATGTTGATCCGGGGGTTTGCGACAGCATAATCTGCTGACGCACTGATGAGTCGAAGACGAAACGTAAACTTAAGAGGTTTTAATCGTCGGGTAATCAGACAGTTAGTGGAATTGTTGACTGAATATTCCAATCCTTTCGAGAAGGGAGGAATAACCAAAACAAGAACCAATTACGTTGTACTTTCTTTGATTTAATAAATCAAAACCAATCATCTTTATTTTTTCAGTAAACTTGGGAAACCTTATATTTTTCGTTAGCGTAAATTAATGTTCATAAAATCATTACTAAATGCAAAAACTTTCTTGTATATGCACTGTAAATCTACGTTCCCATTTCAGAAGCAACTAGCTGTTGTAAACTATAAATTATTAATTAGCTTATAAAATACAGTCATCATTTAAACACATTTTTCCCCTTATAAAATTTCAACATTGGAATCCCACTGTGGTTGCTATATTTGTCACTCGTAACAGCAATGACAAATAAAAAAATCAGTTTTCGCCCTTATTCTGAATAACGACGTATTGATTTTTCGATCGAATGTGGTTCGATCGAATCATAGCTACCTTTGATTTTGCTAGCGTTATGGGGAATACAAATGAAATACGAGGGAAAAAACGATACGACGTTATTCAGAATAAGGACGTTTATGTTTTATCATGTATTTTTATCGGATGAACGATAGGAACGAAAATATATCAAATATTGCATGTAGTTTGTGGATGCTTGCTTGTGATATAAAGGTTCTTATAAATTATAAATTTGTTCAGTACCCCAAGTAGCAATAAAAACTTGTTAAAATTGGCATGTTTCACAATTGATACATAACGGTTATTCATGTCAGATTGTAGCCGTCTTCAGTTTGACCGATCGAGTGCAATTAACATGGCGATTTACGCGCCACTCTCCGGAGAGAGATCGCTTGTCGTTTTGAGTTGCCCGGCTTCACAGAATTCAACTCGATGGTCAGGCAAACCTTGAAGGCTAGGGTTCAAAAATTCTGATTCATATTCAAAAATCTCCCGACTTCCCCAACGTCACCAGAGAGAAACGAATGCCCATTCAGATCTTTATCGCCCGTTCCGAAACGAAGGATTCGAGTTTCCAGACACCGCAAGAAAAAAAAACCAAATGAACGAACAATCTCCGACATTTTCCGCGGATCCCGAATCAAGGTAACGAGGTTAGTTAACGTAAAACGCACTTTTCAAGGAAAACATTGCAGCTCTATTTTATTTGTTTATTCTAGTGTTCGCCTAACTCCCTATTCCCCATTCTGAATTTCCTACTGGATTACAAATCACCCCGTGGGTGGTAATTCTTATTGGACAGTATGGTTCTCAACTAAACACGTGTATGGCCATAACACTAACATTAACATACCTGCGCGCAGGGTTTGCTTCAGCGGGGTACTCACGACTCCGGCAGTAGCGGCGTTCGGCAGGGCTGGAATTGATGTGGCTGAGTTTAGTGTCCAGCAAGTAGAGCGCCCTCCATGTTTGCCGCATGCGCCAGGGGTGACTCGAGTGGTCGGTTAAATTTGATGGACGTAGAGTGTGATGGCGTGCCTCTACGGGACACTGCGGACTCGCCGAGTGCCGGTCCGGCGTTCGGGTTAACTCCCGCCGGTTCGTTTGTGGACTGAATCACCACGGCTCAGTCGGAACGTTGCGTCCGAAATATACCACCTGTCGAACAGGTTTCTGTTCAACGAGAACCAAATTAACCAACTGTCCATTTACCATTTCAATCTATATTTTGCCTACCTTCCTGAATTTGTTTTATCGAGCACAAGCAGAACACTTTTCGCAATTAAATAACTAATATTTAATTTAACATCGAGCTACAAATGAAGCAAAACGTTAGTACACTTTGCGAAAACTAAAACCTCATGTTTCGTACCAAATCAATGAATATAGTAAGCACTACTCGACGCGGTCTGCTCTCCGACCTTTCCACAAACGAAGTGATTAGGAAACTCGAATTCATCATGGACCTTCCCTTTGGAGACCGGAAACTGTATGTCAAATGGCAAGCATTAGGGTCGGCTTACCCGATGCAGTCATTTCCCCCATCTGGCAGTTGAGCAAGTTAAGCGATGTATTTTGTAAATAACGTTAAACACCCGCCGTTCAATGTTCACCGAACCACCGAATAACATTCGATAATTGAATGAAAATGTATTTGTAGTGGTTTTGCCAAACTTCGAATATTATTTTGTTGAAAATAGGATTAAATATGCAATTCCAAATATGCTGATAGCCGAGACACTTTCTGGCTAATGGAAACTATAGATCTATTCTTAAGGGTTGTAGAAAAAATTACGTAATAGATCCGTTTTTGATCGCTTCTCATATTAAATATGTTTGCAAATGTACGGTTCGAATTTCTTCGTGTTTAACTGTACAATCTCTTGTCTGGCCACCCGTTACAAGATATGTTTGACAAATGATTTTACATGTTTTTTGTAACAAATGTGAATATCATTCATGTTACTGCTTGTGAAAACCAATCAAAAACCTAAATCGATTAAGTTTCACATCGGTTTATTTAACTACATTTACCTAAATTTTGAGGTCATCACTCGTTACCCAAAATTCGGGAGATACACTTTAGTTGATTTTGGGTAGGTTTTGACCCAAAATTAGGTAGCGGCTGGTAAAAGTGTACTCAACAGTTGTAAACATCGGACGAATTTCACAAATCGTTTCTTTCTAAAACCATTGAAATATTCTAAAAAAATCCTCCACTGAGTAAGTAAATCTACAAAAAAAACAGCTCTATCATTCTTCATTGTATTGTTTGATTCTCATTTGCTGATTGTTATATGTGTGGTTATTCCTTCCTTTCTACACATGTTAGACAATTTAGGTTAGTTATTGGATTTACAGGCTACGGTGCAAATCAGCTAAAAAGTACACGAAAACGGAAGGTCAAGTCCAGACAGGAAATTTCCAGCCTTTGTACCGTTCGCCTGCTGTAAAGAAGCACATGAAAAACTTTATTTACTGTCTTTCGGCAAGTAATTTCATCCAACGAATGCCCCGAGCAACATTCCATCCATTGTATCTGTCCGTCCAATCGTACTTCGGGTTGGTTTTTGCGGTAGTTCCCACGAGGCACAAGAAACATTTTCCTGCACCGGCCTTCGCCTGTAAGATGACAGGAACTGGGTGAAACTTTTGTGGGTGAAAACTAATTCCTGCTGCCACAGGTCCGTGCAACAAAGTGTACACCACGAGGTGGCACGTGGAAATTCCCTGGCGAAAAAAAAAAGTACACAGCTTTTTCCTCTGAATGTACGTACATTCAGAGGTAAGACGGTCTTGATCACCGCACTTCATTCATTCGGTGGATTAATTTAACGAGTTTCTTCTTCTGCCTTTCAAGTTCTGGAAAATAAATTGAGCAGAAGGACGGCCGGAACCGGTGTCGTGTAATTCACATATGCGGACAGGTTTAACACCATCAGCAAAACTCATTGTAATCTTGGAAATAAACGAACAAAGAAATTGTGAACGAAACTAAGCAGAACTTCACTCTGGCAACTATACGGCATGGCCTGCTACGGATCGGCACGATGCTCAGGCCGAGCCGATTTTGTTTTGTAGTCATAAAAGTACCCGGAAAAAGTTTTAATGGCCTTTTTCGGTCCGATGGTTCCGCTCAGGACAGAAGAACTATTTTCAGACATTCGGTTCTGTGCAGAAACTTCTGGTCTCAACTGGAAACAATAAAATTCTGGCTGTTGGGATGGGATTTTTTTTCATCATCACTACTGGAAAGGTTGATAAATTTTAAAATGCAGGCTATGCAAACATTGTGAAAATTTTGAGCCGGATTCCGTAGAACCGAGTATTACATACCACTCGACTCAGTTCTTCGATGCTATGTGACAAATAATGTCAATCAAGTTTCTTTAGAGTTGGGTTAACCGATTTTCACAAACTAGTTTCTAGAGAAGATTTTCGGAATAACACTCAAGTCAGTAAGAAATATTAATTCGATGTCACCCGTTCACTCCTACATGGTACTGTAAAGCTGTAATAAAACCATAAATGTCTAAAAATTTTGGAAAAAGTGTATGCAAGAAGTTTTCTCTGGTATGCGTGAACCGATTCACAAATGTTTTTTTAAGGTGACGTTTTTTTACGCTATTAAGATCTACTATATAAGAAAAATCGTTATCTTGAAAACCTGATTTAGCCACCAAAATCACGATTTTTTCATATTTCTGCTTAATTCGCCTTGCTCCACATTGGGAATTGATTCACATTCCTTGGAAAATAAAATAATATTAAAAAATCAGCTAAAAACACTTCTGGTATGTTCACTACTGCGCTCCTAATTTCATCTCAAAAGTTTTATATTCATCCTATCGTTAGTTCTTTATTCATCCCATAAATTAGCAATGGCGACCGCAATCAAAACCAAAATATTGCACTATCACACTCTCACCCACATTATCAAATCCAAATCGATACCGAATCAATTCCAACTCCAGTGCAACAACCGATTTCGAATGAATTTCGCCTACAACCGGTTGATTCGGAAATCTGTCGGAATTGAGTGAGAAAATGCGGACTGAATTGTCAATTTGTTTTCTTCTTCTTCTTTTCCAATTTTGCACGTTTTCGTGCTGATTTTCAGATTATTTTTAAATGAAAACATCACATAACTGAATATACAAATTTTACTTCATGTTTTTCGGATATACAGAACTAGAAAACAACCAGTTCTTCGTAGAATTCCATCGTAAACTGTTGAAATTCGCTGGAAATTAATAAAACGGCCTACCTTAGTCAGCATCATCCATTCCTCTAGCTGGAGTGTAGTGAAATGGCTTAAGACGCCTAAATATTGCACTAACACATTCATAAAATGAACGAATATTCAATGACGTTTATAATGTCATTGTCAATCCGGTTGATCGAGCAGCCAATCCAGGTGAAAATTCTAGCACTGAACCGATCGAGAACTGAAAAATCATGCAGTCGAGTAAGAATTCATTGCGCATTTCGTCATTTCGATAATGTGGGCACCCACTTAGAAAAAAAAAACGTTCCACGGTGGTCCTTCATTGGTCCAATACGTTGGATCATTGGTCCAATGAAAGTCCAATCAATCGTTCAACGGGAGGCCAACACGGGACCTTCGTTTGCCGATTTTGAAACAGACCGTTGAACCGAATGCCATTTTTTTCGTTCAACAAACCCGGCTGACAGAGGTCCATTGTTGAGCCATTTTTAACACGAGGAGTTGGAGCCCCGTTGGACTAGTTTCTCTGCAGAATTTCTGAAGTTTTTTCTACTTATTTGTTTAAACTATTATGTATTGATTATGATGCACAATACTTCTACTTCACGTAGAATAACAACAAATTTTCTTTCTATGTAAAGGTAACACTTAATTTTCACACTATTTTTGCAAGAGAAAAAACAACAACAAACCGTTCCAGCAAATTGAACGAATATTTCGTGCAATATATCGTTCAACAAGCGCTCAAAGACCAACAAAATTGAACGGCCTGCTGAGAGGGCAGGTTCAAAATGTCAGAATTTGTCTTAAAAAGGGCCCAATGCCTACTATGAGACAACACACGATATTTTTAGAAACAATTTGGAATCATTTCGACGATTACAATTTTTTGGATCGTTATCGCTACGTTTCGTTTTAAATTTAAAAATTTACTGCGCATTTATTTGAAGAACTTAAAAATAAACACGAAAAAAGAATTGTTACCATTTAGGCTATTTAGGCCCTTCTAAAAACAAAATGCAGAACCAGAGATGCCATTGATACAGATTTATCTGTATTGTATAGATTTGTGGGTTCGCATATTGATTTAAATCAGATTACAGATTTTATACAGATTTTCTAAATTTAATACAAGTTTGTAAAGATTCATAAAAAGCGAGAAGTAAAAAGTTAGACTTTTCTCTCTGAGTATCTGTTAGTATTTGATTGCAGTACTTCTTTAATAAAATAATCAACGGACAAATCATATGTTAAAATGGAAATCTTTTGTGCAAATATTTGATGATGAATACTGACAAACATTTATATTCAAATTTTAAACCAATTTGAACTGATTCATTTTATTAGTGAAAACAGATAGAGCAGATACATATTTTCTATGGAAATATCTGGCATCTTTGTGCACAGCCGATGAAGCACACACACTTAACAGCGTTATGTTGACATATGGCTGAAAGAAACCAGTGCTACTAGATTTGCCACAATGGTTATTTCGTTAGTATTTAACACGCTCTTTCTGGTAATATTCGAAGCAGAAACAGTTGTATTGAAATAATAATATCAATATTATAATTAAACCAATGTCACGGATACCAAAAAAATACTTGTTGATGACAATTTGAAGAAGGAAAACAATTTTTTTTGTAACATTATGAGAAAACTTGGCAACTTTGCGAAACCAATGAGATGAAAACAAAGCGCAATCAAGCGAACTAAGTGAAAAACTTTCATCTCATATTCTTGAAGACTCTTATTGCTCGTTGGGCAATTTTTGAAGTTTTAGTCGTTAATTAAACAAGTGGCAAGTGAACATTACTCATTATGAAGTCATCAAGAATTCAATAGTAGTGTGATTGTGCAAAATAGTGATCATCACTTAGTAGATATTCAGAAACATGACGAACTGTTAATCTTGAGACGAAAATGTGTCCTAAAGTGAAAAGTGAGTTTGTTTTAACCATTTCTTCCAATGAGAAAGTGTGACAATAGCTTGAATAATCATTTTAAAACATTTTTTTAAGTTTGGTTCAGGTACGTTGTAAGATAGTATTCATATTCAAAGTAATGAGGTGAAGGGATGAGATGGAAATATTAGCTCAGATGAAATAGGAAGCCGTTACCCTTGTTTAGATATGATATGATCGGGATGCGACAATAGCACAAACATATAAAAAATCGTGTAAATTTACGTTTGTATAGATGCTGAAGTTGATATCGATACGGACACAAAATTTATATTCACATGCTGTCTAGATGTGATATTCTGTTATTACTCGAGAAATTATTTGTATAATGCTCATTGAGTTGTTTTCAGTCTTTTCCTTTTAATTATTGCCAAAACATTAAGAGTAAATCCACCCAGCAGTGAGAATTCTGTTCAGAAAAACTAAAATTAAGTAACCTGATTTTAACCTAACATCAAATAAATCAAACTCAACTGTTGAGTAAACGTAATTTACACTCTTATGCTGTGGACCAGCTCGTACATTATTACCTTGCTTATTATTACACTGAAATAAAAATCTTTTTTATATTAATTATATTCGTCATATGAATCGTATGCATCGTATAACTCATTGAAGCCATATAGAAATTTATATTTTCTAATGAATTGATAAGAATATCACAAACAATTATTATGAAAACTCGATAGAACTTATCCCATTTCATAATGTATGTAGTGAGTCCTCGATATTCATCAGCTGCTTCAGGCAGTTCACCTGGGATTTCTGCATCATAAGCAATTTATAATCGCAGACACGTTAGCTCATTCAACTCCCATTAAGGATATATTTACGAATCATGAATTAATAAGTGCTTCCAGGGATTCACCACTAGTAAAGCTCGAATCCTGAAAGAACAGCGCGATAACGGAAAATCACCGATAGGCGTAAGTGTAAAAACGAAATAATTAGGAAATGATAAAAATAAATAACAAAGTTTTTATAATAATGCAACTATCTTTTATTGCAGCTTTCGATTCCTCTTAATATAATAAGCCCATTGTTTTTAACAATATTGCATATTCGCATCACTTGTTTAATTCAATATTAATCTTTTGTTCTATATATTACTGGTATATGGAACTATAATGGCCTGCATTTTATTGAGTCTGGAAATTCCATTCCCTATATGAAATTCTTATGAAAATAACTTTAAGAAAAGTTTTATGTTTTATATGATTATCTTATATATTTGACATGATATTGATACACCATGTAATTTTCATTGGAATTTCCAATAGTGAATTATATATTAGAATATCACATAATGTGAAAATGAGAATTAAGCTCAGTGTAGTTTATTGAACGGAATTCTCACTGCTGCACAGTGGTTCGAATCAATAAAAACGTGGACATAAATCAGATGCGGCCAAACCGTTCTTTTAATGCATATAGTTGCTTTTAAGAAATTATTTACAAATATATACCGCGTAATTTAATTCTATCCCTGATTGTTCATGGCCTACTTTGACAAAAAATATAACCATAACTTTTTTTCTGAAGTGATAGAAATTTTTTCTATTCTACAAAGTTTTACAACTATTGAAAATAATTTACTTTGTCAAATATACCAAAAGTCTAGATCGCACCATTTCGGATATACAAAGCGTTTTTATGGCAACCCCCTGAAAATCAGTTTTTTATTCATAACTTGTTTCGAGTTGTTTTTTTTTTGCATACTTTTTTCAGAATAATTGAAGAAAATAAAAAATCTCATATTTTTGTGTAAGGTAGTTCATAGGTTTGTTGTTTCCTGGCAAAGTTATACAACATTTTACCTTTTTTTACCTATGATAAAACCTTACACCAAAGCGAAATATGCAACTTTATGCAGCTGATTTTTACAAAATTTATAGGAAAAGATATGCCCAATACTAAAAAAAAAATCTAAGTGGAACTCGATGGAACTCTTTTAGGCCTTTTTAAAGTTAGTTTTAGTTATTGAATTATGACAACCCCCTAAAAACTAGTTCTCTAATCATAACTTGTTTCAAGTTATTTTTTTATCCTTACTTTGTTTGGAAAATATAAAATCCCATAATTTTGTAGAAGGTAATGCATGGGGTTATTCTTTTCTGGAAAAGTTATACATCATTTTACCTATTTTTACCTAGGAAACTTTGTTCCTAAGCGAAATATGCAACTTAATGCATCAAACTTTTACAATACTTATAGGAAAATATATTCCTAATCCAATTTAATTTCCAATGAGAATATCCTGAGCAGAGATGTCTATCTCCTCTGTGTGACGAAGAGCAAGCAAAATTTCTCCCCTCGCACTGACAACTTCAACGAGAGCTCTTCTCTTTTACATTTATACACCACTGTTGTATAGAGTGTGCACACATCATGAGTGAGTTTGTTTATTTCCTTTTACCTCTTCCACTGAATCGCACCAAAGTGCTAGAGCATTAGCTAATAAATTCTCTGAGGTGGATGCAGATACTTTCACAGAGGTGTACACGCCGGTGAGCACTCTGCTGTATGGTTTTCGTAGATGAAGCGTGGATACGCAAAATCAGCAAAATAAAACAATTTATCGTAAAATTTTCGGTTTTCCTTGCAAATTTTTCATAGCAAGGCCAGATCTACTCTCTATTAATTGAAGTTCACAGAAGTGTTCGCTCACCATCACGCGCCAGTGGTCACTTGGGTGTATTTAGACGAGAGCGCGTGTGAGCGATTCATGCGAAGAGAATGTGTTTCACTCGCGCCAGCTGCTTTAACCACAAGCACACACTCAAATGCTGTCTATTCGAGACTGAGAAGAAGTGCGCTTTCCTCTTTGTGCGGTGCTTCGTTTTTTGCATCCTCGGTGTGGCAAAAATCTGACTCTAGCGTGTATCACTCTGGTGAAATGCCATCTCTGATCCTGAGTACTATTCGTGTGACTCATTTTCCCTATGGCCATGCTGAAACCATGAATGGTTAAGAAACGGAGAGCGTCACGCGTCTGCTATTTCTGTAACTCACTTTTGCAGTGAGCGTAGAGATGGGCAATTCCCTCCTGAGCTATTCCAGTGAATCGAATCTTTAAAGTGAGCTGATAGCTCACAGCTATTTTTAAAAGAGCAGCTCACCAGTTCACCGCACTTACGCTTACCAGCAGAGATGCCAGGTTCACAGATTAATTCGTGTTTCACAGATTTTCAACCTATTGCACAGATTAAAAAAGTTGCACAGAATTTCTGAAAACGGTCACAGATTTTTAAAATTGATCACAGTTTAGCATAAAAAATTACAGAGCGGTAGAAAATAGTGAGAACTTTTTTTTTGCTTACCAAAATGATTCCGATTATTATGGAAACGGGGAAACGTGCACAGACAGGTTATTGGCTTGATCACAGATTTTTGAAAAAATGACATGGCATCCCAGCTGGTAAGGTGGAAGTAAACTACGAGCTGAATGGATCTTCGGCTCTTGAAGAGCGAGTTATAATTGAAAAGAAATGTGTACATTAGCTTTTGTTCGTTCTTCCAAATGTGCATCTATCCTTCTTCAACAGATTGAATGAGCCATTGTCAATAAGAAATCTTACCTCTCACTCAGTAGGCTAAGTTACATTCAGGGATGCCACTTTTGCAGGTATTCTTAAATGTGACATAATAATAATTCACAGACAAGTTAGTTCGTATAGCATTGTTCTTTCGCATTGTTCGAGAAAATGTTTGTGTTTAATATCGTAGTCAGTTCCATCTGAAAGGCAGGAATGAAGCCCGTACAGCATTCGGATAGTTTCATTCAATGAAATGCAAATCCGGAATGCAATAATCGAAATTAAAATTCCATATGCTGCTATTTTTATAGCCGTTAGGACCGCCCAGTAGTGAAAAAGCTACAAACGAAATAAGGTAAAAACAAATCTCTCAACAAAAACTGGATCAGTTTGGAGTCTATCGCCACAGCGAGCAGATGTATTTTGTGTCGTTTGCAAAGCTAGTTTCGCTTCCGACAAGAGCGATTACGTCACAGCTGCCAGTCATTTGCATTGGGGAAAAAGCAACGGTGGAGAGCATTACACAAAATCAGTCGTTCCAATGGCTCTAAAAGTGTTCTAAAGAACTATTAGGATTTGTTGTTCGCAAATCGAAGGTAAATATTCTTAGTTTAGTGCAAATCTAGAACAGTTTGGTTAGATTTATGCACTTTTCGCTGTGTGGAATTTACAGTAATCGAGATCAAGTGAAGCCTACTTTGTTTTTGCGAAAAATGTGAAAAACGGGAATGCTTGCATGATTCATACAATTGATCAACTAATTGATATTCGGAAGTGTTAAGGAACATGTCATGCGCTTTCTTATTCACGACATCCAGTTATGTCTCTGACATTACCCACCCGCCTTTTTTTTGGAACATTTCGTATTTTGATTTTTAGTTTTTCACTCAAAAGACCATGTAGAGTACCCAAAGTCTTGTGACGCGTTCTAAAATGCCGGATAAAATTGCAGGCATCATACCTTGATTAAATGTATGTACACTTGTTTTCAATTCCTTCAATTTGGCAATACGCCCGTTCGCCTTCATGGCGTACAAATTTAGAAGCAATTTCGGAATAATTTTTCGATTCTTCATGCTTACGCTTTCCACTAGTCATTTTGAGAACTTTTAGTTTACAATCGTTACAAAATTAATTGATACTGAATATCACTCTAACGGCGTCAAATGAATTGTTAGGCCTTCAATTGACTGGTATTCGGGTTCAAATCGAAGATGAACTTTGAATGTATTGAAGACATATCTATTCATATGAAAAAAAGAGAAGAGAGAATGCAAAGAGCGCGTGAATGACTTATTTAGATCTGTCAAATCGTTTCATTTTCAATGAACTCTAGTAGTGAGGAGAAGGCCTGTCGGGTTAAACTGAGCAGTGTTGTAAAATCAAATCCAAATGAATGAAGTGAATTTCTACTGCACTGCTACCATGTGTACAAGAATTTTATATTCAACATTGTCATGATCAACACTATGCACCTCGTTGTTAACCGAAGCGAATGCAATTGCATCTCTTTGACGTTTGAGCATAATGTACACACAGTTAGATACCTTGTTGAATGGAATCTCACTTACATTATTAGCGTCTAGATGTTTCCGTCGTTAAGTAAGATTTCAATTTCATTTGCTGCTGGTATAACTTTGCAACGCTTGAAATCTATACAAATTGAATTTGGTCTTGTAGGCCAACTTTCAGGCTTTGTTAAATCGTATTTGCCCATTTCGTACACTATATTGTTCACTACACTGTATTGTCTTTGTTTCTGTTGTCTCGACTGTAAACGATTTTCGACTGTGTCGGATGAGATGCGAGCACGAACTGCCATGTGAGACTTATTGATGATGGTTCCATTTCTCTGCATGCCGGATCTTCGTATCGCCCATTTGAGCACTATATTGAACAACAAATTTGAGAGCGCGTCGTCCTGCTTCAGTCCATCTATCGTCTCGAAAACATCGGATGTCGTACCAGCCATTTTGACGCTTGATGTCGATCCATCGATCGTCGCACGAATCAATCTTATTAGCTTCGTCGGAAAGCCATGTTCTAACATGATCTGCCAAAATTCGTTTCATTTCACTGAGTCGTATGCCGCTCTAAAGTCTTCAAATGTTTAAAAGTCTGCCTAAGAATTGTATTCAACCAATGTTCATAACAGCACCAATAAACTGTCAAAAATATTGAGGTTAGCTGCAACGTTGAAATCCGTGTAACATTGTCATTGAGCAGGAACGATGTCGATATCAATTTTAAACTGGTTGGCAAACTTTGTAAACGGAAGTAAAAATATAACGTAGCTTTCGCAAATAAATTGGGTACCAAAAAGTTATGAAACAAGTTACTAATACCGTTCAGAAGCAGTAAGGATGTACAAAAAACTATATTTTTACCCGCAGTACTCACAACGCCACAATACGTGAAACAAAATTAATATGGATTTCAATAAAAAATGACAAATTGTACTGCAAATGACACTAATGCAGAACTACATCTGATTGCAGTGGCACCGCAAAATAGGGAGCGGACCGTCGGTCGCGTCGGAACATTCCAGTAGAGCAAGCGAGCGAGTTCGACAAAAAAAAAATTGCATACCACTCGTGGTTGATAAATGATTCTTTCAGTTTTGCAACAACTTTATTTCCACATCCACAATCCATCCAACGCGATGTCATTACTCAAAAAAGTCGTTTCCCGCAACCCTCCTGTGGGTGGTGGGTTCATGAACGGAAAGTTCGTTGACTGCCAGCCACCCAGCGCAGAAAGGCGTAAGACCGGGTTAACATCCGTGTCGCACTCCTTTCGCGCGAGTAAACCTCAACAAGCGGGCCACTTCAGCGACAGCTTGGGGATAAAAGTAACTTTTTGACTAAATACGTGGGCTAAATAAACACAGTTCCTCAGCCTGAGAACCCGATGTTGGGGCAGGAAAACTTGTCCCGCCGCCGCCGCCTTGATGCGATGCTGATGATGTTCGTTGATGAGCCCTCGTAAACCGGGGAGCTCGGGGAGTGCCATTCCTTGTACAAACTCTGGCGCAGTTTTGTTGGAAACCTTTCAAATATTTAGGAATCATCAGCGATAGCACGCTTCAACCCTGACGGCAGTTTTGGGTACGGCCCGGATCGAAACCGTGCGGAAACCGATACTGTTGTTTTCACGTTTCATTGAATTTGGCGTAAGTCAGTGAAGCGGAAACCAGGGAGTTGTTTGGTTTTCCAGGTTTATAGTTACCTCGACCGTCGTCGGAGATCGTTCGAAATTTTCTTGCTCTGATGCCCTTCGGATCCCCTACTCCCCCACTTGACCCAGCGTGAGATTGTGCAAAGTTGCCGGTTTCTTTCTGCTAACCGACGCTTGATTTCATGTGATAAAGCTTCCGTCCTTCTGCCGATCCGTGTGACTGGCGGTTTTGTGGGGGGGCGGGGGGGGGGGGGGTTGTGCGGGCCTACGAACAATCAAGGAGATAATATCTCTGTGTCCGGGAGGCATCAAGTTATCTCTATTATATGATGTCGATCGAACAATGGGGGGCAAAAATATCACATCAGTGGAACGGAAATTCAAATTTACCGGCGAGAGCCATGTCGAAGAATTCACCGGAGCGGCCGTAATCGGGTCAGCTTCGTGTGGCGGCGGGCGTTTTTCGGAGTACGAAGGGTAATTGCCCTCGGGTGTGTAAGTCTGCATATTAATAGATGGAAAGTTGATAATAGAGGGTTTTTGGTTTGAGCGGGATTCGGGTATCGCACATAATATAAAATGCATTGCAGTTGGTTACGTGGAAGTGTAAAAATAGATCCCGCATACCTTATGATCAAAAAAGAACCGGAATTTTCATTTTAAAATTCCCGCGCTTGTCCAATCGGTAAACTTTTGTTCTCTCAACGTTGGCAACACTTTTATACACATTCTGTCAAATTTTGACGCATATCGTACGATCAGTTTTTGTTTGGCGTCTATACAAAGAAGTTGAAAAATTTTCGTGTGGCGATTTTTATAATGGATGAAAATTTAGAACAACGTGCGTGCATCAAATTTTGTGTTGCAAATGGATTTAAGTGTTCCGAAACGTTGAAAATGTTAGAAAAGGCCTTTGGCGTATCGTGTCTAGGAAAAACACAGGCATACGATTGGTATAAACGCTTCAAAGGTGGTCGTACAAGCTTGGATCATGATGAGATCCCTGGCCGCCCAAGAACATCTGT
This sequence comes from Malaya genurostris, assembly GCF_030247185.1. Classification (NCBI taxonomy): domain Eukaryota; kingdom Metazoa; phylum Arthropoda; class Insecta; order Diptera; family Culicidae; genus Malaya; species Malaya genurostris. The sequence continues at coordinate 127,549,382 of NC_080570.1, read as the reverse complement.
TACTGAAGAAAACAATGAATCGGCGAAGCAAATCGTGTTGCAAAATCGTTCTGTACCGATTAGAAAGATTGCTGTGTTGTTGCACGGGCAAAATTCCGCTTCAAGAAACGAGCAAAACGAGTCATGATTTGGGGAAAATAGTATATTTTCATGTTATGATAATACACCATGATTAAAAGTTCTCGGATTATGATCCATTTGGACTGATTTCGTTGAAATTTAGCGTAACGCATTTGACGTTGTTGGGTATAACTTCAGGCGTGTTTCTGCTACGATGGTAATCTTTGCAACATAAATTCAGGCGTTATGTTTTCAAATATGAAGATTTTAAATATGAATTAAATGGAATGGTGTGAAAGTGTGTGGCGTATTGTTTATACGATTTCAACTAATGTCTCAAATAATGTACATTTGAATAGCAAAACAGTGAAAAGCACAACGAATTTCTTTGAATCTGAAGCATCAACAATTTAAATATATTTTTGAACAACCACGACACCGAAAATAACGTGTTTACTTGCGTTCATTGCTCCAGATTTGATTTTTTATTTCAGAATTTGGAAAACATAAACGAACTGCATGAAAATACACGTGTGAATCAAACCTCTTAAAAAGATACTCTATGTTGAATTCTTGCAAATACCGCGGATCGATTTTTCCATTTTTGTGTTTTTTTTAAACATCTTTTGCAAAATCGTCTTATTTGAAATATTTAGGTGAATCAATACAGCTTGTGTTCTTATATCTATGAAACAAAGTAATCAAACTGGTTGAATAAAAAAAGTCTTATTTTCGTTAGATGGTGCTCCTAATTTACAGTCGAAATTATTTTTCGGTTTACGCTAGCTCTCGGAATATTATTTTAACATCAACAGTCACATCGAATATGTAAGAATGCATTCAGATATGTTCATACAAAATTTAAAACTTAGGATGTCAATTTTCGGTTCATTATCTTTATGTTGTCAATAGTGATGTATTTTTTTACTCGATTAATCAAAATAATCGATTAAAAGGTTTAAGTAATCGAGTGTTTGTAATCGATGAACGACAGCGAGCTAATCGATTAATAGCAATCAATTAATCGAGATTTATATCAGTTAGGCTGTGTAACATTTCGCGGTTAATGTTGTCTAAAATAACTCTGTTCGAGAGAATGATTATTTTTGACAGATCGATGGTTATTTTCCGACACTTAAAAATATCAACCAAAAGTTCAAGTTAAAAGCGAAATGGTTCACGGCCTTAGTAGATAACGTTTAGCCTTAGGCTGCAGATATAGTGGGCGCGAGAAGCGAAGCCAAGCTGGTGACTAACATTGGCAAATCAAAAGCGAGAACGATACTAGTAGTTAATCAAAAGGACTCTTTTAGAGTACAAGTGAGAAATCAGCTCAACTTTCACTCTGACAAGGTCCCTCTGTTTTGCTGTAAGCACGTTTCCTGCTTTGGTCACCACCAAGCTCGGCTCAGCTTCTCGCGCTCACTCTGTCTGCAGCCTAAGTCTAAACGTTGCTATGATGAGAGTTGCAGTTTCATCTGTCATTCATTCAAGGAAATATCAATTTCAATTTAAATAATGATTTTTGATCCATTCTGCCTACGGTTACAATGTTCATACATTTTTCCATCCGTTTGATCATGGATATTATTGAATTTTCTAGACATTTCAAACACATTTTCTCATATTTTTCTTACTGTATGATACACTAATGGTAAAAAATTGATATTCAACCAGAGATGCCATTTATACAGATTTATCTGTATTTTACAGATTTTTACATACGCATATGGAATACAGATTTGATACAGATTTTCTAAATTTACTACGAATTTTCCAATAAGTAAAATAAAAGCAATCTATTAGTATTTGATTGCAGTGACGAGAAGCAAAGTCTTGGTCTCATTGAATTTACCATTCTACAACCATAATGTGTTGGAATAACATTTTTTAGCATAATTTTATTGTTGAAATTTATTTTATTAGTCAATACAGATAAATACAGATTTTTTATAGAGAGTAATACAGATTTTCTATGAAAATATCTGGCATCTCTGTATTCAACACAGATTTTCATTTGGAAGCTCTGATTCTGTTTAGAATAATTTGATCGATTAATTGCACTAATCGATTAATGCTTAATAGTAATCGATTACACTAATCGACTTCTTTTTTAATAATCGAATACTTAATAATCGATTAATACGAAAAATTAGACATCACTAGTTGTCAATTCTCTGTCAGCCAGTGGGCAAACCAACACAATTATGAACTGAATATGCCTCAGGATCAAGTAAAAATTCTCAGTAGTTCATGCTTTTCAATGTCTGCTTTTTGTCTTATCATTAATCTATTAAACAATCCGTCTCATCACTTGAGGCAGAGGGTTCAAAGTGATATCCGGATAGAAAAATTGGAGTTACGAGCTTTAAAAGATATACATTTCTCAAGTAACGCATTTTCGGATCATGATTAATTTTCATGGGAGAAGACTTTTTGCTCATGGTTTCATGAGAAGTTAAAATGATTGGTTTCATGATTTTCTAATCATGACAGCAGTAACGGATTTCTTTCCGTGTGGGCATCTCTTATGGATCAGCCGAACACATTTTATCTGATGTTTTGGGTTTGAAACGCGTCGCTTCTCGGCTGGTGCCTAAAAAGCTCAATTTCATTCGAAAACAGCGTCTGGTTGTGTCGCAGTTTTTGGCCAAAAACTCAACCAATGTCATCAACCAAGCACCGTACTCTCCAGATATAGCCCCGTGTGACTTTTTCCTCTTCCCCAGACTTAAATTGCCATTGCGGGGAATGCGTTTTGACACCATAGAGACCATAAAAGAGAATTCGCTACGTGAACTAAAGGCCATACCTTCGGCGGCCTATAAAACTTGTATGGAAAATTGGATCAAGCGTTGGCATGCATGTATTGCCGCAGGAGGAGAGTACTTTGAAGGCGATAATAAAGAGATTTATTAAAAATTGATATTTTGCGTTTTTAATAAAATTCCGGTTCTTTTTTGATCATTAGGTATATGACCCTTAAAGAAAAAGTTAATAGCAGAAAGAAATAAGACGTTATTTTTTCTTCAATAACAAAAGCCTAAGATAATCGAATAAAGGAATGGTGATGACGACGGTTTGTTGTTCAATTTTCCATAATACTCATTTTAAAAATCGTTAGACGGAAGAGTCATCCCCGCTTGTACGGAATTCTGGCAACCGGGAGAATCCTGGTTGCATTTCAACTGCTGTCAAAATTGCCCAGACCACACGTCGTGTCTTGTTAATTCGCTCTTCCTGCTTTTTTGTTTGTTTCACTTCATATGATATTCTTCAATCCTGAATCTTCATATGAAAATAAAATCATCTACAGACCAGGTTAATGAGATTGAAATATGGGAATTTTGGGGGATGAAGATTAAATGTCGGGATTGATATTGACGAAGCTATGTTATTTCTTGTGGAAAAAGATTTAACCAAAGGACCGATTCAGAACGATTCTTCCAGTCCTGTATGGTATAAATCCGGCAAAAACAGAACCGTTAATAACCGCCATATGAAATTTTCTGCCGGAAACGGTTGTTGAACTGTTGCCAGCAAAAAATTCTGACAGATAAAACCTGTCATCTGGTGAGAGGTCTTTCAGTTTATTTTTAAATAAAAACTGTATAACTGAATATGTAAATTTAAATCTTCAAGTTTTTCGGATATACAGAACTAGTAAATAAAGACTGTCCCAGAAAGTATGCGCGCAACCAAAAACCGCTGCCATTTCGCAATGGTTCAGAATCTGCCAATTCTTATGGCTGCGTCCTGTTGTTTACACTCTTCTCTAACCAATTGTGCAGTTGTTTATTCGTTTTCATTAGTTTGTTTCGAAATGCGAGGACTTTCAGCAGAACAACGTCGAATAATTGTGTACAAATGGTGCACAGAACGCGGACTGTCACTGAGAAAGATAGCAAAAATGGAAGGAGTAAGTGAAAAAGCCGTGCGAAATGCAATCAGGAAGTTCGGTGAGGATAACACCTTTGAGGATAATCCGAAAACGGGTCGAAAAAAAGGTCCTGCTAACCCTCAGTTGGATAAACGTATACTGAAGGCGTTTGAGCAAAAGAAGGAGGTTTCAGTTCGGGATGTGGCAAAAAAGTGGGCACTTCGAAGTCAAATGTTCTTCGTGCTAAAGAACGTTTGAATCTTCGAACCTATAAGATGCAGAAACAACCAAAACGTAGTCCGAAACAAGAAGCATCGATCAGGCCGAGGATTCGAAAGCCGAACAATACGATTCTTGCTGGAAATTTGAACTGCATAACCATGGACGACGAAACCTACGTGAAACTCGATTACAAATCCCTGCCGGGACCACAATATTATACGGTGCGAGAAGGGCAAGTGTTAAACCAGTCCGAGACATCGATTGAAGTCGAAAAATTTTGTTAGATAGCTATGGTCTGGCAAGCAATTTGTAGCTTCGGTAAGATTTCAAAACCCTTCATCACCACTGCTTCAATGAACAGCGAAATATACATCAAGGAATGTTTACAAAAACGACTTCTACCCATGATTCGAAGCCACAAGGATCCTGTTGTCTTCTGGCCAGATCTTGCTTCTTGCCACTACTCGAAATCAACGGTAGAATGGTATACTACCAAAGATGTTACTTTCGTCCCAAAAGACATGAATCTACCAAATTGCCCTCAACTTCGACCAATTGAGGAATTTTGGGCATTAACGAAGGCACATCTTAGGAAACATGTCTCGGCAGCCGAAACCATTCAACAGTTCGAAAAATATTGGAAAAAAGTGTCAAAACTTGTCGTCAAGAAGTCTGTACGGAATTTAATGAGGAACGTTCGCAAGAAGGTGCGCCAGCTAGTCTACAATGACTAAGTAGCAAATGTTGAGAATAATATTCTGTTGTTGTAGTCTAATATTATCAGTATATCGAATAAAATTTTAATATCTAACACTTGTGAATTATTTACAGCGAAATCAAAGTACGTCCATACTTTATGGGACAGTCTTTAACCAGTTCTTCTTAGAATTCCAACATAAACTATTGAAAATCGCTGGAAATTAACAAAAAGGCCTAGCTTAGGATGATGCTCCATTCCTCCAGCTGGAGTCTAGTGAAATGGCGTAAGTCGCCTGATTTTTACACTACCACATTCATAAATACATAAATGTCACTGTCAATTCGGTTGATCGAGCACACAACTCAGGCGAAAATTCTAGCATTGAACCTATCGAGCACTGAAAAATCATACAGTCTAGTAGGAGTTCATTGCTCACTCCGTCATTTTGATAATGTGGGACGTGGCGGACAGAATTCTTCCCAGACAGCGGGCTATATCTGCCAGCCCTCTTTTACCGGCATTCGGCTTTGTTTCGTTATCTTCTTCACTTTTTGGCTATAGTGAAACAAAGTGTAAACGTCAATCCTGTTCAAAACGCTTTCGTATGCTTCGCGCACGATTACTTCGATGTTCGAAATTACTGGGTCTCTAGACGACCCCCCGCTTGACAAGAATTATGGCTAAACATTGTTTGAATCCGGTAGCTGTCATTTCAGTGCCAGTGAAATTTTGTGCGACCACTAATACTAATCATACTAAAATTTTTTAGTAAACCTAAATTTTGAGTTATTTGTGGTTACCTCATACTACTGAAAATTTTACCATAAATTGCTGACCAAATTTACTATGGTATGAAGAAAAAATATGTTACCGAGTTCAATACAAGAGATATTCGCGATTAAGTTCTATACATTCTTATCATACTTTCTATCCATTCAAAGTCTGGAACAACTCTTATTTACTGCTTAGTTACTCAAATCTTGGTTCTTACACTGGAAATGATGTTTGAGTTTAATTTACTTTAATGATGTTTGAGTATAATTTACTCATATACTGAGTCATGTCATCCTTCATGTGTTTATAAGCCAAGCAATTGGGACTTAAATTTTGAGTGAATTTTTTTTTCATATATGTCAAATATTGCACACAAATTGCACTATTTAAGAATATATTGTATAAAACTGCATACCAAAAATTGAGTAATTGTCATGAAACAATTGAATTCAGCCCACTGAGTTTATTTATTACTCCGCTTACAATTTTGATGGGATTTCTCACTTCAAGGTAACAGATACAGATAAATTGAACTAATGAATTCGCATATTTTTTTTACCTAGTATAGTTTCAGGTACGGTTATCTTTGTATTTATCGCGATAACCTTACTTTTGATAGTTAAGGTAATGCGCACAAGATACTTCTATGAATGTTTGAATGAATATCCCAGAATATGCTAAAACCAGTTGGAACAATACTTCGAAAACTAGGAACTGTTTCAGCGTCCACTCCTTCGGATATTTCGTTTTGCATTCTCATTAGGACTTCAAATTTAAACAGCGAAATAAACGGAGCCTGTTCCTACAAATGGCAATTTTACACTAATCTCTCGAATAGTAGCCTTAAAACCGAGTTCTTCCGTTAAATTCAGATTAAGAATTACTCATTATATTTGATGGTAACTACTATAGCTCACGAGCAAAACAGATTCAAAAAATGACAAGCGAATGCGCGTTATAAACTTATAATCCGCGAAAAATTTTACCGCAGAGACGAAACTCGAACCTGTAGCTAGCTCCTAACCGGGGAAATTGGTTTGCCAATTGAACTCCGCTGGAAGTGAAAACACATGAAGAAACAGTCTAATTGACTAGAAGCAAAGACATCATATTAACAAGATATCCAGCTCTCACATTTCCCGAACAAATCATTGGCAACATCCTTGTTTGCGAGCATGTCGTCCTCAGGTGAGTTCGCATCGAATCTCATACATAGAAGTAGGGGAGAGAAATGTCAAATTCGTGCGCGCCAAAATAGCAGGGCTGCGCACCCATTCAATTGACATGATATGTTGAATGTGACACCGTGCGATGGCGTTGTTGAACTGAAGATTGATTTCGCTCCAAGCTGACAGGGTCTGCTAGAAGATCCGAGCAAGCTCTAATGTGTTCGCGTGGCACGGCAGCCTTTTGCCAGCAATCACTGCACGTTGTATCGCAAGTCTATCTTCACTCTCTGCTTTGCCGTTAGACGCTTCCCCTGATAGGAGATGGCTGGAGTCCCGGCTCCGCGGTAGCTTTTTTTGTTTTGTTTTAATTACATACACACTTATATTTTTTCGCTGAATCTCGGCAAAATAATTGCCGAGATTTGCATCGCCGAGCACTTGGTAATCATCTTGGCAAAAAAATAAAATTGCTGAGAGTCTCGGTAATCTCAATTTTGACGAACGTCAGTTATTACCGAAATCGTCAGCAAAAAGTTTACTGTCTGTTCGGCATAACCTTTGCTAGATGTTCGCCAAAAGCAATAAAGTAGAATTTATGAAAAACTGAGCCTTTAGCAATTGAAGGTAAACAAAGAAATCGTTCTTTTTTAAATTATAAACTTATAATTGAGGATCATAATTTCATTCTGGTTTTCGTATAAACATATTCAAATTATTTTGTATATTACTTGTTTCGGGCACATAGTTGCAAAATACGTCATTCGTTTCAAACGCTGATTGTTGAATATGTTGGTTGGCATGTCATTGAAGTTCTGCGTCATATCCTATGATGACTTCCCGATAGTGAATGAAGGATCTGGAAAGTGCATTCCATAAATAACTAACAGAAAAATTGTAGTTATTATACTAAATGCATGGATCATAGAGTGTCAAACGAAAACGTGAATGACAGTTGTCTTGCCGAATTTCGGCAGAAGCTAATACCACAGACTAACAGACATGACAGTATGAGTAAATTCTAATAAAAATTATTTTTCGTGATACACTAGTTCCACCTATATTGTACTGCGCGAACTATTTACTATCTGTACACCCCTTGTGTTATGTAAAAGTTTTTTACTAGTTGGTTTCCCCTCGTTTGTCAACACCGATCAGCTGCTTGCAGGGATGCCTGATTTCATCAAAATATTTGAAAATGAATCGTCACAATGTTTTATTGGATTACGTTGATAATATATTTAACTTTTTCTTGATGTTGGAGGGTAACCATTTATTCGACTCAAATTTGTTCATCTAGACTATTTTTTATTGTGTTGGTAGTTTTCACCCGAAATTAAGTGGCGGCAGACCAGAAGCAAGTAAATATTGTAACAAAACGGGTTCGATTTTTTATTGAGTTGGAGGATGAGAAGTAGGCGCAATTATGTATATAGTTTAGGCAATATCAAAGATAAACTCAAGATAGAGTAGTCTGCGATTTCTTAGGTATCATTTGAATAGGACCCCTCGATGAGCTCGGTTCACTGTCAATTTGAGTATTTTGAAGCAAAACAACAAGTGTCTGATCACTAGATGCGTCGTAACTATGACAATGATTGTTTATGTTTGGAAAAATATCAAGTTACAGTATGAACGATATTGAGAAATTTCGCTTTATATCAGTGATTCTTAGAATAAGAAAGTGAAAACTACTTAGAACCATTGTCTAGAATTTATTTAGTTTGTTATAGCCTCATCCCATGAAGCATCAGTTGTGGCAAGAAATCATTATGTGCTGAATGTAAACATATGTGTGCTTCCTTTCTAACTTGTATTGTTTCCATGGCATTTTGTCGGAACTAGTCGACGCTTGTTAACGGAGGGTCAATAAAATTACATTATTACTGAACCAACTGGTTCACGATTACTGACCCAACATTTTTCAATGAAACGTATGGAACATTGTAATCTTCAGTTTATCTTTGGCAATATGTATTAAATCTGTATCCTGCATGAAATTCGCATGGACGTATACAAATCAATACATTACAGGTAATTCTGTATGAATGGCAACTCTGTTGATAAATGAAAAAAATAAACACAGTCTAGATGACAGATAGGATGTTTTTGATAGGGTAACGTGGCGCCATCATGACACATGTGAGTACTGTCCCAAATAAAGGAATATTCGAAATGACCGTTAAAATGATTGAAGAATCAAATTTGAGTGTCCTGTCTGTTAGTCTGTGCTAATACATGTTCCGAAATTTCGGCAAACGCGTTTGCTGATTTCGGGGTAATTGTTAATTACTGATGAGTTCAGCACAAGTCTTTGCCAATTCTCGGGAAAAAAGATGCACTTTACCGAAAACATCACTAAATTAAACAACCGAATCTCGGAAAACATAACATTGATTACTGAGTAATCAGCAATTTTTTTTTCCCATTTTACTATACTGAGGTCGAGAATTGGTTTTAAGTGTGTAATTGTATTCGCATTCAATTTCCTCTTTAGATACTAATGTAATTTAAAACTACACAGATAAAAATATTTTGTGAATTTACATCTATTTTCATGCACATATTTGGAGCAGGTAATTAAACATAAAGTTACTTTACAATTCTGTAGGTTTCAATAGAATTTAATTGCAAACTAAGCGTTAATTGAAAGATACAGTTATATTCATTGAAAATTCATTGCAATCCAATTTAGTTTTGCATCGATGAAGGTTTTCAATCGGAATCTCGATTCATCCCATGCCTATTACATGTTACTATTGATTTACATGTCGTGTAAATTTCATTATTTCTTTCTGTGTAGCTCAATGCGGCTCTACGTCTTAGGACGAAAATAAATCATTCAGAAATATAGCCAAGAAAATTTGTAGCCAGCTAATCAGGCTAATAGTTAAGGTCAGTTCGAACGATTTTATACATATTTTGAATCGTAATTTTGTATAGAAATTTGATTTTTTTCAACACTTGTCACCATAAAATTTCCGGAATTGAATGTCGGATCCGGATAATATTTCACAGCAAACTAAGGCCTTGCATTTCAATCAAAATTTACAAAAATCGGTGCAGCGGTGTCGGAGCAAGTCGGGCACACTTATTTTCATTCTCTTACAGAATTTACTTCGTCAATCCAGAACCAAAAGTCGGATCCTGGCATAATTCAAGAGCAGGTAAGGAAACCACGAAACGGTTTATATCAATCCTAGCTAAGAAAAGTATTGACATTACATTCCTTTTGTGAAATTTGGCCTTTCGCAAACGATTCAAAGCATACAGAATCATTATATGGCTAGTACTACGATCTTACTGACACTAAGACCCCTTCCAGGTCAAAGATTCTAAGCTTGCGGTAGTCGTTTTTTCTGAACACTTTTTATGCACATAAGCTTTCATAACAGGCGATGGGATTTGAACCGAGTGTCGTCAGATCAAAAAGTGCACCCATTTATCTACTGAGCCACAGATCTGCTTGACAGGAAAACGGTTCATATAGGCTCTTAGTAATTAAGTGCTAGGTGAGTGAAAATTACGTGAGAAACATGGAAAATTCAACCAGTGTTTGCGTAAAATACTGTTGGTTACGCCGCAAGGAGAAACAATTTGGAAACAAGTGAAATATCGAAATTTAGATTATAGTTTTTAGGCAAGTAACTCTATTCAATTGAAAAAATATTTTTTTTTCAGAATGAAATTGCTGACGGACGAGGAATGCATAAGATGTGGTAACCCCAAATATGTCTGAGTGCGTTATAGAGACGTAAAATTACCTACATTTCTTGTACAGTTTGTACTAGCTTGGATGTTTGTTCTCTGTGCTATATAAAGCATATCAATCATTACCGTCAGTCACATTCTCCTACCACTAGTTCCATGGTTTCCAACACCCTCTCCATGGAAACGAAATCTCGATTTCTTTACGCTGTCCCAAAGAAGGCCGTAAATTTACTTCTTTTTAATCAATTCGCCGTGTCGCATCCCTTTCAGCCATAACAGCTTCGGTAACGACCAAAACGGAGATCCTTAATTCAGCAGATTTCAGCACGTTCCGACGGTGGCAGTTTCGCTGGCTCCCGAGTGGATAATCCCCCGTTAATGTTTACTATTATGGAACATTCGGAGAAGCAGCTTAGTCTTCATTATTTTTAGAGCAATATAAACTCTCCGGCTGGGTAAGGTCAGACGAACTTCGCACCACTTCTCCCACCGGTGTTCCGTTTGTGGCACTTTTCACCCAACCTCGGCAAAGTGGAAGCCCTTCTCTACGAGTCGCTTTCGCACCGGCAAAATTGGTGAACGAAAGTTTGAAAGCATTTAATATTTTCTGATTTTCTAGATCATCTCCTTCCCCCAAATTTGTCCCATTCAAGCGAAATGCATTGAATCTCTCAAATTTAATGAATCTTCAGCTAGTTCGGTGTGGCATCAAAGTCGTAAAAGTCGTAAATTACCGAGCGTTTTCTCGCCCTTCTCGGCATGCCAAGACGATGCAAATACACACCAGTAGGGTAGTGAGCCTATTTTGATGCCGGAAAACGACATGTTCAGTTTCAGTTCAGTCTACAGCCTATTTACCGTTACATGGTTGACACTTGCGAATTCTAGTATAGTTCGAATTGCCCATAAATAGCTTAACTACCCTTCCTTGTTAAAACCCGACTGGCGGAGCGTTTCTAAGTGTGAACATCATACGCCATCAGCAACGTGGAAAGTGCTGAAGACTTTACTTGCAGATAAAAATACTCCTTTTGCCGGTGCCTTCAGCTTCCGCCCCCGATTTTTCTTTGCTATGAAAACGACCTTGCAGCTAAGCACACACTTTACCTATTATAAAAGAAGAGCGACACTAAGAAGCAATATTAAAAATAGCTGATGTAAGCGGAAAATTATCTTGTTTTTATTACGGCTATAAAAAAATCGTGCCGGCAGCAGCGGAGAGTTTGCTAGTCTGAACTTCGTTGCAGGTTCCGGACGATGACGGGAGGTAACGGCCGAGGACAAACTTCGAGACCTTCCAAAGTTTGCCAACAGGAAGGGCATCGTTCGGAGCCCGCCGGGTATTCCCGCGGTCTTCCACCACAGGGAAGACCTAATTTGGTTGTAAACAACATCTATAGGACACGGAAACGGTTATAATTTTTCGCACAACCTCGCCTAGCCCGGTTTTGCAATTATTGCACCGAATGACGATGGTATCATGTAAGAAGAGAAAAATGGATCCAATCTCCATGCATAGCCTACTTGAACATTATGATTTATGATCATTCATGGAAACAAAAGTTTTGATAGTTTCCGCGAAAGTTTAGGTAACAGATTTTTATTAGCCAATTCCATCAGTCTTACATGCCCTAAATCATGAAATTATTTGTAGAATTTGGTCTCTCGTAAACAATACTAAAGTGAGTGGTGTAAGTAAATTACTGGGAAAAATTAGTTGTCACTAGTTCTTTATTTTAGAAATCATACAAAAAATCATACAAAAAAATCATGCCACTTAACAAAGATGTATTCGTTGGACTTCTTTTGTCTTCCAATTCCGTAGTAACTAACTGGAGGAAACTGTCGAAAACGTCATGAAGCTCCTTTCACCGGATGCAAGATGGTTTTTGAGTTACAATGATAAGTGTAAGCATTCAGCATATATTTTTAGTTTGAAGGATTCAGAAGATGAATTAGAGTTTGTTGATCTTATATAACTTATGTTATGTTCATTTTATTTATGTTTAAGAAAATATTTAAATACAAATAAATCCAATATCCATCAGATATACATTCGATCATAGAATCTCTAATACTATCGGATACAAACCATTTCTTCAAGGTTTTGATGTTAATTTAAAGTACTTTTAAACTAGAGTGGTTTATCTGCAACTTTTTGCAACTTTCTGAAATAATCAAGTACGAAATATGACTATTTTTTATATAAAACTATTTATAACTATTTCAAAAATTGTCATACAGCTTTGTATGTGAAAAAGTTAGAACGAAAAAACTAATCTTTTGAAACCTTTTAGTAATATTACCAAACAATAAGTTAACGGTTATAGTTAGCGAATTATTTTTTTCAGCAAAGTTACCCGAAATTGCAGTAGCTACAATATTGTCGAAGACGAAAACGTTCTATCTGCCTCCATAAAAAAGTTAATTTTTCTATTTTATTTACATGCGTGCTGGAATATGGTTGTTTATTCACACAAGCCCACGTCAATAAATCCTTACAACTTTACAGAAGACATAAAATTGCATAAAATTGCTGTTTTGAATCACTGTGCGTTGTCTTAATGTCACCGTAGGGCTTCTTTTTAAAGTACTTCTGTTTGTACATTTGGGTATTCAGAGTCATGATCACGAAAACCTGATTCTTGCCTTTCTCATATAGAAAGGTTATGCAATCACTGTGAAAACCGACTTTTGAACCGAGGCCCGGAGGGCCGAGTGTCATATACCATTCGACTCAGTTCGTCGAGTACGCAAAATGTCTGTGTGTGTATGTGAGTGTGTGTGTATGTGTGTGTGTGTGTGTATGTGCGTATGTGTGTATGTAACGTTTTTTTGCACTATTTTTCTCGGAGATGGCTGAATCGATTTTCACAAACTTAGATTCAAATGAAAGGTCTTGAGGTTCCATACAAAATTCCTGAATATTATTTGGATCCGACTTCCGGTTCGAGAGTTATGGGGTAAAATGTGCAAAAAAATGAAAATATGTATTCTAACTTTTCTCATAGATGGCGCGACCGATTTTCACAAACTTAGGTTCAAATGAAAGGTCCTGTGGTCCCATACGTAATTCCTGAATTTCATCAGGATCCGACTTCCGGATCCGGAAATATAGGGTAAAGTGTGTTAAAAATTTTATACCATCATTGAAAAGAGAGACAAACCGTAAAAAGTTTTCTAAATCGACCTCAAATCTTTTCCAATTGACATTTTTTATCAGTTGACGGTCAAACAAATCTATTTCGATTATTCTTTTAAGAATCGAAGAAAAATATTTTGAACAATACCACAGTATTATATATGATAGTTTGATTGATATGAGAAAGGCATCATTGCACCACTAGGTGGATTAAAACAGGTTTTTCGTTTGCAGCTACAAATATCTTGCTAAATATCTTGGGTGCTTTTGTTCCAATTTTATGTCAGAATTGACCCGTTTCTGATTGGCTGATTTTAAGGTAGCGCTTCGCCGTGGTCACGGGAGTTCGCTGCCTATCCCGGGGTTTCACGCAATTCACCCAAAATTGAGAGAAAACGGGGAAGAAAACGGAAATTCCATGAACATACGATTCTAGATAATTAATTTTTCTATCGATTCGTATATAAATTGTGCCTGATAAACGTTTTTATCGAAAGATTTCGTGCGAGTTATAAAAATAAATGAGTTTTTCCTTATTCTTTCGCACGCACACAATGTCAACGCATGCATTGGGGTGTGCAAAATGCCACATGCGGTAGACGTTAACAACATTTCTTTTGTTTTCGTTGTCCGTTCTCTCTGCGTAAACGTTGAACATAGATGAGTAAAAAATGTAAGTAAGTGTTACTACTTTGTAAAATAATTTCTATTCATGTTTCAGTAGAACCAGAAATCAGTAATGATTTTCATCGCTACTAGCTTTGACGCTTTGTTGAAAACGTAGCACATCCCTACTTATGCGAGTTGCTTATAGCGAGAAAAGGAAAAAAGAAAACAAAACGTATTACAAAACTCGCACGAAATCTCGCGAAAGAAAAGCTTTCTAACTGATATTTTTCGCCAAATGCATAGTAAAATCGTTTACCTACAATCGTATGTTTTTGATTTTTCGTGAATCGGGATAGTATTGGAGAAATTCGCAATTTAGGGTGAAATTTCGGCGACAAAGCAAGAGAAAGCAGTGAGTTGTCTCGCTTCGACCTGACCACGGCGAAGCGCTACCTTAATGTTGCTACCCGCACAATTTGAAATGAAAACATTTTTGCGAGGTACGCGAGCAATGATACCAAGAATAGAGAAAATCAGAAAACAACTCGAATAAAAAATATTGTAGAAAAACAATACGATTTGTTGTTACAAAACCTTCCACAATTTTGCTTTGGCCATTGAAAAAAAATTTTAATGTATTGTTATACACTATTCAATTAATTGTGAACATGCTTTTTACTATAGAATGTATAGGTTGTTAAGTATCAAAACAATTCAAATCTTAAAATTTTCTCATACATGTTTTCGTGAAAAACAATTAAATTTATAGTTTGCATATTGTTTGAAACACCATGTGTACAATAAATTCAATTATGAATCGTAGAAACAATATATTGAATCATTGGAAATGGAAAAAAAATGTCAAGATACAATAAAATGTATAGTAACCCATAGATCTAATTGTGAATCAATTGTTCATGCTGTAAAATCAATGGTTTATTTTTTTTCGGAACAGAACCAGAGAACCAAAGTTTTTACTTATATGACGGATATATTGTATCTTACGGCCTTCTGAAAAATCAACCGAGATATATGAATTTACAATTCAATTGTTGTGGATAAAAACAACTGAAATTTCGTCGTAGAATATTCTTGCGAGCGCGGCAACGACTGATTGAATCTACCATCCTACAACCACGTTCTATCGAAATAACATCTTTTGGCATTATTTTGTGGTAAGAATTTCATTTTATTAGTCAATACAGATGAATACAGATTTTTTATACAAAGCAATACAGATTTTCTATGAAAATATCTGACATCTCTGATGAGGGTTGCGAACGGTACTGGAGAATGACACAAAACAGCAGACAGTCAAAGGACCGCGCAAATGACAGCAGTCGCCGATTGTATTTTGCCACGACTAAAGGAGATGAAAAATGTCATAGGCCTCATGACATTTTCTCTCGTGAATGTCGCCGTATGCTCTCATCGATAGCTGTTCTACTCTTCAATCTGAGAATGGCTAGTGACAATAAACAGTAGCTCCTTCCAAATTCTACAAATTTCGAGAGACAGTCGCCAACAAGGCTTAACTTTGAAATTCGTTTTATGTCAATTCTCATGAGATGTAGGGAGACATGCATAAGAAAGTTTTGCTTCCCAATGCAGATCCTTACGTGTTTTGTTACTCTGCACTCCCGTTGGAAGGAAGCGGTTCAGTGAGAAAAGCAAAGTAAATGCTGTGACTTCCAGAATTTTTATGCACTGTTTCGATCAAACAATTAAACCCCGTTTAGCATGAACCAGAATTGTAGAAGTAATAGGAGCGCAAAACTTTTTGTTCTGCTGTAAGATTTCTTGCCTTTGCGTCATATTAGAAAAGCAAAAGCTGCGCTCCTAATACTTCGTGTATGAAATTTAAATAAATAGTTGTAATATTTTTGAAACATCTTTGTATTAATTGACGTCTTTGTCTTTAGAACCTTGTGCTTCACTCGAAACATTGTCAATATTAACCATGAAAATAGGATACTAAAAACAGTGAATTCTATTCTAAAAATTCAGTCGTCTTTGACAGATACATATTTGTTGATGCTTTTCTTGAACAAACAGATAATTCTTGTTGCTAGAGAATAGTACCTTTCAAATCTGTAATTACCTTTTACCCGATGATTTATTTCACTATTCGCTATGTTTGATATAAAAGTTCTGTAAACTTCAGTACAATAGACAGCGAAGAGGTTAAAACAACTCCTGGGCAGATATAAAATTTTCACGTTTGCATACTAGAAACCCTCAAAAAAAAAAAGTCTTGGCATTACATTCTTTTCGTGGAATTTGGCCTTTCTGTTTCAACAGACTTCGCAGCCGATTCTTAGGCTGTGAACCATTTCGCGGTTAATTTTAACTTTTGGTTAAAATCTAACACTCGAGTGGTTAATTTGATGTTGTCAAAAATAACCCTGCTCGAGAGCATGGTTATTTTTGACAGATCGATAGTTATTTTCCAACACTGAAAAAAATCTCGCAATGAAAATTCTAATACTAATTCTTTAGTTGAAATTATTTCCAGTGGAAAATAAACCCAAATAACTTTCCGTCCGTCAAATTTTGAAATGGGCCACAGTTTTAGTCAAATTTAACTACTTGACACCAAATAACCACTCAAGTGTCAGATTTTAACCAAAAGTTAAAATTAACCGTGAAATGGTTCACAGCCTTAGTGTACAGAATCATTGCATGGCTAGTACTATGGATCCTACTGACACTAAGAATCCTTCCAGGTCGGGGCTCAAACATACGACAGCTGGCTTGTAAGACCAGCGTCCTATGCATTGAACCGACAACCCGGGACGTCCAAAGCAAGTGTTAAATTTTATAAGTAACAGATCGGTTGAAAAGTTCGTGTCATTTCTATGAGAGGGCGCCACTAGAATTAAATCCATACCATTTTCAGTTAGTACCAACCATCAAAAGATACGTGTATAAATTTGACAGCTGTCTGATTATTAGTTTGTGAGATATTGCATTTTGAGTGAAGCTACTTTTGTTATTGTGAAAAAGAATGGAAAAAAGGAATTTCGTGTGTTGATGAAACACTACTTTTTGATGAAAAAAAAGTGCCGCCGATACCAAAAAATGGCTTGATGAGTGTTATCCAGACTCTGCACCGGGCGAAGCAACAATTCGTAAGTGGTTTGCAAAATTTCGTACTGGTCATATGAGCACCGAAGACGATGAACGCAGTGGACGTCCAAAAGAGGCTGTTACCGATGAAAACGTGAAAAAAAATCCACAAAATGATTTTCAATGACCGACGAGTGAAGTTGATCGAGATAGTTGACACCCTAAAGATATCAAAGGAACGTGTTGGACATATTATTCACGAATATTTGGATATGAGAGAGCTTTGTGCAAAATGGGTGCCGCGTGAGCTCACAATCGATCAAAAACAACAACGAAAAACCATGCTGAAATTGAACGAATTGGGCTTCGAATTGCTCCCTCATCCACCGTATTCTCCAGATTTGGCCCCCAGTGACATTTTCCTGTTCTCAGAACTAAAGAGAATGCTCGCTGGTAAAAAATTTAGAAGCAATGAAGAGGTAATCGCTGAAACTGAGGCCTATTTTGAGGCAAAGGACAAATCGTACTACAAAAATGGTATCGAAAAATTGGAAGATCGCTATAATCGCTGTATCGCCTTTGATGGCAATTATGTTGAATAATAAAAACGAATTTTGGCAAAAAAAAAATGTGTGTTTCTATTAAACGATACGAACTGTTCAGCCAAACTGTTATGACGAGAAAAACCAAACAAGGAACCCGACGCAATCTTAATAGTCTGTAAATTGGCCAACTGTATATAATAGTTTCAAAAACCTGGAAAAAGTCTGCAAAATTTGCGGAGTCTGCTTACAAAAGAAATCGGCGAATTTACATGCAAAACTGCAACCTGGCACAATACTAGAAATACTACAGTTTTTCCTGCATGCTGCTTTTTAGTGCAAAAACAGTGCAATTTTTTGTCAAAAAGATATCTAACGGAAATAAATTAGTACCAAAAATCCACTGGAAATGTGGAACCTACCCAATACGATTCTACCTGTCTTGTACGCAAAAATCCGGCAATAAATATAACCGTAATAACCGCTAGGCGAAATTCTTTGGTGGAAACGTTTGTTGCATTGTTGCCAGATTCTTCTCGAAAGTCTGAAAGAATGCCGTAAAAAATCTCCCGGCACAGGCGGTCCTTGAATAGAAACCAGTTTACTGGCCTTGTCTTAGATATACGCATACCGAATAGCTATGCTAAACGCCAAATTAAAACCTTTTTGTCGAGCGATTGTGTAACATCATTCAGCAACATTTCACCAGATTCATCTATTGTTGCTGAATGTAACAATTGGAAAGTATGTTTCATATCTAAAAAGAACTGTCAACCGCAAACGACCAAGATTCGGGAAAATGGATTGTCCAACCTCCATACAGTAATTGAATATGTCCACATTCTAGCACAGATTGCGACAGTATCTCAGCTAATCTGTTTCGATTGAGATTCAGCTTATCGAAAACCGCCTTTCAGCGGAATCAAAATTGCTCTATCGAGCAAGCTTTGGTAATAATAATACACTTACAGGATTCCCGAAGGCACCTACCTATCAGCTTTCTGTCGGACTTCTGCGAGGTCTTCGTTTCGCCAACGAACGAGAATCAAACGGCGGAGATAGCAAACATAACCTAGTTCGATTACGGCAGAACTTCTACTTCCAGTAATCGAAAATAACATGAAAAATATCGTTGGCAATTTCGAGGCTCCATTGTATTCCGAACTAGCGGCTCATTTTGCAAAATACCGTTCCGACCGGACCGGAAGAAGAAACAACCAAACATCTTTTCGGACTGCACAATCGGCCGACAGACATGGTGACCCAAGTACTTGAAGCCAATAAAATTGAAAACTTTATCGGACCCCATTCATTACAGTCCATTAGTTTTCCGTCCGCCTCCACGGCCGATTCGAGCAGCCGTTGCAGAGAGTGAACGAATGAGATTCGCTATTTCGATCAAGGTTCGCATCGTCCACAGGCCGTGGCCGAATCAAACGGAGAGGTTGGCGACCCTAATTTTTTGCTAGAACCTTTTTTACACAACTCAAGCAAATACACTGGCTTGTTTCAGACGTTTCATGTGCCCTTATAAAATGCCCTCGAAGGAAACTGTGTAATTAAGCGACTATAAATAGTCAATATGCTGGTTGTGTTGTTCCGGAAAGTGTGATAAAATTTTGAATTTAGGCTCAATAAAAGTGTTCTTTCAGTATCAAATATTGGGTAAAGTTCAATCTACTTTGCTTTTTAAAATAGTGAATCGATTGGTTCTAATTCTTTAGCTTTTTATTATTTCAGTCTATATAAATAGATACAGACGAATCAACTAGTTCTAGTACATGCTACTCGTTTCATAGCCTACTGGTTTTGGTGCGCATTTTCTATATTCCAATGCTACTGAGCGTGACACAACGTCATTTTGACGTTGGTCGGATGCAAATTTAGCGAAAGATCAGCTGCTCAACTTACTGGAGAGTGAAAGGGCACACCTAAATAGCAGATTTGGTCTTACTTAGGGATGTCAGATTTTTCTAATTACTCGATTATAATTATCAAACTATCCGATTAAATTTAACGCGATTATCTGGGTTATTAATCGATTACTCGATTATTCATTCGAATATTGCTTTTGATTTTTTCAAATTATTCGATTAGTTTAATAATCGAATATTAGTTTCAAACTAATCAATTAAATATTACTCGATCTTTTGGGTTATTAATCAGATTACTCGATTAATCGATCGATATTACGACATCTCTAGTCTTACTCTAGTCACGTTAGCGTCATCAATATCCACACCATTGCGGTTGCATTCGCCGACCTGCTCCTGTTTGAAACTGCAAAAGCACACAAACACAAGCAAACGCTCGTTCACAAAATATTCGCCGTTTATTTCGCAATTCCCTCACGCAAAACAAATCGGTCAGCGGCATCATCGGAAACGTTCCGAGTTTATGGACGGTTCATTGTGGTTTACAATGCGGTGGAAAACCGAACCCGATTGTTTTCGTTGTGAATTGCGCATCCGTTCTTTCGGAGCAGTACCTGAACTGGAGCCCGATGCTTTATCAATTATCCGTTGAAAAACTGTTTGATTCATGAAGCAATGTCGATGATTGTGAGGTCCGATTTAATTGTAACAAAAGGAATATTGTTGTCGATAATAATCTACTGAAAGATTGGTTTTTGGTAAAGTTTTGTTTTACTAAACATTTATTCTTCGTTAGAGACCAACGTTTCGAAGGAATATGAGTTCATCTTCAGGGTAAATCGTAAATGTTATTAGCATTTGGCTCATTTACATTTACATGAATTGCAGAGGCGTTACCCATTCCATTGGCGGATGATACTTTCTGAATTACCTGTATGCAATTTTGAAATGAGTTCATGTTGCAAACAATTTTTGGTTTTCAAGGATAAATTTCTTGAAAAAAAATTAAAGCAACAGTGAAAAATCAGAGACTGTTCATAAATTCAATAATGTTTTTTGTTGATATAAATTGATGTAGATCGTTGATTTTGGCAATAATATTTGTTGATTTTAGTATCAGTTTTAGTGATTACAACTAAATAAAAGTCAACAATTTTTGGCAACAGCTGAAATAGGTGGATAAATCGATTGAAATTATTAATCGATATTGCTGTCGATTTAATTTACTCTCGATTGAATGGAATGAAAAATCACACGGCGAGACTAGTTAAATAAAAACAGTCGACGATACACGACGGAATGATTGCTGATTCCGTTGGTGCATAGTGATATTAGAGAACTGTAAATTTTGGCATTTTTCTGTTATAATTTTGTACGCTCATTACCCAGTCATTCGTTGATGCATTTATATTTATAGTTTAACTACCAATCGATTCAAAAGCATTTAGCTTAAACATTGAGGCAACATCGTTTCAATATTTCAATAATATACCATTGAAAAAATGATTTGAATTGACCTATGACTTCCCGTAACTAGCGGACCAATTTAGAATTGCGGACCTAATTTGAAGCACTTGTATCTTGCCACATTTAACTTAATTAAAAAGCATTACTTCAATATTGTATGCTTGAAAATGAATTGATTTGTCGATATGGTCGTGTCCATACAGGAATCTCAATTTACGAGCGAAACGATGACTTGCAAATGGATTCAGCTCAAAGCTGTAATATCTTCATATTACTCACATATCACAGATACTTCTTTGGCATTAAATGTGGCTAATGTGAAATATCGTATCTTCATTTACCTTTGATAATATTATGGGTGAAGTCCGAAAAAAATATATACAATCTTCGATTGAATCGACTCACTGTTTATAAAATTAATAGCGGCTCTTACACGATTATCAAAAGTGTCATTACCAAAAAAGTAATGACACTTTTAATGATCGTGTAAGGTCTGCGAGTTCAGTAATGACACGAGAAATGATGGAATTGCGGATTTTCCATCATTACCAACATTATTTCTTCTTCTTATTTTTTTTGTGGAAGTGCTGAATATCGTCAGTTGTATTAGATGAGAAAATTTGACAACCATGAAGTAAACATTCTCTTCAGAACTATACGTGAAAAAAAAATGTAGAAATGACAAAGTGTAGATTTAAATTATTAATGTTTCATTAACCCTAACGTTTCAATGGCAAACAAAATTTATTTTCAGCCAAACGAAGATGAAGAATATTGCTAATATTCTTTAATTGCTGAGGGAAAGCTATTCTGGTTACAAGCCCCGTGCTGGAGTAGTTTAAAATACTCATCATTAATAATGAACGTGTAATGCTAGAAAGTAATGATGTACAGTAATGCAGTAATTACGAGCGTTTGAGCAGAAGTGTCATTACTTAGTAATGACACTTTCAATGATCGTGTAAGGGCCGCTATTAGATGGAATACACTCAAAATAATAATCATGTAATAGTTACGTGAAAAGTTATGTGAATATTTTCCACCCTACTTTCCACGTAGGTTTTAACGGACTGGCAGTTAAAAGCTGTATAATGCATAATCCAGAAAAGTTACGTGTCTTACACGTAATATGTAATGTACTATTCATATCACATTTACCTATCAGTTCATATCATATTTAGATACCAGGGAATTACTATTTTATATATTGGTTTAAATCAAAAGGGAGATATTTCAGATATTTATATAAATCAATGAAACGAAAAATACCATAAAAAATGAAACATTTATTTCAGAAAATTTACATAGAAAATATAAAATTAGCAATCGAATCGGATCTCGAATCGACAAGCCTCCAGACATATTTTTTGTTGTCACTGCCATCCACTCGGTTTTCGGTGGACCAACGGCATTTGAAGCATTCGGCAAGACCGGGCACACTTCAGGACTCACCCAAGCACTCGATCCAATCGAACATATGGAAACTTTCACACTGGAATGGTCCGGCCGATGTAGTCAAAAATTGTATTTAAATTACATTTCTCGTAAATATTTACACTACTTACACTTTGAGGGCCACTGTTCGCCACTTTCCAAATTCGAGTTCTTCACACCGGAAATTCACGTAGATTGTTTGACGTTTGGTCAATTCACGTAAACCTTATGTGAGGACTCCATTCATTTTAGGGAATGT
Source organism: Malaya genurostris (assembly GCF_030247185.1). Classification (NCBI taxonomy): domain Eukaryota; kingdom Metazoa; phylum Arthropoda; class Insecta; order Diptera; family Culicidae; genus Malaya; species Malaya genurostris. The sequence goes on along the minus strand of NC_080570.1, from coordinate 127,526,473 downwards.
AGGTAGGGTAAGGGCTCCCTATTTCATCTCATTTGTGACGTCCTTACTTCAAACCCCGATTTAGCCACTAAAATCACTGTAACTATTTCATATTACTGCTTCATTCGCCTTGCTCCACGTTGAAAATTGATTCACATTTCTTGAAAATTCAACTAATATTTATAAAACAGCTAAAAACACTATTGATGTTTTCACTACTCTGCTCCTAATTTCATCTCAATGGATTTTTATTCATCCTATCGTTGATCTTTTATTCATCCTATAAATTAGCAATGGCAACAGCAATCAAAACAAAATATTCCACTATTACACTCTCACCCGCATTCGCATGGCTGCCAGATGGCTGACTAAACGCTGCCAGCTGGAAAAATATGGCTTGCAGACATTCTGGTGACCGACTGCCTCACCGCTGCCAGATATACAACTCAAACGATACAACCGTACCCACCAGGATTTTTCCACATTATTATTATTGGTAAAAAATTTACTAGTAGAATTATCCAATTAATGGGGCAATGGCTTACGGAGATCTAAAGAACTATCTTTTAACATCATTTTATTAGTGAAAACAGATAGAACAGATATAGACTTTCTATGCAAAGTAATACATATTTTCTATGAAAATACCTGGCATCTCTGTGCACAGCCGATGAAACACACGCACACTTCACAGCGTTATGTTGGCGTATAGAGGAATGAAACCAGTGCTACTAGATTTGCCACAATGGTTATTTCATTAGTATTTAACACGTTCTTTCTGGTAATATTCGAAGCAGAAACAGTTTTATTGAAATATTAATATCAATAATATAATTAAACTAATGTCACGGATACCAAAAACATACTTTTTGATGATAATTTGAAGAAGATAAACAATTTTTGTTTTGTAACATTATGAAATAACTTGGCAACTTTGCGAAACCAAATGAGATGAAAACAAAGCGCAATCAAGTGAACGAAGTGAAAAACTTTCATCTCATATTTTTGAAGACTTTTATTGCTTGTCGGGTGAATTTTGAAGTTTTTAATCGTTAACTAAACAAGTGGCAAGTGAACATAACTAATTATGAAGTCATCCAGCATTCAATGGTAGTATAATTGTGCTAAATAGTGATCATGTTTTGAGACGAATCGATTAGTAGATATTCAGAAACATGACGAACTGTAAATCTTGAGACGAAAATGTGTCCTAAATTGAAAAGTGAGTTTATTTTATATGAAAAAAAACGATCACCGAAGAATTTAAAACCATTTCTTTCAATAGGAAAGTGTGACAATAGCTTTTCAAATCATTTTAAAACATTTCACAGTTTGCTTCCGGTGGGTTGTAAAATATTATTCATGTTCAAAGTTATGAGGTGAAGGGATGAGATGGATATAGGAGCTCAGATGAAATAGGGAGCCGTTGCCCTAAAACATTTGTTTTCGTAACGTAAAATATTCAATTTGACACTTAAAACCATTTTACGTGATTTAGCAAGTGAATCGAACGTGAATTTTTATTTGAGTGTATTGAAAGTCAGTTCGCAGGATCTGGCATCGCTGTCCATACCACTACCCCATTTGTACGCGGCGGGCAGATTCCCCCCCAGACGGCTGACTATGTCTGCCAGCCATTCTGGCAGAATTCCGGCAAAAGTCTGGCAACAATGCAACAAGCGTTTCCGGCAGAGAATTTCGCATTGCGGTTATTAACGGTTCTTTTCTGTCGGATTCTTGCCATACAAGATTGGCAGAACCGTTTCGGATCGGTTCTACATTTTAAGCGTCATTTACCTCGTCTGAAGATTCGTTTTTTGCACGTACACACTTAGATTTTTTTCCCGAATCTCGACAAAACTTTTGAGATTTGAACAGCCGAGTGCTCGGCAATCTTCTCGGCAAATATTAAAACAACTGAAATTCTCGGTATTTTGCTTTTACCGAGATTTTCGGTTTCGAGAGAACTATAAATTACCGTGATCTTCGTTGCTTTTGGAAACAAATTACCGAAATTATCGGTGTTTAAGCATGTGAGCTAATGCCGAGATTTGAAGCAAATAATTAAAATAAAATTTTGAATATAAAATGAACATTCCAGGTTAAACTCGTTATCATTGATTTATTTATTTCAACATTATGTTGGCTGTTGAACTACAGGGTCCGGCACTCGAAGTGTAACCAATTTAAAAGGCCATAAATTCAGTTTGGAAAATTACTTTTACTTAATTCAAAGTACAAAATGTGTAAAAATAATACAAAATTCAGAATCAATTCACTTTTGCTCGATATGACCACCTTTTGCCTTGACTTGATGACTTGAGAGAGCGAAGGAGTTGCTTCGTTTGGCCGAAAGCGGTCAATTTCCGAACATTGTATTTTCTGACGAGAAAATTTTTCCAATTGAGCAATTCATAAACTCTCAAAACGATAGGGTTTACTTGACCGACCGTTCATACGAGAATTTGAGTGATCGATTGGCCACCAGGAGGCAGCACCCGCAACAGATAATGGTTTGGGCCGCTGTAACCGCAGATGGGCGCTCTCCAATCGTTTTCATTGAGCCTGGCGTCAAGGTAAATGCGACATATTATCGGGAAAGTATTCTGGAGGTTGCTTTGAAGCCGTGGGCAGACAAACATTTCGGTGGCAGACCATGGACGTTTCAGCAGGACTCGGCACCGTCTCACAAAGCTCGAGTGAACCAAGAATGGCTGAAAAACAACGTCCCGAACTTCATCACGTCCACACAATGGCTCTCGAATTCACCAGATGCGAATCTAATGGATTATTCTCTTTGGGCCATTTTGGAGAGCAAAGTCCGAACTAAAAGATACACCAGTCTCGAGGCGCTGAAAAAAGTTATTGTCCGCGAGTGGGCCAAAATACCTGCAAGTCACATTCGGCCAAACGATGCAACTCCTTCGCTCTCTCGAGTCATCAAGTCAAGGCAAAAGGTGGTCATATCGAGCAAAAGTGAATTGATTCTGAATTATGTATTATTTTTACACATGTTGTACTTTGAATTAAGTAAAAGTAATTTTCCAAACTGAATTTACGGCCTTTTTAATTGGTTACACTTCGAGTGCCGGACCCTGTAATAGGATAGGTAATGTAAACTAAGAAAAAAATATGTTCCATGAAGAAAATATTGCCAAACATATACGTCGTAGAATGGATGCACTTTCATATTATTTACAGTAGAGAACACAATTCGATTTTCCGCAGAAAATCATATTCCGGCTACAACGAAAGTAATGGCTCAATAAAACATTGAATATTTAAAGAAATATATCATACCGGAGCTCGATCGATGTCATGCAGTAGATTAGCGTGGCGAGGATTTTTGTCCCGTAAGAATGCTCTGGGGGATTTATTGTCACGAATAATCGTCGAATATTGAACGAATTTGTTCTTAAGATCACGAAACATATCGCTATATTCGGATTCAATTTTTAATAGAGACTTATTCCACATACGAACACATGCACTTATTTACATCACTCAGTTTTGCACTGAAGAAAAATGGCTACTTTGATGAATCACCGAATTTCGGTTGTCTAAAAGTTGTTACCGAGATTTCGGTAAGTTGATATCATTAATTTGCTGATTTCGGCAAAACGACAAATTGCTGGTAAACACGGTAATTTACAAAACCAAATATCAGTATAACATTTTGAATTGCCGAGAAATCGGAAATAATAAACCGACAATTTTGAAAAAAGCTATCTTTGCCGAAATTTCAGTAAAATATCGCTTTGCCGTTCGTTTTCAGCATTTTTTTCGCCGAGATCAAAATTAAGTTTTAAGTGTGTACATGCGGGATTGACGAATATCAAATGAAGTCGAATAATAAAAAGAAAAAAAGTACGGGTGTGTAATGTCAGAGACATAACTGGATGTCGTGAATACGAATAAAACTGACACGATTTCTTTACACTTTTGAATTCGAATTGATAGTTGATCGATTGTGTGAATTGCGAAACTTTCCCCCTTTTCACTACTAAAATTTTAAACGATTTTTGACGTCGATTATCTCAATTCGGTTTTACATATTTCATTGAAAGAAATTATCAAGATGCTGTACAGGATTCATTTCTTCCTTTTATAAGGGCCAAATTGTGGAATTCTCTACGATATTTAGCATAGTTCGGAACATTTTTCTCAAACGATTTTCGCACAGCAAGTGCACGAAGCAAACCAAATTATTTTGGATTTTCACTAAACTGATGATTTCTACCTTCGAATTTCAAAATTAGTTCTTTAGATAACATTTAAAGCCATTAGACTGGCTGATTTTATATAATGTTGTCCACTTTTCGTTTCTTGTTTTCTTTCGTCCCAATGCAACCAGCAGCTGATGCAATCGTTCTTGCTTGAATTGAAACTAGCTTTACGTACAAACCGACACATTCGTTCGCAGTGCCAAATGATGCGAAACTGGTTTAATGCGTCTTCTCGCCTTGACGACCGGAAGGCAAATGAGAACTACGACCTTGCATAAATATCTGTTTATTAATCTTATTTTTGGTATTACATCAACATTTTACAGTACAAGTGTTTTGACCCTTTGACCTTTCATCTTTGTTGTTTATACGATTCGTTGTTAATAATAGGTGTTTTAGTTACTCTTGTTTTACATACTAATGTTTAATCATAATATTTATTTTAATTATTTATAAAATGTCTACCTACTTATAACTATCCCTAACCTAATACGTACAAATTTTGAATTATTTGTATTTCAGAGATTGAGCACCTCTCTTCAAATTTCGTGCAGTATTGTTCGAATTTTTGTTCTAGTATATCCAGTGAGGCAATCTCATGTACTTCACTAGTCCTTGTCCAAGGGGGTAGATTTAGAATCATCTTTAAGATCTTACTTTGAATGCGTTGAAGCCTAAGTTTGTGTGTTCGTGCACAACCCCGCCAAACAGGGACTGCGTATTCAATTGCGGGGTAGATGATTTGTTTATAGACAGCCATCTGATTCTTCAGGCACAGTTTAGATGTTCTACAAATCAGCGAATACAGAGACCTAATGAGTATGCAGCATTTTTGAACGATTTTGTCAACATGTGACCTGAATATCAGATGTCTGTCAAAGGTGAGTCCTAGATAGATAACTTCATCGGACCATTGAATGACCTCATCAACGAATCGTATTCTGCATTCGTCTGATGGAACAAGTTTTGGAGATCTTGAATGTGGAAACAAGATGACCTGAGTTTTTGCTGCATTGATCACAATTTTCCAGCTTGTAAAATATTCTGTTAAAGCGTCCAGACCTGTCTGTAGTTTATTTTTCAGAGCATTAATGACACGACCTTTGTAAAGAATGGCAGTATCATCAGCAAATTGTGACAGAACACCACCACCTGGAAGAGGTGGGATGTCTGATGTGAAAATGTTGTATAGAATGGGACCTAGGATACTTCCCTGGGGTACACCAGCAGGAATAGTAAATCTTTCTGAAAGTGCATTATTCAGAGAAACCTGGAAGGCTCTATCTGCAAGATAATTTTTGATAATTTTAATAAGATACATGGGAAAATTATACCGATGCAGTTTGAACACCAGTCCATCGTGCCACACATTATCGAATGCCTTTTCAATATCCAATATTGCCATGGCAGTCGTTTTGGACACTGATTTGTTTTGCTGGATGACGTTGTTAACCCTTGTGAGCTGGTGGATGGTGGATCTTCCTTTCCGGAACCCAAACTGTTCTTCCAGAAATATATCCTGTTCATCTGCAAAAGCAAGAATTCGCCTTTGTATTGACTTTTCAAACAGCTTGGATAGGGCAGAGAGTAAGCTGATGGGCCGATAGCTCTTGGAAAAGGAAGGATCTTTCCCCGGTTTCAAAACTGGGATAACTTTAGCTAACTTCCACATTGAAGGGAAGTAACCAAGCTCCCAGCACCTGTTAAAAATTTTAGCTAAGAAGACAAATGAGCGAATACTCAAATGTTTCAGCTCAATGTTGAATGTGTTGTCGAAACCGGGGGCCTTCATATTTTTGGATTTTTTCACAAAAGCCATCAGCTCATTCGCAGTGACTCTACTTTCCTCAGGAACCAAGCTGTCTGATTGGTCAACCTCAGCTACGCTATCAGCAACGGCTCTTTCATATGGACTAACAATGTTAAGTCCTAAATTGTGAGAACACACAAACTGCTGGCCTAGCGCATTTGCCTTCTCTACTGGTGTGATTAAAGGTATTCCTTCAGCTGCGTCCTGGGGTGACATCAGAGGAGGAATAGGCTTCGGTTTTTTCTTAAGCACCTTCGTTAAGGACCAGAAGGGCTTTGAATGTGGGAGAATTTCTCGAAGCTTTTGCTGGAAGTTCCTGTTGCGAAGCTCAGATATCCTTTCCTGGATTATCCTAGTTAAGTTGTTATAAGTAGTCTTCCTATCTAGGATGCCAGTTCGTTGATACTGCCTCCGGTAGATATTCCGAAGTCGGATGAGTTTCTTGGTGACACTGTCGATTTGAAGAGAGGAACTCGGCATATGTTGTACTGGAACCGTCCTATCACGAGCGACTGTGATTGAATGCTGGAAGGAAGATAGGGCCGCATCGATTTCCATCGGGGAATCTAGTGGAACATTGATATTAATAAGTTGGTCGGCGATTTGTTGAAATTGGACCCAATCGGTGCGATAATAGTTCCTCCGTGGTTGAATAGGCACTGTTTCTGGTGAAGATCCCAACGTCAATATTACTGGAAAGTGGTCAGAAGAGAGCTCGTAGAAGACAACCGGAGAGCTGTCTATGGCGATGTTGCTGATGAATATATCCAAAATGGAATGAACTCCCGATCTGGAAAGTCGCGTTGGTTGATCCGGAGCGAAGATGTTGTATTGTCCAGCTTCGTAATCTTCGGCAAGTACGAATCCGTTTCGATTCTGTCTTCTGTTTCCCCACAGCTCATGCCGTGCGTTCAGGTCCCCAGCAATGATGAATTTGTTCTGTCGTCGAGTGAGCATAGCCAGATCTCGCTTCAATGATGCACACGTACCATTGGATTAGATTAGATTGGTTTGTTTGGGGCAGTACGCTGCAATGATGATGATGGGTCCCATCGTCGTTGTAATCTCAATTCCGATGGCTTCTATGAGTTGCAATTTAAAGGCTGACAGAAGCCTGTGCTGAATGGATCGTTTAATGGCAATGGCAACTCCCCCTCCTCTGGTAGTTGCCCTGTCGAGCCTGTGAATCCTGTAATTGGAAATAAAAATAGAAATTTCAGGTTTAAGATGAGTTTCAGTTAAAATAGCAATATCGGCATTCTTCTCTTGAAGAAAGTCGGACAATTCAGCAGTTTTGCTCCTGAGTGAGCAAGCATTCCAATTTACTATAACCAACTCATTATATTGCATATTCGATGATGAATTTGCCTAAGGCGTTGATTTGCTCTAACCGCGTTCTGCAGTTTCGTAGTTTTGTTGTCATTGTTTCAAAAATGACGATCAGTTGTTCAGCAGAGAATAAATCACCAGAGTCATCCTTTGCTTGTGGTTGATTATTGCCCCATCCAGGAGGGATTCTTGAGGAAGATTCTTTTTGAGATCCAGCGGCTGAAGTCTTTGGATTGCTGCGAGGAAGTGGCGGCAAATTCGGAATATCCCTCTTCGGTGGGAGCCGTGGGAAATTAACTTCATCCTTCTGTGGAACATTCTGGCGCGTTGATTGTTTGCGGGACGCCTGTTGTCGAATTTTTGTGAACTCAGCACGTTTGGGACACGATTTGCTAGTAGATGGATGGTCGCCATCACAGTTCACACATTTTACAGCGATGTCATCTAGTAGGCAATCGTTGGTATTGTGTGGTTCGGCACATTTCCCGCACCGACTTTTCATGTGGCAATTCCTCGCTCCATGGCCGTAGTTCAAACAGTTCGTGCACTGTGTGACATCCCGATGTACCGGTTTATACTTTTGCCATTCGATGATTATGTGAAATAACGATTTAATCGTTTTCAGTTGACTCATGGTGATGGAGCCCTTCTCCAGATGAATCAGGTACAGTTGATCTCTAAACTTTTTGTCCGTATTATGGCGCTTCATTTTAAATACCATCAAAGGCTTTAGTCCAGCCTCCGACAGTGCCTGCTTTAGTTCGGCTTCCATCATGTCGGGTAGTCCTCGAAGTACAACCTTCATAGGTTTGTTGGCGGCAATATCGTGTGTGAAGTATTCCGCTTTTGTCTGCTTCAGATAGCATTCCACTCCTTTGTAGTGGTTCAAAGCCGGAACAGTTATTTTGTAGCCTTCAGTACATAAACGGATTGTTGCCTGTAGTCCTTTGCTGATCAGTGTGTTGAAATCCGAGCGTAGAGTTGGTGGGAAGCCCTTCAGGTAGAAAGGCGGCATTTTTTCCTTCTTCTGCAGTTCTTCTTCGACATCTACTGGCAGATCAGCATATTGGTTTTTACTCAGCAAACGGTCGTTTACCTGTACATCACTTGGCTTCAGACGCTTAGCATCCTTTGGATCCTTCTCGGATCTATGGCGGTTTTTACCCATAGCGTGGGTAGGTAGACAACTGCGAATAAAAAATAAAACAAAATCGAAATTAGTCGTAATAGGTTATTCGTCTATCCACATCGAGTGTTAGATGACGAATGATCGATTTTCGACCACGGCTCCCCTTTTATAACGTTCAGTTGAAGATATGTGCCTGACTACCTCAAAATCGTCGTCCTTGCGCGAAAAACCCAAGCAAAAGTAAAGAATTTTCCGCGTTGTTTTAAAATTTTCAAAAAACTTTATTTTTGAGTTGTTTGTTGTTATCTCACAGTGTTCAAAATATTATCCTAAATTCCTGATCATATTTTTGATGAAATAGTGAAAGAATTGTGTTCCGGCCATTAATACAAGTCGAGATATTCACGATTAAGTTCTGCCCATTCTTCCATATGGCTAATTTTGAAAAGGCACCCCATAGTAAAGTAAGTCGTATTCACGACAAAAGAAAGAGGAGGGAAATAAACAAGACACGTACGGCGAGATAATGACGCAATTTCACCTGGACAATTTTGACAGCAGCCGGAATGCAGCCAGCCTTCTGACGGTTGCCAAAATTCCTCACAAGCGGGACCCAGTGGATTTTGTCGACCAGCATCGGTCAGATCATCGGACCGATTGTGCACGATATCGGCCCGATTTAGGCCGATGTCTCCCCGATAGGGTGATAAAATGCATCGGACAATAATTTTATTTCGATCATAGAGGCTTCAATCTTAAGGTCATTCGCCTCTAGGGCCAGAATAACTCTGGCCCTATGTTCGGGGTTGGAAAGTTTAAAGTTTAAAATTGGCTCCATTTTACTTAATTTGATCTAATTCAACTGGAAATCGATATGGCGTGTTGATAATTGGATTCGTTAATATTTACCGAATGATCAGTTAAAAACTGATAAACATAACCGAACTGAAAATCCGAAAATAAAATTCACATTTCACGCTTTTTTCAAGAACGGCCAATAAGCCATCCATCCAGTTAAATTTAATACACTATCTTTCGCTCGCTTGCAATTTCTTTCAAAAGTGGAAGTTGACAGGTGGCTTATTGGCCGTTCTCAAAAAATACGCGTGATTTATAATATCACCAGAGATGCCATTTATTCAGATTTATCTGTATTATACAGATTTTTACATGCTCATACAGATTTCATACAGAGTACAGCTTTATGCAGATTTCCTCAATTTAATACACAATTTATACAGATCTCACAAAAAGTAAGAAAGAAAATATGAAAATATCTGGCATCTCTGAATATCACTGTCAATCGAGCTGCTCGAGCTCTCAGAAATGAGTAGTCGAGTCCGTATTTGAGACAATGTGATCTGTTTGAGTCCCTCGCAAACGCCAATGTAGGCTCAACATGGGAACTGTACGATATTGTTACAACTTTTGTATGGGCTTTTCAGTACGTGAAGGGTGTCAGTATTTTACTATTTTTATTCGGATATTTAAGTATAGTCAAACGTGGCCGTGCCTCAGTATTCAAGTTCCTAAGTCCTCATTTTATATGAAACCATAAATTCATTCATAAAGGAAGCTTACGTTCGCACGACTTTTCCAGAAACTATACGCAAACAATTTGTCGATATTTGAAGTTAAAACCCATCCCGACGGTCGGCAGCTGTGGTTCGCAAAGTTACCCAAAATTTTTCATAAAACAAACACCAACCCAGTCCGTGTAGAGGAAAATGAAACTTAAATCCAATTTTAACCCGGCAAAGCAGTGTAGAGACAGACATAAATTCGCCGAAATAAATATTTTCCCTTCGTGGAAGCGACCGGAGAGACGTGCCGATGCTGGGCCCAGGTTTCGGTCGGTCACAAAGCACCTTGCCTTTGTCCGTTTATTTTTTTTTCCTGAAGCAACGGAATGCTAAGCAGTTGTTGTGTTCGAAGTGAGTTGTTTTGCTCTCCCCGCGCTGACGTTGACGTTGCGATCCTGCAGGGAATGTTACCGGTTTTATGAAGTAGTTGAAAGTTAGTAAAAATGTTATGGCGAATTTTTTCTTGACGTAGATAAGCTTTCAGAAAAGCGCTCGCTCACTGCGGTGTGATTTAGTTTCACGTTTTCGCCCACATTTGTTCCGCTGCCGTCAAACCCCGGTGCTAAGCCTGTGGTTGAAAATTTTATTGCTTCTGCATTTCGCTCGTTCCATGCTAGCCTGCTGCTAGTCGAAACAGAACGCGATGGGACTCAACGGAGAGCAACCGAAAAAATAATACTGCAAACAGGAGCAATCCCGAAACGGTACGGAATCGAAGCAGCCTTCGCCGAAGCCGTATTTTACACTCAACGGCATGGCCGTGGTGTTCTGTATTCTACACCTCAAAACTAAATTCAATAATAAATTTTGCCGAAAACCATTGACAGCGTCGGGAACCGCAGGCTGAGATATTTTCCGGCCGAAATAAACAACAAAAAATTCAAAGCCGCTGGCAGCAGTCTCCTCCCGGCCCCCAATCCCGATCACTTACTGCGTTGACGCTTGCTTCTCGGTCCTTGCCGGGTTATGTTTCTTATTGAAGTTCCGGGTGTGCTGGAAATTTTATGCGATACTCATAGTAGGCTGTGAAAAGCAATCCAATAACAACATCAACCAAAAAAAAACGTAAAACTGCTGCATCCCAACTGTCATTCGTTTCAGGCAGAGAGAGACTGGCACTCTGCGTACGGAAGCGGACCTCCGGAGCGGGCCCCATTTGCGATTACTGGCTCTACTACAGCAGAGACATTGCCTATCGAAGCAGGAAAATAGGAATTGTTTTTCGCAGGCATTGCGACATGCGTTCTCTGGTTTCGCCTGAGGCATTTTACTGTGCGACACACGACATGACAACGTGTGGATTGCAGCGTTTCGGGATTCGTTATTTTTTGTTGTTGCTTTTTTGGTATCTTCACCCAAGCGAATAGTTGAAGAATATATTTGTCAGTTTGGCGTGATAAATGGGATTGGATTTCGGTATTCGGAAAAAATGGCTTTATTAATTTTCCCGATAGTACTCAATTACAGTTTGGTGGAAAGTTATGACAGATCTTAATCCAGGAAGCAGTGATTCACTGTACGCAGTAATATTGAGATTGCCGTTTAAAAGGATGTACACTTTAGGGAATGGACATAAATTCTGCACCCACTGAAAGAAGAATAGACATCAGGGAGTACCATACCATCAAATTATTAGGTTGTTTTTGTTACTGTCGCTGGAACAGCCAAACTAATTTTTTTTTACATTTACGTAGGACTGTTTACACCCTCGCATCTTGGTTCAACATAAGACAAACAGAAGGCAAAGTCAATGTAAACAGTTCTATCCATAATGAGCCTGTGTTAGAGTAGATTCAAACATCGGACGAATCGTGCCCGAAGCTTACACACTTGGAAAATTTCGCAGAATTCGGTAATTTTTTACCGAATTTTCAACAGCTGAACGTTCGGTAATCAGTTCGGTAATTAAATTGATTACCGATCGTTCGGTAATTGCTAAACTGTCAAACAACAAGCTTAAGCTGTAAACCAAATGGATCTAACTGATTGTTCGGTAATTTTTTGTTTTCCTTCGGTTAAAATTCTGGATTTTCGGATTTTAAAAAACAACTGAAATTCACAAAAACGAATGAAGTAAATTCCAACCTGTTGTGGCTATGGTTTTGTTCCACGAAAAAATGTTCCGGCTAACCGGAATAATGAGCGCCTTCCAAAACACTGCACAATCCGTCGAGTCCACCAGAAATTACCCTCGAACGATTTGTGTAGGCAGCAAATGGACAAGTGATACAAAAATTTTTTTTCTGCCTGTAAATAAACGAAAAGGTTTTAGTGGTTCAGATGTTTTAAAAATTTTAGCATCTGTATCTCAATCCATTCGATGAACTCTTCAAGATTTTTTTCGTTTGGTTAATAAAAAGAGACTGAAAATTTTAATAACTGTTTGACAGTTAGTGTCACGACAATCAGTTTTCACAGAAGTTCGGTTATTGGAAAATTATTTTACGGTTTTACCGTACTCGGCGACTATTCAGATTTATCGTATGAATTCTATATCTATTTACAGAATTCTGTAATGAAAACTTGCGTAAAACGAATCGTCCGGTAAAAATTTGAATAATTGTTGTAAAATGAAGTTCATGTACCGAAATAGCGGTAATTTCTATTGATTACCGAAAGTTTTCGTCAAAAAAATTATCGATCAACGGAATCGAGTGTGTTCGATTGCGTTTTAATCGAAATTGACGATTTCACAGTGTCTAACTGGAGCAAAAGAGTAAAGAAGATAACACAACAAGGAGCACGACGGTTGTCCGATTCTCTACACTCTCATTGAACATAACTCAAAATTGAGTGACACATCACTCAAATTCATGAAAAGTTCACGTACTCTAAACTTGAGTTACCATCTATCTACTCATTTTTGCGTTAAGGGACGAAATTGTCAAACGTAATTTTTACTCAAAATAAGAAAAAATTATTTTGTTCAAATTTTGAGTAAGTTCAACTCAAAATTTGAGTTCCTTGCTCTCAAAATGAATAATTTTTTGTCGTGAATACGACTTACTTTACTATGGGGTGCCTTTTCAAAATTTACCCTCTGAGAGAGTGATAAGTTTTTGATCGTGAATATCTCTTGTTGTATCTAACGAATCAGCATAAATTTTGCTACATGCCATCGGAAATATGATCACAATTTTATGATAAAATTTTCAGTTGTGTGACATAATCTCAAATAATTCGAAATTAAACTTTTCTGAAATGTTTGGTATAAACGAGTATCAAAGAGGATAATTCATAAGGCGCGTTTGCCTTTCTCATATTTTGAAAGCTCCTAGCTCAGTGATCTGTGAAAGGATTTATATAATCTCACTACCAATAAAATCGAAATTTTTCAACTTAAGCGTGTATAGAAAAAGCATTGAAATATTTCAATAGTACACTATGGAAAAACCTGTCTCATTTGATCCATGTCACCACCAGCCAATCAGAATGCTTTCTGAGGAAGAGAACAAAATATCCGCTGCTGTACAACGAATCGTTCGAGAAATTTTTTTCGAACAGTGCTTAATATCGTAGTGAGTTCCACAATTTGGTCCTTCTGAAAGGCAGGAATGAGTTCCGTGCAGCATCCTGATAGTTTCTTTCAATGAAATTCAAATCCAAAATGAAATAATCGACATTAAAATTCTGTATGCGGCTATTTTTATAGCCGTTGGGACCGCCCATTAGTGAAAAAGCTACAAACGAAATCACGTGAAAAGAAACCTTTTAACAAAGATTGGTTTAGTTCGGATTATATCGCCACTGCGAGCAGATGTATTTAGTGTCGTTTGCAAAGCTAGTTTCGCTTCTGACAAGAGCGATTACGTCACAGCTGCCAGTTGTTTGCATTGGTGAAAAAACAACGAAAAGTGGTCGACGGTGGAGAGCATCACACAAAATCAGCCGTTCTAATGGCTCTAAAAGTTTGCTAAAGAACTATTCGGATTTCTTGCTCGCAAATCGAAGGTAAATATCCTCAGTGTAGTGCTTCTTCTTGCTTTTGAAAGCGCAAAATATTGATTCAAAACCGTTTCCTTTTGAACGGGTTGGAGTAAAAATTGAATTATTTTGATATCCTTATGTTGCGCTTTTCACTAAGCATAATTGAAACCACAAAACATCTATGATTGACGTTGATTCAATGGAAAACGGCGTATTCTCGCATCCTTTTTTTCAATAAGAATATTCCGAGAATGAAAACGCACTGAACTGCAAGAAAAAATTTTTTCACTCAAATTCTTACTCAAATCCATACTCAAATTTTGACATATTGTTCCAGTTTATGAATTTAAGTAAACCATGAGTTATGTTCAAAGAGCGTGTAGGTAGCGAAACGACATCAACCCGAGCATGTCGATGCGTTTTCAGGTTTACACGCTTATTCGAAATGGAATGGTCGGTTGACGGCCCGATCGCAGCGCTACCGATGCAGTTCGTCAAAACTCACTGGGTTGATGAGTGGCCCCAGTGATTTTTTTTAAGCCGTATCGGTCTGATCGGGTCATCGTCGGGTAATTTGTCACCAATTGCATCAACCATCAATTTTCGACCTGTACAAATTTTGTGCAATCAAATTGTTCTAATAAAAGTGGAAAAAGACGATTCTAGCGAACCAAAAGAAAAATTTACTGCACGAAAGGAACGTAATTTTCAGAAGCGACCATTCAATTTTCGAAAAAGGAAATCTTCGGCTGTTGCGTCTTATTCGGAATTCATTTAAAAATCATTCTGATTCGGAATCAAACTCCAGAAGATTGGGACGGATCGCGTACGATCCTCGGGCGAAGACATATTAAAAACAATGTTCTACGCTTATTGAGTATTTCTGTAGTTTACCGACCAGGGCAAAAATTGCAGTTACAAGAGGGTAATAAAATCAATCTTGATTTCACTCGCATTATTTACCTGTACTCCAGCGCTGCCAACTATACCGATTTCTCGGTATTTATACCGAGTTTTGGACTCGATACAGGAATACAGATATGCTCTCTCAAAATACCGATATTTCAATTTTCATACAGATAAATACCGATTTTCAGTTTTTGTGTTGGATTCCATAGGGGTAAACCAGGTCGAGCGACCTTTTTTTTGGTCCGCACTAAATCGATGTTTGATTTTTCGAGAAAGATATTGTACAGATAGATTTTCCGCCAAATACAGATTTTTGGAAAAAAAAACAGTCGACAGCACTGCTGTACTCTTAACCTGAATTTTGTGCCCGGATTCTGTAACTGAATTCTGGACTTTGATTCTGAATCTGAATTTTGGACTTGAATCTGGATAGACCTGGATTTAGGAACTGAATTGTTGATCTAAACTCTGCATCTGCATCTCTAAACTCTGTATTCTGAATCTAGACTCAGAAACTGAATTCGGAACCTGAAATCCGAAACTAGATTTTTGGCTTGGAATCGGTAACTGCAATCTGGACCTGAATTCGAGACAGGTAGTCTAGATTTCGGGAACTGAATGCTGAACCAAAATTTTGGAATTGAATTTTGCCCTGAAAGCTGAACCTGAACTCTATAAATAAATTCTGGACCTGAAAGTAAAGTCTTAGGCCGATATCAGAAACTGGATTCTGGAATTCAATTTTTAATCATAGTTCATCATAGTAATAGTGAATTAAATTATGGATCGGATTTCTGGATCTAAATTATGATACTGAGTTCCGGATCTGGAATTCTAAATATCAGTTTTGGAACTGAGTTGTAAATCGGATCTCTGGCCCCGGGAACTTTCTTCTGAAACTGAGTGCTAAGCCTGGAATCAGAAATCAGGAACTTTTTTTTCTGAAGTTCTGAAACTAAATCTTTGACTTGGGTTTTGCAACTGAATGCTGGACCAGGATTTTGGAATTGAACTCTGAATCATAGTCCTGAAATTAAGCTCGTGAACTGAGCATTGGAATCGAATACTGGAATTGAATTCTGAATCCGAGTTTCTGCATATGGATTAAGAATTAAATACTGTGTCGTGTGCGGGGTGCGGGTGCGATCGTAGAAAATCCAAGTCACAGGTTGCGGAACAGTTGAGAATATTTTAATAACTTTTTTCCGGTTTTATTATTTGCTATTGATGTTTTACCAATCAAATACCTAAGTATTGAGGTTGCAACGTTTGCCAAGAGGCGCCTCTTACTACATCTTGGACCGCCCACGGATTATGCCAAAAATCCTCGCTACTGTATTAACCGCCTTCTCCGACTTTTCGCAGGCAGTGCGATAAAATTTCATTTTCAATCGAATAATGTAAGATGAAAATGAAATTTAAGGCCGCTGACCGTCAGCGTATCCCTACTAATTCATTTGACTTTTGCTGCCATTTTCAAGTGAAGCTCCCAGAATTCATCGTCAGTTGAATAATCGTACCTAGTCATTTGAAGTTTTGCTTGCTAAGTTTCAAGTGCCAAGTAGTATAGCTGCTTCATTTTCTTCGCTCTTGGTAGTAAGCAGATTCGAACGAATAGAATTATAAATGGAGTAAAGTATTAAAAATGAAAACTGAAGGAGGAAACAATTAATTTATGTGTATTCTGTGATTGATATTTCAGCTATCTGGTTTGTCTTTCATCTATTATCTTGAACCAATTCGAATGTTTACATGAACCTCATTTGTAGGCCGCTCTCACACAATTGAAGAAGATATTTTGTTACTTCAAGAGATCAACTGACGGTGGTTAAACTGAGCCTCTATTGAAGAGAAACGAGTGATGAACTGAATGCTGCTCGTTCGGGCCGTCAGCAAACATTGTGTGTATCAGAGAGTGAAGTGTACTGCATTAGAGAGATCGTCAATGTGTTCCACATTCAGTTTCAATTGAATTGAATGAAGTTTTACTGCACTGTTCGCTGGCATAGTCGACGTGCGCGTTAAAGTTCAGGCGGTCGTCGACCATGACGCCCAGGTGCTTCAACGCGCGTTGTGATGAAATTCTCTCGTGATCTCCAGCATTTGGACTGCTTTGCGGTTACTGACTACGAGCACTTCTGTCTTTTGATGGGATATCTGCAGCTCCACTCCATTTATCCATCTTTCGAAAGTGTCTATTGACTCCGATACAAGCATTTCGACATCAGCGATTGATTCGCCAGATACCGCTAATACAACGTCGTCTGTGAACCTCACGAGAATGACGCCAGCTACATTCCTGATTTTGGCAGCAGCCCTAGTTCTTGGACCTTCCAAGCACTAGTTCTTGGACCTTCCAAGAGGCATTTCTACAACACTGACCTGAACATATCTGGAAACTCGAGGATCGCTGCCTTCAACGCCACGTTGGGGATTTCATCCGTACCGGTAGCTTTCTTCACCTTCAATGCTTTCGCCACGGCAACGAGCTCGTCGTTGGAGACCAGTCGGTTTAGGCAAATTCCGCATCGCCCTCGCTACACGGCGTAGATGGCCCCGTTGTTGTGTCGTGTTTCGGAAATAAACCCTCCACAATACCCTTCAGTGTGTCTGGGCACATTTCGACTGGCGGCATTGGGCCCTTCAGCTTAGCCATTACGATGCGGTATGCGTTTCCCCAAGGGTTAACGTCGGCATAGCTGACATAGCTCCTTGTAACAGTTCGCCTGGCTCTGCTTGATAGCTCGCTTGAAGGCAGCTCTAGTTCCACGGAACGCAACCTCTCTATAGGCATGAGTTCTTGCTCTCTGAACTCGTCTCCTAGCTCGGATGCAAGTTGCACGGAGGGTACTGATCGTCGCCTTCTTCCACCAGTACACTGGGCGTCTACCATTCCTTGGTTCAATCTTTAACGGTATTGCTGCATCACATGCCGTTACTAACGCTTCCGTCAACCACCCTGGGTCGAAGTTTGCCGCATCGCTGTTTGGCCGAAGTGCCTCGATAAAAGTCCCCTTATCGAGTTCCTTCGTCTTCTACCTCCGTTCGTAAGTCCTAGTTCTCCATGTGGACGTGGGAGCTCTCTGGCCTATCTTGTAGAGGATCGCCTGGTGGTCGCTGTGGGAGTTCTTCTCACTCACTTTCCAGTCCATGTCTTCCATCAACGATGGACTACAGAATGTAATGTCGATGATGGATTCACGACCGTCTTTGCGCAATGTACTGACTGTTCCTACATTGCACAGCTTTTTCATCCAGCTTCGCCAGAGCTTCAAGTCTTTCAATAATCGAAGAAAATTATTTTGAAGAATACCACAGTATTATGTATGATAGTAGGATTGATATGAGAAAGGCATCATTACACCACTACGTGGATTAAACAGGTTTTTCTATTTGGCAAATGATGAACTTGCATGCCTTCAAAATGGGACAGTAAGATTTTAGACTTCTTCCTAGCACGACATTTATTGGCGGCGACCCCCATTAATTATATATTTTCCATATTAAACTTTCAACTAACCGAATGACATGATTAGTTTCCATTTTGAATAACTTGGCTATTCGTGTAAGATTCCGAGAAGCGCCGTTGGATATTGTTCGTAACATAGTAACAATAATTCGTATCCACTTTCGAACGGGTCACTCGCTGGTCGACACAAACCGCCGTACCATCCGGTGAATCATGTTCCCATTCCGTGACAGGAGTAGTTGACTTTCCTAAGTATGATGTTGTGGCCTCAACTATGGGAACCCATATCACCATCAGAGCACAATAAAACCAAAGCCAGAGCCCACAGTTTGTAGCGCCGTACGAGAATCAACATGCTTTCAGCGTCGGTGAAACGGCCAACAAAACCTAAGCCGGCAAAGTCCTCGGCAATGTGTCGGATCAACAGCCCACTCATCCACCAGCTGATGCATACTTTATGCGAAACCATTATGTGCATCGTCTGGGAGTTTGCCACTAATAAACGACGACGGAGAAACGGAGGTTGGAGTTTGGAACAGGTCCTGAAGGAACGGAGGAAAGGAAAGAACATCGTCTTAGAAAGCTGCACATCGAATCATCTTTTCTGGGAAACCACCGTCGGTCGTCCGGCCGTCTCCGGTACCACTCGACACAAATGGGATTTATACGTTCTGTTAGTGCAACATGTGCAAGATGCAGCAAGGAATCTGTTGCAGTCTTGTGTTGCGATGCAGTTTCCGTGTGAGATAGAGGTACATACATTTAAATTACTACTATTCGAGCTTAAGCTGAAGGCGATGACTCTTCCGTAACGTCGTTGGCTGCAGCAGATTTCCTCCTGGGCGTTTGCATCCCGGTACCGAAGAAAGACTTACTCTTGCATTTTTTAACATGTGCTTGGTTATGGATTTTTGTTGTTCAATTGAATGAACTGGAAGGCCGAAACGGCCAACTGCTGCTACTGCTGCTGCTGCTTCCGGGTTCCCGTAGTTGAATGGACTTTCGAGTATTCGTTCTCGTATGAGAGGGCACATCCGCATGCACTGGAAGCCTCCGTAAGTCTCGGAATGCTTTCAAAAAAAAAAGTTCTTCTCTTGTTCGTTGACCTCTTTGGCACGAGTAAGTTAATTGAAAAGCCGAGTGGCCAGAGCCATTGAATGAAGAAACTGCACACAACTAACTAATGAGCCCCTATTTTTGGTTCCGCTGCTTTAAACCGAATTCAAGTAGAAGTAAGTGTAGTTTCGGGATCAGTTGGAATTTCTATAGCCAGACAAAGGAAGGTGGAGGAGAAAACTTTTCAAAAAGGAACGTCTGCCATTACGACGAATCTTGGGTTGCTGGCAATCATCGTAGCTCGTAAAAAAATATTAGATTCTATCAAAAAGCAACTCCGAAATGAATGTGCGCCATCGCGTTTCATCCTGATTCGTCCGGTTTAGACCAACCTCGATTGGGAATGGCCAACAATCTTGACCTGTCGATAATAAACCCACCACTTCGTCTCGACAGCGATATGCATTGGAATGACGATGTTACACATCATCGACGCGTACTTTCCTGCTCTTTTTTATTACCTTTTGTTAGGGCTTTTATGTGACATCATAAATTTCAGTTGGAATCAACCCGCAGCAAATGTGCTCAGCTCGATCGGTTTGTGGGTGTGTGTGTGTGACTATGTTTTAGGTACATATATAGAATGTAGATGCGACCGGATTCAGCTCCAATTTATCTCCGGAGCAGAAGCAGTTCACCCTCTTCCATCAACCTGCCTCCTCGCTAGGTTCAAGTGGAACGGTGGCTGACTGTGGGAAAGTATTAACCTCATAAAAATTACATCGCAAACGCAAGAAACAGTTCAGCGAGTTCTGATGGCTGCTGGCAAAAGGTACACTCTTTGAAGTCATACATTTCTACAACCTGGGCTTGGTGCTTTCGGATGGAATGGGAAGCGGTGCTTCATGTAGGTTCTCATTGTGGTTCGTGGAAAAAGCTTTATGATTCGCAAATGTGAAATCATCTCCGGGAAATGATTTTCCGCGCACCATTCGGCTTCCCATTGGCAATGGGAGGGAGTATTTTTGTTTTACTACACTGCCATAAATTTGATTCTTCGAAAGTCAATTTTCTTTCAGAACCACAGTCATTTCCGTCCCTCTTCTCCACCTAATACTACTGGTCGTACTGCGTTGAGCATTATTATTGATCATTTTGGCAAGGCAATGAAACAACTTTAAACAACCAGTTCGCGTTGAAATTCAGAAACATTTGTCTACTGATACAGAACCATTATTTAAACATTTTATTTCAACCACGCAATAAGCATTTCACGTTGCAATGATTGAACGAGTACGATGATAGCTATAGGATGGCAGTGATCTATAAATGGTGAGTGAAGTGTCACTGACCTCACTTTATGCCTTTCTTTTACAGAAAGGTTATGTAAACACTATGACTTTTGAACGGAGGTCCGTAGGGCCGAGTGTCATATACCATTGCACTGAGTTAATTGAGATCACAAAGTGTATCGAAAATAAGCTTATCCACGATTTTTTTTTACAAATTATGATAAAAAACGATATTTTTTTAAACTAAAAATTGATCCTTTATTGTACGAGTTTAAACTGGAGCGTAATGAAAACCGGATGAAATTCAAGTTATTCCTTCACGAATTTTCGAACTGAACACCCATATACCATTCGAATCAGTTCGTCGAGATCAGCAAATGCGTGTGTGACAAATAATTTTACTCAATTTTCTTGGAAAATTTCTTGTGATGTGATGTGATGTGATGTGAAGTGAAGCCACCATCAGTTCAAGGACTTGCCAGTGGATGCGGGTAGACTTACAGTAGCCCCGATATGACTCATCCATTCACCTTCTTACTATAGCTGTTACCGAAAAGCGAACAAAAAGGGTTGGGCGGATATGTAAGTAGAGTCACTTACTCGTATTCCGCGGGAAAAAAGATGCTTTTCCAACCATAATATCCAGTGCGTGGATGAAGCATATCGCTATACATGCTTGAGCCCGCCTGATGGTTTGTTTGAGAAGGGCGCGTCAGACTCATGTCTAACCTTCAGAAGGAAACAAGTTTCCTTCAAGTGACTTGGGCTGGCTATCCACAATCCCTCGTCCAGTCATCGATTCGCCCGATGCCCTGATGCTTCCTCCCTTTACGCCCACATGATAAATGATTTATATTAATAAATACAATGAAACATAGTGTGAGGAAATTAATATAACATAAAATCATATAATATAATGCGGTATAGTATAATAAAATGTAATATAGTATAATATAATATTTGATAAAATAATATACAAATAATATATAACAGTTAATGTAGAGTGTCAGTTATGCTCTTCTATCTTCGCAACACTGCAGGAAGTAAAGTATTTCTTTTCTAATAATAATAATATCCACATCAATAAAAATAATATTTTTTTTTATTCAATAATATAATATAATATCAAGGCACACTGCTTAAGCTCTAAGATGCCAAGGGTATTTACTAATCTTAATTATCGTCTAACTTAAAACTAGAATAGTATCATTATATAATGTAGTATCGGGGTCGCGGATTCTCGAGAATCCAGCTTTCAGCTGGCGATCGGTAGTGGCCGGTGAATTGAATTTAGGATGAGAAGATTCCAGATGGCTTTGGTAATTTTCTATGTTGGCCGCATTCTTCGGTCCGTGTGGGTCCGCGGGAAACACCCCCAGGCTACGAAGGCCCGGCGGGTGGCCCGCAAGCTGGTCATCGACTGGAGCGGTCTTCCGCAGGCGGTGATGGTGATGTTACGGAAGAGAATGAAAAAAGTAAATATTGTGGGAAACGGGGTAAAAAGGGGGTGTGGGAACAAAATGTTTGGAAACGACGAAGATCTCATTAGTTGCCATCGAGATGGAGAAGAAACAGGGAAGGGGGAACGAAAAAGTTAGTGACAAAAAAAAGATCTTGTTAGCTCCAATGAAGATGGTGGACAGGGACTGGGATCGAGAGAATCGGGCGGATGTTAGTGTCGAACCTGTAGGTGGAGATTATACTTTCTGAGTGAGATGTAACAGATTACACTTGCATATTAATGTGTTTAAGGCACTGGTATATGAGAAGCATATATGAGCCATCCCGACTCGCCAACACATCCCGAACCGGAACCTGAGGCGGTCTACCTCGGGCCCTGAGGGATTCCAGTAGCTTCGACCTGGCGTCGCGATACACTACGCACGACCACACGACATGCTCGATGTCCTGATAACCGTCGCCACAGGTGCAGAGCCCGCTCTCCACGATCCCGATACGCCGGAGATGTGCGTTGAATGTATAGTGATTTGACATGAGTCGTGACATAACGCGAATGAAATCACGACTCACGTTCATCCCCTTGAACCAAGGTTTCGTCGATACCTTAGGGATAATGGAGTGTAGCCATCGTCCCAGTTCGTCATTGCTCCATGAAGTTTGCCAACTTTCGAGAGTTTTCTGACGAGAGATACTGAAAAATTCATTGAAGCAGATTGGTCTTTCATAAATATCACCTTCTAATGCGCCCACTTTAGCCAATAAGTCTGCCTTTTCATTACCCGGAATGGAACAATGCGAAGGGACCCAGACTAACGATATTAAATAAGACCGTTCAGATAAAGTACTCAAATGTTCCCGTATTTTCCCCAGGAAATATGGGGGATACTTTCCTGGCTTCATTGCCCGGAGAGCTTCTATTGAGCTTAGACTGTCCGTGACAATGAAGTAATGGTCTTTGGGCAACGTTTCAATGATCTCGAGGGTGTACTGAATAGCAGCTCATTCTGCGACGTAAACTGAAGCCGGATCACTGAGTTTGTACGAAGCGGTGATGTTCTGATTGAAGATGCCGAAGCCTGTGGACTTGTTGATGTTTGATCCGTCAGTATAAAACATATTTTCACAGTTGACTGATCTAAATTTGTTATTAAAGATATTAGGGGCCACTTGAGGGCGTACGTGATCCGGAATTCCATAAATCTCTTCCTTCATGGATGTGTCGAAAAACACAGCAGAATCAAAAGTATCCAAGAAATGAGCACGGTTGGAAACAAACGAACACGGAAAGACCCAAATCAGCATTTTGGCGAAAAAATTAGTTGATTTTCTGATTTTAGTTAGTTATTTTTTGAGACAACTAAAAAAATCTTACTTTTGCTAATTTAGATTTTTTATTTCTGATTCCCTTAATAATAATAAAATATTTGTTGAAATAGCTATTTTTTTAGTTGAATTCACCAATTCAACGTGCTGTCATTTCTTAGCTAAGGCACACTTGATTTCCATTCAACTATTTTTTTAGTTGAATTAGAGAAATAAAACGTTGTTTTCAACCAACATAAATGGTTGAATTGGCTTCGGCAATTTGCAGCTATGTGGCGCACTGTCGCCGAAAAAACGTTAACATCGTAATGACTAGTAGCCACTAGATGGCACTCTACTACCGAAAAATATTTTAGTCGCGGTAGTCTTTTCTATATTGGCAGGTATAAATACGATGTTGTATTGGAGAAAAAGACATAAGCGAAACATAAACTGCTTTTTGACATTTTTTTCTTCTAAATCGCTGCTTTCTTCATTCGACTTCGCAAAATCGACTATCTCACTGAAAACTTTCAGCACTCGGAAAACAAAAACCGAATACAAGTAATACACCGGACGGCGTAGCCCGGAAGGTTGGAAGATACAAAAAGGCGGGTGGGTAATGTCAGAGACATAACTGGATGTCGTGAATACGAAAACAAATGACATGTTCCTTAACACTTCCGAATATCAAATAGTTGATCAATTGTATGAATTATGCAAGCATTCCCCTTTTCCACATTTTTCGCAAAAACAAAGAAGGCTTCACTTGATCTCGATTACTGTGAATTTCACACAGCGAAAAGTGCAAGAATCTAACCAAACTGTTCTACATTTGCACTAAACTGAGGATATTTTCTTTCGATTTGCGAACAACACATCCTAATAGTTCTTCAGAAAACTTTTAGAGCCATTAGAACGGCTGATTTTTTATAATGCTTTCCAACGATGCTTATTCATCCATCGAAATGACTGGCAGCTGTGACGTAATCACTCTTATCGGAAGCGAAACTAGCTTTGCAAACGGCACAAAATACATCTGCTCGCATTGGCGATAGAATCCAAACTGATTAGATTTTTGTTAGGAGCTTTCTTTTACGTGATTTCGTTTGTAGCATTTTCACTAATGGGCGGTCCTAACGGCTATAAAAATAGTCGCATACAGAATATTAATGTCGATTATTTTATTTCGCATTTGCAAATTTATTGAAAAAAAAAAACTATCAATATGCTGTAGGGATTCATTTCCAGCATTCAGAAGGGACAAATTGCGTAATTCTCTACGATATTAAACTCGGAACATTTTTCGCAAAAAAAAGCTTCACTTGATCTCGATTACTGTGAATTTCACACAGCGAAAAGTGCACAAATCTAACCAAATTGTTCTTGATTTGCACTAAACTGAGGATAATTACCTGCGGTTTGCGAAAAACAAATCCTAATAGTTCTTTAGAAAAATTTTAGAGCCATTAGAACGGCTGATTTTTTATAATGCTCTCCAACGTTGCTTTTTCATCCATCGAAATGACTGGCAGCTGTGACGTAATCGCTCTTGTCGAAAGCGAAACTAGCTGTGCAGACGACACAAAACACATCTGCTCGCAGTGGCGATAGAATCCAAACTGATTCAATTTTTGTTAAGAGTTTCCTTTATGTGATTTCGTTTGTAGCTTTTTCACTAATGGGCGGTCCTAACGGCTATAAAAATAGCCGCATACAGAATTTTTATGTCGATTATTTCATTTCGGATTTGCATAATTTATTGAAAAAAAACTATCAATATGCTGTAGGGATTCATTTCCAGCATTCAGAAGGGTCAAATTGCGTAATTCTCTACGATATTAAACTCGGAACATTTTTCGCAAAAAAAAGCTTCACTTGATCTCGATTACTGTGAATTTCACACAGCGAAAAGTGCACAAATCTAACCAAATTGTTCTTGATTTGCACTAAACTGAGGATAATTACCTGCGATTTGCGAAAAACAAATCCTAATAGTTCTTTAGAAAAATTTTAGAGCCATTAGAACGGCTGATTTTTTATAATGCTCTCCAACGTTGCTTTTTCATCCATCGAAATGACTGGCAGCTGTGACGTAATCGCTCTTGTCGAAAGCGAAACTAGCTGTGCAGACGACACAAAACACATCTGCTCGCAGTGGCGATAGAATCCAAACTGATTCAATTTTTGTTAAGAGATTTCCTTTTATGTGATTTCGTTTGTAGCTTTTTCACTAATGGGCGGTCCTAACGGCTATAAAAATAGCCGCATATAGAATTTCAATGTCGATTATTTCATTTCGGATTTGCATAATTTATTGAAAGAGACTATCAATATGCTGTAGGGATTCGTTTCTAGCATTCAGAAGGACCAAATTGAGGAACTCACTACGATATTCACCACTTTTGGAAACATTTTTCTTGAACGATTTGTTGTACAGCAGCAGCTATTTTCTTCTCTTCCTCAGAACGCGTTCTGATTGGCTGGTGTTGACATGGGTCAAATGAGATAGGTTTTTCAATAGTGTACTATTGAAATACTTCAATGCTCTTGCTATACACGTTTAAGTTGAAAAATTTCGATTCTATTGGTAGTTAGATTATATAAATCCTTCCACAGATCACTGAGCTATGAGCTTTCAAAATACGAGAAAGGCAAACGCGCCATATGAATTATCCTCTTTGATACTCGTTTATACCAAACATTTCAGAAAAGTTTAATTTTGAACTATTTGAGATTATGTCACACAACTGAAAATTTTATCATAAAATTGTGATCATATTTCCGATGGCATGTAGCAAAAATTATGTTGATTCGTTAGATACAACAAGAGATATTCACGATCAAAAACTTATCACTCTCTCAGAGGGTAAATTTTGAAAAGGCACCCCATAGTAAAGTAAGTCGTATTCACGACAAAAACATCATTTGACATATACAATTAGAGTGCAACATTCGAAACTCACTTCACTGTTCCGCGTATTATTTCGCACAATCGCTTCAAATGCGCACAAATTCTGAATAAATACACTTTCCATTAAGTGTTTACGTCATTTTTACAAATCAAATCAGAAATTTATATATGGATATATCGTAACACATGCGGAAAACATCAAAACAATTTGCAAGCAGTTTCAACAAGACTGTCCTTTTTAATGGATTGTTTTGCTTTGACACTTCTCATGGGTTTTTGGCTAATAAACTTGTTAATTAAACCAATTTCATTTTTGTGTTCTTTGTGCTGCCCTTCAGTACTGATGGTTATAGAAAATAGAAACAAATTTTCTGATTTTAATAACAAATTAGTTGTCAATGAGAATTTCGTGTTGGATTGAAATATTGCTGGTTTTTGTCCAGGATATTCGCCAACTAAACGAATTCTCTAAAAATAAGAGTTTTTTCCAGTAAAGTAAATTCTCAATTTTAACTAATTTCATAGTTATTTTGGAAATTTTGTTGTTAAAATCAACTAATTCAAAAACAGTAATACGAATTAGGCACAGAGCTAATTTAGGTCGTTCTGTGTATAGAAAGGTTATGCAATCACTGTGAAAACCGACTTTTGAACCGAGGCCCGGAGGGCCGAGTGTCATATACCATTCGGCTCAGTTCGTCGAGTACTCAAAAAGTCTATGTGTATGTGTGTGTGTGTATGTGCTTATATGTGTATGTAACGTTTTTTTGCACTAACTTTTCTCGGATATGGCTGAACCGATTTTCACAAACTAAGATTCAAATGATAGGTCTTGTGGTCCCATATAAAGTTCCTGCATATTATTTGGATCCGATTTCCGGTTCCGGAGTTAAGTGATAAAATGTGCAAAAAAATGAAAATATGTGTTCTTACTTTTCTCATAGATGGTGCGACTGATTTTCACAAACTTAGGTTCAAATGAAAGGCCCTGTGGTCCCACACGTAATTCCCGAATTTCATCCGGATCCGGCAATATAGGGTAACGTGTGTTAAAAATTTTATACCATCACTGGAAAGGGTGAAAAACCGTAAAAAGTTTTCTAAATCTTCTCCAATTGATAGTTTTTATCAGTAGACGGTCAAACAAACCGATTTCGGTTATTCTTTCAAGAATCGAAGAAAATTATTTTGAAGAATACCACAGTATTATATATGATAGTATGATTGATATGAGAAAGGCATCATTACACCACTAGGTGGATTAAAACAGGTTTTGCTTTTCTCTATAGAAAGGTATTAGAATTGCTGAAAAAATCGACTTTCGAACAGAGCCTCGAAGTCCCATAGTGTTATATACTATTCGACTCAGTTCGACAAGATCGGAAAATGTCTGCGTGTGTGTGTATGTGTGTGCACTTTTCGAAGATATATGAACGCGCTCAGTTTTCTCAGAGATGGCTGAACCGATTTTACCAAACTTGGGCTCGTTTGAAAGTTACTGTTGGACGATTGATCAAGTTTAAAGATCAAATGGTTGTGACTTTTAGTTCCGAAGATATGATTGTATAAGTGACGTAACTGACAAAAAGCGTTGTATTTTAACGCGCTCAATTTTCTCAGAGATGGTTGAACCGATTTTAACAAACCTACACGGAACGACCGAAATCAGCATTTTCGCGAAAAATTTAGTTGATTTGCTGAATTTAGTTAGTTATTTTTTTAGACAACTAAAAAAATCTTACTTTTGCTGATTTAGATTTTTTATTCTCATTCCCTTAATAATAATAAAATATTTGTTGAAATGACTATTTTTTTTAGTTGAATTCACGAATTAAACGTACTGTCATTTCTTAGCTAAGGCACACTTCATATCCAGTCAACTAATTTTTTAGTTGAATTAAAGAAATATAATGTTGTTTTCAACCAATATGAATGGTTGAATTGGCTTCTGCAATCTGCAGCTATATGGCGCCCTGTCACCGAAACGGTAACACCTTAATGACTACTAGCCACTAGATGGCACACTACTGCCGAAAAAAATCAGACGCGGTAGTCTTTTCTATATTGGCAGGTATAAATACGATGTTGTGTTGGAGAAAAAGACATAAACGAAACGTAAACATCTTTTTGAATTTTTTTTCTTCTAAATCACTGTTTTCTTCATTCTCAC
Source organism: Malaya genurostris (assembly GCF_030247185.1). Taxonomy (NCBI): domain Eukaryota; kingdom Metazoa; phylum Arthropoda; class Insecta; order Diptera; family Culicidae; genus Malaya; species Malaya genurostris. The sequence goes on along the minus strand of NC_080570.1, from coordinate 127,497,917 downwards.
TGAAAACTTTGAGCACTCGGAAAACAAAAACCGAATACAAATAGTACACCGGACGGCGCAGCTCGGAAGGTTTGAAGATACAAAAAAACTTCATCACAATTAGAGTGAAACATTCGAAATTCACTTCACTGTTCCGCGTAAAAACATTATTACGCACAATCGCTTCAAGTGCGCACAAATTCTGAATAAATACGATTTCCACTAACAGTTTACGACATTTTTACATATCGGTTTAGAAATTTAAATGAAGATATATCGAACACATGCGAAAAACATCAAAACAATGTTCAAGCAGTTTCAATAAGACTGTCCTTTTTAGCTTTTTAATGGATTGTTTTGCTTTGACACTTCTCATGAGTTTTTGGCTAATAAACTTGTTAATAATACCCATTTCAGTTTTGGTTTTTTTGTGCTGTCCTTCAGTAATGATGGTGATAGATAAATAGAAACAAATTTTCTGATTTTAATAACAAAATTAGTTGTCAATGAGAATTTCGTGTTGGATTGAAATATTGCTGGTTTGAGTCCAGGATATTCACCAACTAAACACATTCTCTAAAACTAGAGTTTTTTCAGCAAAGTAAATTCTCAATTTTAACTAATTTTATAGTTATTTTGGAAATTTTGTTGTTAAAAGCAACTAATTCAAAAACAGTAATACGAATTAGGCGCAGAGCTAATTTCGGTCGTTCCGTGAAGAAGGATTAATATTCTGAGCCATGTAATCAAAATACAAGGACATAAAACGGGTTTGAGAGTTAAGCTCACCTAACCTTTCGAAGTTTTCAATCACCAGAGGATTCAAAATGTCGCATCGAATGAGCAAACGATATGAGAGATCCCAGAACCGGTTTTTCAGTGGAAGAACGCCAGCCAGCACTTCGAGGCTCATCGTATGAGTCGATTGCATGCAACCCAAGGCAATACGCAAACAACGATACTGAATTCTTTCCAGCTTGATGAAATGAGTGTTCGCCACGGATCGGAAGCAGAAGCATCCGTATTCCATCACGGACAATATCGTTGTTTGGTACAACCTGATCAGGTCTCCTGGGTGGACACCCCACCATGATCCGGTTATTGTACGAAGAAAGTTGATTCTTTGCTGGCATTTTTGTTTCAGATACCTAATGTGACATCCCCAGGTGCCATTGGAGTCGAACCAGACCCCGAGATATTTGAATGTGAAGACCTGAGCTATGGTTTCACCCCTTAGTTGAAGCTGTAATTGTGCTGGTTCTCGCTTCCTTGAAAATACAACCAGCTCAGTTTTCTCCATGGAGAACTCGATACCCATTTGAAGAGCCCATGTCGACAAGTTGTCGAGAGCATCTTGTAATGGTCCTTGGAGATCGGCAGCTTTGGGTCCTATAATAGACACAACGCTGTCGTCGGCAAGTTGTCTTAGCGTGCAAGATGTGTTGATACATTCATCGATATTACTTACGTAAAAATTGTATAAAAGGGGGCTTAAGCATGAGCCCTGAGGAAGACCCATATAGCTGAATCGTATTGTCGACAAATCACCATGCGCGAAGTACATGTGTTTCTCAGACAATAGATTATGTAAAAAGTTGTTCAAAACTGGCGAAAGACCATGCTGATGCAACTTCTCAGATAGGATATTTATAGAAACTGAGTCAAAAGCCCCTTAATGTCTAGGAAAACTGACGCCATTTGTTCTTTCCGAGCAAATGCCATTTGAATTTCTGTTGAGAGCAACGCAAGACAATCGTTCGTTCCTTTGCCCCTGCGGAAGCCAAATTGTGTATCTGAAAGTAAGCCATTAATCTCGACCCAATTGTCTAGACGGAAAAGAATCATTTTTTCGAACAACTTGCGGATACAGGAAAGCATAGCAATCGGCCGATACGAATTGTGATCGGAGGCTGGTTTCCCTGGTTTTTGAATGGCGATAACTCTCACTTGTCTCCAGTCGTGTGGGACAATATTACCCGTGAGGAACTTGTTGAATAAATTCAGCAAGCGCCTTTTGGCAGGGTCAGGCAGATTTTTCAACAAGTTGAATTTTATTCTGTCTAATCCCGGGGCTTTATTGTTACATGACAAAAGTGCAAGTGAGAGCTCTACCATCGAAAACGGTGTTTCATTTGTACTTGGTGTGCGCGGGTGATCTTCTGTTCCGGAACAGAGTCTGGGCATACTTTTTTAGCGAAATCGAATATCCAGTTGGAATATTCCTCGCTTTCATTCGTGGTGTTATGATTGCGCATTCGTCGGGCTGTGTTCCAAAGAGTGCTCATAGATGTTTCTTTCGTTAAGCCGTCTATAAACCGACGCCAGCAACCTCGTTTCTTAGCTCTAATCAAGTTCTTAGTTTTAACGTCTAACGCCGCGTAATTCCGGTAATTATCCGGTGTTCCATTTTTTCTAAATACTTTACACGCGGAGGCTCTCTCCGCGTTTAAATTTGTGCACTCTTTGTCCCACCACGGGTTGGGAGGACGGATGTTAGTTTTTGCGCCGGGTACACGTTTCGTCTGAGCTTGAATCGCGGTATCGAGAATCAAGCCAGCCAAAAACGTGTACTCTTCCACCGGAGGAAGTTGTTGAGTTCTTTCCAGTTTCTCAGATATCGAAGTCGCATAGCTATTCCAATCAATATTTCGTGTGAGGTCATACGAAACATTGATTGTCTTCGATGGTTTTGAGCCGCTGGTGATTGATATTACGATCGGTAGATGATCGCTACCGTGAGGATCAGGAATTACCTCCCACGTGCAATCCAACCGTAGCGATGTTGAGCAAAGTGATAAATCCAGCGCACTTGGTCTTGCTGGTGGTGCAGGAATTCGTGTCATTTCTCCCGTATTCAAGATTGTCATATTGAAGTTGTCGCAGATATCATGGATCATAGTTAATCTGTTATCGTCGTGAAGACAGCCCCATCCCGTACCGTGTGAGTTAAAGTCTCCTAAAACCAACGTCGGTGCGGGAAGGAGCTCTATGATATTACTGAGCCGCCGATGCCCAACCAAGGCTCTAGGGGGAATGTAGATGGAAGCAATACAAAGGTCCTTACCTTTGATTGTAACATGACATGCGACAACTTCAATACCTGGTATCGAGGGGAGGTTAATTCGATAAAAAGAATAGCACTTTTTGATCCCTAAAAGTACTCCTCCATAGGGAACATCTCGATCCAGGCGAATAATGTTAAAATCGTGGAAGTTTAAGGATATTTCAGAAGTTAGCCAAGTTTCGCACAATGCAAATGCGTCACATTTCAGATTATTTACTAGAAATTTAAAAGAATCTATTTTTGGGATGATACTTCTGCAATTCCACTGTAAAACAGTGATTAGATCCGTGACCTCGGTGGATGATTTAGCCATCGAAGGATACAATCGCTGAGAGAAGGGGCCAATTTGCAGTCAACTGCTTCAAATATGTTTTTACTGTTGGCATGAAAGCAATTAAAATGCTTCTAAGAGGGTCAGAAATATTGAAAGTTGTAAAAATCCAGTCCACAACATCAGAGAACTTGATAAGTCCAGCACCTAGTTGGTTCTCTGGTGGATTTTTAGGGACGCTTGGGGATTTTGTAGTCCCTGGAAGTCGTGGGAATTCCATCTCGGAATTGAGCTTTCCGAAACCAGGAGCTTTTTGCTTCGGTGGTGTGTCCCGATTCCCGTTAGCTGTAACTTTTCGAAGGCCTTCGGAAGACACCTTCGAACCCTTACTAGGTAGCTTATGAGAGGATTTATTGATTCTTTTCCTACAGCTATGAGGGACCGCCGAAGATGGCCCTTTCAAAGGGTCGTCAGAATCGCTCTCGTCAGTTGACAAGCAGGCATATGGGTTCGTTGTCTGTTTAGGAGGAGTGGCACTTTTAAGCATCTCGGCGAAGGAACGCTTGGAGTGCTCCTTTAGGGAACGCTTCATTCGATCACCTCGCAGTTTGTACGCAGGACATGCCATTATGTCATGTGGACCCTCCTTGCAGTAGAGACACTTTTCAGCATCCTTACCGCAAGAGCCGTCCGCATGAGCCTCCCCACAGTTACCACAACGTGACTTATTGCTGCAATGGGTAGCTGTATGCCCCAATTGTTTGCAATTAGTACAATTCATTACTCGAGGTACAAACAGACGAACAGGCAGACGAACCCGGTCCAAGAGGATGAAGTTAGGCAAAGCCGATCCGGCGAAGGTCACACGATAAGAGTCTGATTGGGGATAAGACTTTGTTCCATCCCCTGCGATCGATACTGAATGCAATCGCTTGCAGTCCAGTATCTTGACGTTCTTAAGTGAGGGGTCCTTAAAACAACCCGCCCCGTACTTAAGAATGTCCTCGCAAGTCAAACTCGAATCGGTGACCACACCGTCGATTTCGACTTTGCGAGCTGGCACGTAGACGCGGTACTCCAGCGTAAAATGATCCTTTTGTACAAGCTCATTAGCCTGTTTTGAGCTAGTAAACAAGACCCTGAGCTTGTCTGGCCGTATTTTCTCAATACTTTTTATAGTATTATATCGCGAATTCAGGTCCTGCGATATTTTTAGGATATTTAATTTTTTTTCCTTAGACTTGGTCCGGAAATAAACCGCAAGCCCATCGGGATAACTCTTTATGCGAGACTTATTGCTGCCAACAGAGGTCTCCATCTGATTATCGAGAAAGGGGGGTCGGGATTTACATTTAACATGTTGCGGAGCTACCTCCGCGCAGAAATAAATTTATCGGGGAGAAACAGAACAGTCGAATGCAGGGAGGAAAAAAACTAAATAATAATACTTAACTTAAATCCAACGGGGCCACAAAGCCCAGCCCTCGTCGATCGGCGTATCGCCGCTTCGGTGGTGTGCAAAAAACCTCCGAGAGGAAAAAGCACACTCTTTTGTAATCCGCTCAGTGATATCACTTACACCGCTGGAACTGTTCTGATCGATCAAACAATCACCGGCTAACGGTAATGTTTCGATCGTCCGCTCACAACAATGCACTGCTTCAGTATATAATGTGCATAAAATCTATCACAGGAAAAAGCACTATTGTCTATTACACAATAGAGATCTAGTTTTGATCGTCCGGTCACTTTATCACACACGGCACTGGATTTCAACGCTTTCGCAGTAAACACAAAGAACGTCCGTTCACTCGGAAGGTTGAAACGGCAATGTAAAAATAATATATAATATTATTAATCATAGCAAAATGATAGTAATAACTATGAATGTAATAGTGAAAATAATGTTATAAATAATAATATATAATACAATGAAAAAATGACATGTTGCGATATGCTATGATATATATTACTATGTATAATGTATAATAGCTCTCCTACTGCCACCAACACCTTCCATCGACCAATTGTCACCACAGACACACGTGTAGGCATGAGTCAGGAACCTGTGAGTAGCAAGCTCACCTTGTGACGACCTTGATGTTTAGTTGAAGGATTACTTTAAAAGTGATGACTTATAAGGAAAACAATTGTATATGTTGAGCAGTGGTACATGGTACTACTCATAATGAACTTCACAACGAATAACTCGTCGTGATTGAAACTTCAATTCGATTCGACCTAAGTATATGATAACAGCAAATATCCTTCTACCTAAAAGCATCGAGCAGAGCTCAGTACGAACAAAAAAGTATAGCAATTCCCTAATCCAGTCATCAATTCGTCTGATGCCCTGATGCTTCCTCCCCTTACGTACCCACAACAAATGTTTTTAAAATAATTCAATAGAAGTATATGGTATAATACAACATAATATAATATAATACAATATAATATAACATAATATAATGTAATATAATATAACACAATTCAATATACGATAACATAATTGCTTACAGTGTCACACACACCAGATGGCCTGTCTAGTTGCTCTCGCTCCAATTAATTTAATCTTGCAAAATTTTCATATAATATAATAGTCATGTATATAATATAAACTAGTATACTTAGAAATCTCTTGAAAAGATTCCTAGTTGGTCATATAGGGAAAGCTTGTTTAGTTATAAAACGTGTGTAGTTGATTTGCCAAAAATTTCCATAAAATATCGAATGGCTAAAACACTATCTTAGAAATGCGAATCCACATATGCTATATTAAATGTGAAAATGTTTAATTTTCAATTTTCAGATGAACCATTGATTTCACGAGAAAATGAAAAGATAATACAGTCTAATGAAAACAAATAAAAATACATCGGTTAAACATATTTCGAATAGACGGCGGTATTTAGTCTAGTGTGTTATGTTTTGATTTCGCGATACGTAAGCATCGTTGATTCAACAAAATATGAAAATTTGGAATGATCTCACCGGTATTCACACTCGCAGTTCGTCCGACAACGTAATTATAACACCGTGATCGAACGTCGATTCTGCTGCCTACATTGGAAGATGTCACCGAAAATTCGTTATAGCCACAACTTCAGCTATTCACCGCGAGACGGCGCATCACTACCAAAAAAGCAAAAAGTGTAGCACTCGCGCTTTTGATGGTCAGAAACACCATGGTTATTGTCCCGTATTAAATTTTCGAAATTACGCTAACAAATAAGTAACCTTTGGGACTCCTGACATCTGTCATTAGCACAACACTTTTTCTATCACAATAAGGCCTACCACACGCACTTATTCCTCGGTCAAAAGATTCATCAATCGATTTTGCTAATCGAATAAAACTATAAATAGCACCTGCTTCAATATATCGTACAACTGGTATATTTTTCAGACATTTCCTCCTTTAAGATACAAGTAGTTGGCAGCTACATTCCAAGGAATTAAAAGCATCAACACTCGTAAAGTGATTCGGAAGGCGAAAATCTAACGCAACAATAATCTGAGCCGATCTAATATTAAAATGAATTTAAAGAACCATTCAAGATTCAAAGGAAAGGTCGTAAAATCCTATAAATCATCTTGCTTTTCAGTCCGATCTAACTTCCGGTTTAGGGGGTACAGGGTGATTAGTATAAAAATGTTTATTTCACATAAATTAATCAGGTTTATCAGTTTTGCAGAATTGGATAGTTGATAACCAAATATACTTATTTCAGTTTTAAAGGTATTTTGTTTTCGATTCGGATTCGATTCGCACTACGATTTCTCAAAGATCTACACTGATTTTCAAACATTTGGAAACAAATGTAAACTATACAGCTACTCAGGTGAATTTATCTGACTTCGGGTACACCGATTTTCGAATTCCGGTCCCAGTATCGAATCGTTTCTCAAAGCTCAATCGTTTTCATAAAAAAAGTCAAATCGTCAAAGACAAAATTAATTAATTTCATTCAATTCCGACTTCCGATTCTGGAATTATAGGATGATGAATCTTTAAAACTCAAACCGATATAGAAGATGACAATCCCAAAAAGCTTTAAAATTGGACTCAAAACTATTGCAATTTATTCATCATATTAATTTATGGGTATACCAATTCGTTTAGGTTATGCTGGTTCCTGAATACCGGCTCTAGAAGTACCGTGAAAAATCATAAACTCTCAAGTGGAGATTACTTCGACATATCAATATATATATATGGAATATTTAATCGATTGTCACACTTTTAGATTCAAATTCGATTTCGATATTACAGGGTAATGAGTGATTAAAATCTCAAATAGCCGCCTCAAACGACGGTCATAAAAATAATGTCATGAAAACTTGAACACCGAAAAATATTCATGCAAAAAACACATGCGGATTGATAAAAAAAGGTATCATCTCACAGTTAGGTGGATTAAGCGCGTTTTTTTTTTGAGAAACAGTGGTGGCATAGATTGATCTGGTTTTGCACTTTCGAGCAGAAATGACAATGAAACACCACCAGAACATTGCATTTCTGCTCGAAAGTGCAAAACCAGATGTTTTACAGTACTTACCTTTTGTACTTACATTTACGTTCTTAAACTCGCTCAGAACAGGGCAATTAGCCGAAAGCGGTAACGAGTAGTTCATAGATGCCGACCTCATTTTTTCTTCGATTTTCGTTCGTCACATTCAGATGAGAAAATGCAACTATCTCTAGATGGTACAATATCCGAATCCGATACGGGGACTTTCTCTACAACACAGTCTCCAAAAATAAATACAAAATTTCATTTACCTGCAATGAGGACACCTGAACTTACCGTTCTGTAAAGTTTTTACCCCCACCGGGTTCGTACATCAAAAAAATTAGGAAAACTTACCGGAAAAGTGGGAAAAACCAATAAAGTTATTTTGTATGGACAATGGAATTTTCCACTGAAAAAGTCGTCGATGCTTGCTAGATCTACGGTTGATGTTTGGCGCGCAACGACCCGCATACACATGGCTGCCAGATGGCTGACTAAACGCTGCTAGCTGGAAAAAATTAGAGGGTTGTATTCAAGACACGACCGAGCACAATAACATTAAAAATGAAACGTTTCTAGGGTCTTCATAATAAATACAAAATAAAGATGATATTGATGATGATACACTAAACTTCACTACACTTCAAAGTTACTTGAAAGCTCAATTTTAGATACAAACAACCTAAAGATTTAAACCTGAACCAACCTGAATTTTATTAATCCTTCAAAATCGTCGGTAATCTTCGGAAAGTGTCGGTAAATAATATGGCAACAATACGAGGAAGAAAACATGTGAAACAGTCCGCATAAAATATTTAGTTACTTACATTGATTTTCGCTTTGGCATATTAGGAATATACGGAATGGATATGCAACAAAATTCCGAAATTTTGTTCATATTGTACCTTGATGTTATTAAAACATGAATGAACATTGTCATAGTTACAACTCGTGTAGCCATCAGACGCTTATTGTTTTGAAGCAAATAATAATTAAACTGCAACTGGCGGTTAACCAAATCCTACGAGGGTTCCTATTTAAACGATACATGTAAAATCGCAGGTAAACTTACCTTGAGTTGAGCAAACCGATCCGTTCACAAATTAAAACATTTTTAATCTTACAATATTGAAACTTTGGAATCATTTAAACTAGGAAAATCCATTAACGAATCATCGAGGAACAAGCGCTGCAAATTAGATCCGAAAAATCTATTGCCGATAATTCTAAATTGGCCTGATAGTTACCAGAGAACCAAAATAAAATACTCAATTCAAACCAATTTTTCAATGGTATGCAATTGAAATATTCAAATGACGTTGTCTCATAAGTTTAAGTTAAATGTTTCCGAATCGATTATTTGTTGAGTTATATAAATCCATCAACAAATGACTGAGTTATAAGCGTTCAAAATTATGACAGAAAAATGTTACGCAATTAGTTTTGCATGTTTTAAATTGACACCCAGCCTCGGGAAGCGAAGTGTAAGGCATTTTTAATGGCAAAATCGACCAAAAAATTTGCTAAAAACATGGGATATTTCAAAAGAATCGGTAACCACGCTGATTCGGTTCTTCAATAGCTAGATATATAAGATACTCAAGCGAACACGGTGTTGCGCAGACAACAGGAAATTTCACCAACAAATAATGCAGAAGCGACAATCCAGCAAGTGAACTCATATACAATCCAGTCATCAGCTCACTAGACAAGCTACTTGTTTCATTCACAGTCAAACATCAACTAGGCAAAGAAATATTGTGCAGCCTATATTTATAGATTTCTCTTCATACTACGCAGAACGATGCGGTGTTTTTTATGCATGACGCAAAGCCTCCTATGCCGAACAGGAAGTTGACGTCATTTTGTACAACAGGGATTGGTGGATGAAAACATAGGTCGATTCCAACCATTTTTTCAATAGTATACTATTTGAATACTGAAAAGACGTCGTCATACATGTTTAAGCTAAAAGTTTCCGAATCGATTGGTTGTTAAATTATAACAATCCATCAACAAATGACCGAGTTATTAACGTTCAAAATTATGACACAAAAAGGTTACGCGACTATTTTTGAAACTTTTAATTGACACTCGGCCCCATATAGTGAAGAGTAAGGCATTTTTAATGCCAAAAATGGCTGGCAGACATTCTGGTGAACGACTGCCTCACCGCTGCCAGATATACAACTCAAACGATACAACCGTATCCACCAGGATTTTTCCACATTGAAATCTTTGACATTTTCAGTGAAGGTGAGAAGATGAAAACGCTCGGCTAACTTAGATACAGGCGACTTTGTTCTGTCAAATTGGATTTGACAACCGTCACTGAATCAATTTTGGTAGCCGTCTGGTGGCCATGGCTGCCCAGGTAGCCAAAACGCTATGCGGGGAGTTGCATAAGTGTTTGACCGTCGAAGAAAAGAATACTAGATCGTTGAAAAAATCGTTTGGCGCGCAAAGATTAGTAGTGGAGATTTCCCGTGCATCATTTAGAGCCACGTGCCATATTGGGTATTAAAACTTGACAAATGACTCAATGACGGAATGCATATGACTGTTTTCTAGAAAACCGCTGTAGGCAGCAGAAAAAGTTCTGATATCATTTACCTGTTTTTTTTTTTTATTCAATAATATAATATAATATTAAGGCACACGGCTTAAGCTCTAAGATGCCAAGGGTATTTACTAATCTTATTTATCGTCTAACTTAAAACTAGAGTAGTATCATTATGTAATATAGTATCTGGCGATCCCCGGTGGCCGGTGAATTGAATTTAGGATGAGATGATTCCAGATGGCGATGGTAATTTTCTATGTTGGCCGCATTCTTCGGTCCGTGAGGGTCCGCGGGAAACACCCCCAGGCTACGAAGGCCCGGCGGGTGGCCCGCATGCTGGTCATTGACTGGAGCGGTCTTCCGGTGATGGTGATGTTACGGAAGAGAATGAAAAAAAGAAGTAAATATTGTGGGAAACGGGGTAAAAAAGGGGTGTGGGAACAAAATGTTTGAAAACGACAGAGATCTAATTAGTTGCCATCGAGATGGTGAAAAAACAGGGAAAGGGGAACGAAAAAGTTAGTGACAAAAAAAAAAGATCTTGTTAATTCCAATGAAGATGGTGGACAGGGACGGGGATCGAGAGAATCGGGCGGATGTTAGTGTCGAACCTGTAGGTAGAGATTATATTTTCTGAGCGAGGAATAACACATTACACTTGTATATCAATGTGTTTAAGGTACTGGTATATGAGAAGCATATATGAACTATCCCGACTCGCCAACACATCCCGAACCGGCACCTCAGGCGGTCTACCTCGGGCCCTGAGGGATTCCAGTAGCTTCGACCTGGCGTCACGATACTCTACGCACGACCACACGACATGCTCGATGTCCTGATAACCGTCGCCACAGGTGCAGAGCCCGTTCTCCACGATCCCGATACGCCGGAGATGTGCGTTGAATGTATAGTGATTTGACATGAGCCGTGACATAACGCGAATGAAATCACGACTCATGTTCATCCCCTTGAACCAAGGTTTCGTCGATACCTTAGGGATAATGGAGTGTAGCCATCGTCCCAGTTCGTCATTCGTCCATGAAGTTTGCCAACTTTCGAGAGTTTTCTGACGAGAAATACTGAAAAATTCATTGAAGCAGATTGGTCTTTCATAAATATCACCTTCCAATGCGCCCACTTTAGCCAATAAGTCTGCCTTTTCATTGCCCGGAATGGAACAATGCGAAGGGACCCAGACTAACGATATTAAATAAGACCGTTCAGATAAAGTTCTCAAATGTTCCCGTATTTTCCCCAGGAAATATGGGGGATACTTTCCTGGCTTCATTGCCCGGAGAGCTTCTATTGAACTTAGACTGTCCGTGACAATGAAGTAATGGTCTTTGGGCATGGTTTCAATGATCTCGAGGGTGTACTGAATAGCAGCTAATTCTGCGACGTAAACTGAAGCCGGATCACTGAGTTTGTAAGAAGCGGTGATGTTTTGATTGAAGATGCCGAAGCCTGTGGACTCGTTGATGTTTGATCCGTCAGTGTAAAACACCTTTTCACAGTTGACTGTTCTAAATTTATTATAAAAAATATTTGGGGCCACTTGAGGGCGCACGTGATCCGGAATTCCATGAATTTCTTCTCTCATGGATGTGTCGAAAAACACAGTAGAATCAGAAGTATCCAAGAAATGAGCACGGTTGGAAACAAACGAAGAAGGATTAATATTCTGAGCCATGTAATCAAAATACAAGGACATAAAACGGGTTTGAGAGTTAAGCTCAACTAACCTTTCGAAGTTTTCAATCACCAGAGGATTCAAAATGTCGCATCGAATGAGCAAACGATATGAGAGATCCCAGAACCGGTTTTTCAGTGGAAGAACGCCCGCCAGCACTTCGAGGATCATTTACCTGTTGATGAATTGTGATTAATGATAAATATTGGCCATCCCGGCCTAACAAATCAGTAAATTTTTGAATAAATCAATGCAAAGTTTGTGCTGTAGAAGCGTTTAGGTCAAGCTGAGAGATTTTCCGTGCAGTTTGTTTTCTAATGATTTAGAGTATACTAAGCCTCTCTAAGCAACCAAAGGTCCACAGTACATGAAAAATATCCACTTTATTAGAGCTCTAAAGTTTGCGTGGCACTTTTTGGCAACTTAAACATACAGAACAAGTTCTGAGAAAACTTTCCCGCTGCCTTAAAGCTGTGCAAGGAACTGCTCTCTGGTCAGAGAATTGACTCAAAGGATGAGATTACAATCTATGCATTTGATAAATTTTTGCTTAACAGAAGTGTTTCACATTTTCACATTAATTTTTGGTGATATTTCTTTTTTGGGCTAAAGCGAATGTGTATCGAATTCTATTGATTGTAGGTTAAGTAATCAGAAAAATAAGGAAAAAGAGTCGGAGGAAAGAATAGTAGATCGTTGAAAAAATTGTTTGGAGCGCAACGAGATGCTTTGTGTAGTCAATCTAAGAGATTTTCCTTGCATTTCTCTTTCTAATGATTTAGATTAGACTATGCGCATACAGCAAGTGGCTATCAGACATCAATGTTCAAGATAATTACCATAATGAATTGAGACTGTCATTTCATGTTGCATATTCTGTGGAGAATGTTCAAACTGGTAAGATCAATATCAAATTACAATTTCAGCGTCGTCTCCAAGCAATCAAAAGTTCCACAGCACCTGAAAATATCCACTTCATTAGAGATCTAAAGTACGCATGGAACTTTTTGATAACTTGAACGTACAGAACAGATTTTGAGAAAAATTTCTCGCTGCTTAAAAGCTGAACACACCGAATTATTTTTTCGGATGTCGGTACAGTTTTACTGACTTTCATTTTCAGCTGGACATTCGGTAATTCGTTCGGTAAAAGTTTAATTTGCTGAATGATCCGTATAGTTCCAATGAACTTCGATGTGTCATAATTCTAATGACTTCTTCATCATTCAATACCGACGTTCGGCAAAAATCATAAAACAATCCTAAAAATATGTAAACGTCTTGACCCGTAAAGTATTACTGTTTTTGGTAAATTGTATTAGAGATCTAGGAAAGGAAGGAGCATTTTTGTTTTCAAAACATATTTTCATCCGATTAATTTATTTGTTTGCGTGTGATGAATGAATTGAATTACATTTGCTCTTCAGAAATATTTTTTTCAAATAAAATGATCAAATATCTTTCGGATGCAATTCAGTAGAATATGGGATCACCCTTCATATTTTTAGAGAGCAGAAATTATATGTTGTAGAAGGCTTTTTTGAATATATTCACTAAATGAAAAATTACCGCTAGGAATCAGTATTATCTATTTTTTGCAAGCAATCAATTCGCACGACTATTTTTTTCTTTACAAATCTAGAAATTTTCACACCTTTACGACCGAAAATTATGTTTTTTGACAGATCTTTATTTCTGCTGAATGTTTAGTGATGATTACTGAAATTCTTCATTATTTTTTATTAATTTTCCGGATATTGGTAAAATTTTTACTGAGTTCGTCAAGAGAAATGACATTTCAGAGTTCACAGACCGTGTCAGTAAATAATAAATAATCGTAACTTTTACATAGGATTTTCCGATATTCAGTAGTTCTTTGACAGATAACCGTAAGTTGGATAAATTTTACGTATCTTTCAGTAAAAATAATATTTTACAGATCGTTGCCGGAAAAATTATTACCGAGCACAAAAATAGAAATTTTTTGTGTATAAGAAACTGCTTTGAAGTTTGTTCTGTCGGGTGAACATTCACGTATGAGTAATTCCTTAAAACGGACTGTTCAGAATAGATATCTGTGCATTTGTTCAATTTTTGCTTAACAGAGGTGTTACATATTTTCACATTAATCTTTGGTGATATTTCTTCTTTTTGAGCTAAAGCGAGTGTGTGTCGAATTCCGTTGATTGTAAGTTAAGTAACCAGAAAAATAATGGAGAGAAACGTTAACCACTTAAGGGCACTCCGCATTCGGCCGAGCCAACCGATCCGAGCTCTCCGGCGTTGACTTCGGCTATGGCTGAGCTACCAGCGTGCGCATGTATAGGTACGCCGGACCCGACACGATTGATACGGTGCGAAAAGCTCGGTGAGGAATATCGTTGCCAAAGATATGGATTTTATGTCGGGTCCGGCGTACCTATACATGTGCACGCCGGCAGCTCAGTCATAACCGAAGAGCGAAAAAAGATCGGCGATGGAAATGTCGGCCGAATGCGGTTTGACCATTAGTCTTTTGACAATTCTTCTGGCGAGACGAAGTTCGACGGGTCAGCTAGTCTATATATATAAAAATGCAGAGATCATTCTTTGTAATCGCATCACGTAAGAACGGATGGACGGATTGAGATGCTTTTTTTTTTGTTTGATCAGTTTTTACCCCCACCGGGTTCGTACATCAAAAAAATTAGGAAAACTAACCGGAAAAGTGGGAAAAACCAATAAAGTTATTTTGTATGGACAATGGAATTTTCCACTGAAAAAGTCGCCAATGCAATGATTGCTAGATCTACAATTGATGTTTGGCGCGCAAGGAGATGCTCAGTATTTCGCCGTTGAAGAAAAGAATACCAGATCTTTGGAAAATCGTTTGGCGCGCAACGAGTAGATTTGGGTGGAGATTTTACATGCATGATTGATTCGTCATTTGGAAACACGTGCTTAATAGGGTATCAAAATCATTACTTGCCAAATGACTGTTTTAGCTATACCGTAAACAGAAGCACAAGTTCTAATGTCATTTACCAGTTGATGTAGTTAGATGAATTATGTTGGCCATCGTGGCCGTTAGTTGAACAAATCAAATTATGTAACGATTTTTTTACGTATCAATGATAGATTCTGCTGTTGAAATAATGAGTTCAGATGAAAATATTTATGTTATTCATGACATTTGTAAGCTGCTTAAGCCAAATCATTTCATTTTCCGAACTTTGGATTACTTGACGAATTACCATATGCGAATCGTGAATATCATATCTGAAGGAGAAATCGTGGCATGTAAGAACCATTAGTTGTGAGATCTGCTGTTTTATACATTGGCTTTAACGATAGGAAGAATACTGGTATAATCACTCCTCATGTTCACTCCGCTAGAACAGAATATTGATTCTCAGGACTGATTACTAAGCAAACCGATGTGGTGGCTCGACGAATGAGAGGCCTTTTGATACAATTCTTGAACGAATATAGCGTTCATGTCAAAGTTAATGGACACAATATTTAATAAAAGGGTAATTTGAACTTTCGAATGTCCAAGTATTTTTCATTTTATCGCTAATTCGTTAATCGAAAATTGATCCTGTCATTGTCCTGCTACGAACATTCATCAAACACGACTAAGTAATATCACTAGCGGTGAAGTAGGTTATGGACAACCGTTCAAAATTTGCTATTAAATTTTAAACGTCTTCAGTACAAATAAGTCTTAATATTCAATGATAAACAACAATCCCCGAGGACTGCTTTTGGAAATTTGTGGGGTCAATTTAAAGTATATATCTTGGTCATCTCTTTTTCATCCATCTGTTAATTTATTTATTTGTTTATTTAGGAGCAAGGGAAAAGCCTGCTGGAGCTGAAATTTTGGTTCTCCTTCTCCAGCAGGCATGAAACATTCTCATCTTTTGTATCAACAAATAACATTTGACCAAATGATACATAACGAAATCTATAATTACCCTTATTTAAACTACAAAGCTAACTAACAACTATTCATATTGACTAATTATCCTAATAAAACTAGCGGGAAAAGATTTGGAGAAAACGGGTTCTAATGGCGTTGCGAGATAAATTGAAATTAAATCCATCAGAGCAAGTATTGAATACGCGACATATACTCGAAAACGGTTCAATGAACCCTTAGTTAGTTCTAGCACGAGGAATTCTGAGAAAGGGATTAAAGCGCAAATTACGCCGAAGAATGTCAAAACTTAGCTGTTGTAGGAGATCTGCACTATCAATTCGAGATTGGATGAGGTCCGCGACGAAAACAGCTTTTTGTGTATCACGGCGGACAGATAGCAAATCGAAGTGTATGTCTACAACGATTTTCGTAGCTTGGAAGATTAAATGGATCTCTCCAGAGCAGGCGACGCAAAGCAAAACGAATGAACTTGCACTGAACAGCTTCAATGCGTAGCTAATCTGTTTGATAATATGGTGCCCAAACAACAACAGCA
Source organism: Malaya genurostris (assembly GCF_030247185.1). Lineage (NCBI taxonomy): Eukaryota > Metazoa > Arthropoda > Insecta > Diptera > Culicidae > Malaya > Malaya genurostris. The sequence goes on along the minus strand of NC_080570.1, from coordinate 127,481,376 downwards.
TGCTCCAGTGTAGAGCGAACTAGAGCGCAATATAACGATTTCAGGCAGTATATGTTATTGAAATTTTTTGAGATGCGAAAGATGAATCCTAGCATATTTTATGCTTTAGAGGGGTATATTCTATGTGATCATTGAAACTAAGTTTTGAATCCAATAACACTCCTAGATCCTAGTACAGCTTGCGGAATAGTGTAATCATACATGATCGTGGTTCGTTTACGAGAGAAGGAGATAACGAAGCATTTGAAGGCGTTAATAACCATTCTGTTGACGTTGCTCCAGTTAGAAAATACATCCAACTGTGACTGCAAGAAGTTTGAGTCTTTCAGATATTTAATGAGATGAAACAGTTTGAAATCGTCGGCGAATGATAGCTTCATGCATTGCAATGCGAAATTCAGATCATTTATATATAGCAGAAATATGAATTGTCCTAGATGGCTTCCCTGAGGAACGCCAGAGCTCACGATGAATGATGGAGTAACGCAGTCGCCAATTCTCACGGTCATACTACGACCAGTCAGATATGATTCAATCCAATCCATCATCCCACATGTCAAATCTTTATTTTGAGAGAGATCTACAATCTCTGTCCAATACACTGACTCGAAGGATGAGATGGTAATCGGTGCATTTGTTTAGTTTTTTGCGTAAAAAAAACATTGAACATATCCACAATAATTCTTGATGATATTTCTTCTTCGGGACGAAGTTATTGTGTTGGATATGAATTTGTCGTAATTCGTTTATTGTAAGCCAAGTAATCAGTAAAAAAATGGAAAGAAACATTAACGTTTGGCAACTCTGCTGTTCGAAAACACAAATTTAAAAAAATAATTTCAGGCGAGACGAAGTTCGACGGGTCAGCTAATTATTGAATAAAAAAGCGAAAAAGGTGGGTGGGTAATGTCAGAGACATAACTGGATGTCGTGAATACGAAAAAACTGATACGCTCCCATCACTTTTCCGAATATGAGTTAGTTGAATGATTGTATGAATTGTGCAAGCTTTCCTCTTTTTCACTAATAGAGTTTGAAGCGATGCACCTACATTAAAGTACAGATTAGTTACATTAAACAGCTACTATTCCACAACTATATATTCCAAACTTGAAACAATTCCTTTTGATTTGCTAATATAGGAGGCTAGGTACGACAATTTTGTAGTATATTTTTATTGAAGCTATGAAGTTCGAAGATATCTGATTCTTCTCGAAATTTCAGTACGAGACAATTGCAATGGCATGGTCTGAAATGTATCGACGATCTTCGGTATGCAAGAGCCATTCTAATAATAATAATGATAGTAGTAATAATAATAATAATAATAATAATAATAATAATAATAATAATAATAATACAGATTAACCTGTATATATGGCAACCCTGTTTCGCATATCATATTTTCACACGACCCCATACTAGTATAAAAATGTGTTCAACATTCGCTTTCGCATTGCCGTTCGTAATTGAATGTGTTAATGACGGTGCAAATCTGCCTTTCTACCGGTTTTCGGTGCCATCGTGCTGACGGTGTCTCGTACGTTCAGAGTAGCTGCTTTAACTTAAATGACGCTATTTCTCACATCACATTTCATTTTATACCTTCCATCGTCTGCTCCGGAAGGGAAAATACGCAGAGCGTGTCGGTGCCGGTGCACCGGTCTATCTGGCGGCAGTGATGGAGTACTTGGCTGCCGAAGTGTTGGAATTGGCCGGTAAAGCTGCCCGTGACAACTAGAAAACGAAAATCATCCCTCGCCATCTGCCATCCGTAACGACGAGGAGTTTGAAACCCTGTCCTTTTCAGGACGAACACATCACTGTGATAAAGAAATATTTAGGATTGCTTTAAGTTTAGCCAGTTCTGATACGCCTGGAAACAATTTGTTCATTTTTGTTTTCGGCCGCATACTAAAGTAATCGCGACAAATATACATTTTGATCTGTGGCAACTCTGTTTCGCAGGGCATATTTGTATACTAGTATAAAGATGTGTTCAAAATCATCACTTTCGCATTGCCGTTCGTAATTGAATGTGTTAGTGACGGTGCAAATTAATGTAGCTTCCATCTTGATGAATCTTTTGGTAGGAAATATTGAGATCTGAGATGGTTCTCGTGGGTGTCTTGTTTCGGCAATGAGCCTTGCTGGACTTTTTGGTTGCCTTTCTACCGGTTTTCGGTGTCTCGTGCATTCAGATCGGGAAACAATGAGACGACAGGTCCTCGATGTTGCTCTCGTGTGTCTTATTTCGGGAAGAGTTGCTCAGCAAATGGTAGGAAAAATGAACCAGTCACCTTTTATATGGATGCTCTTGTATAGATGCAGACATCTCGCGTTCTGATTGGCTGGTGCAGTCATGGGTTCAATCAAACAGGCTTTCAATAGTGTACTATTGAAAAACTTCAATGTTGTTGCAATACACGTTCAAGTTGAAAATTTTCGATTCTATTGGTAGATAGATTATATAAATCCTTCCACAGATCACTGAGCTATGAGCTTTTTGAACTATTTGAGAATATGTCACACAACTGAAAATTTTATTATAAAATTGTGATCATATTTCAGATGGCGTGTAGCAAGAATTATGTTGATTCGTTAGATGAAACAAGAGACATTCACGATCAAAAACTTATCACTCTCTCAGAGGGTAAATTTTGAAAAGGCACCCCTAGTAAAGTAAGTCGTATTCACGACAAAAAAAAAAAACATATTTTGACATCAGTGAAACGCTCGCACTTTGGACTTGACATTCTTCATTAAATTCTGCACAGCTACTTTTGTGACTTTTTTGGTGGCAGCTGTCCAGTTTTTTTTAACTCCTCCATGTTTTGGGACACTGTACCTTCCTTCCGAAAGTGCCACTTGACAATTGCCCAATACCTTTCAATTGGCCGAAGATCCTGGCAGTTTGGTGGGTTGATGGTCTTTTCCACGAATTGTTCATTATTTTTTGACAATCACTGTAGAACGGAGTTGGCGTAGTGGGCTGAAGCCAAATCCGGCCAGAAGAAAGGAGGAGCCTTATGTTTTCTGTACATTCTTCCTCGTACACCTTGGCGTTAATTGTGCGCTTTGTGAAGAAAATCGACGACCGCAAACTACAGGTACAAATTGCTTGCCAGACCAACACCTTCTTCCCAAACTTTTTCATCGCCACCGTGGTGTCAGCGTCGTCCAGGTCCTGGTACACCGATTTCGTGTAATATTGCGGTCCGGGCAGCGCTCGAGAGTCTTCCTTGGCGTAGGTTTCGTCGTCGATCAGGATGCATCCGTCTTTATTCTGTAGAATCCGGTTATACAGTTTTCGCGCTCTTGTTTTGGCCTGAACTTGCTGTACCAGGAACTTATTCGGCACCTTCTGTTTCTTATACGTTCTCAGGTAGTTCCGATCCGTTGAATCATCCCGATGCTGGTGTTGAACTGCTTGGCCAAATACCGCGTCGACGCCGATGGGTTTTTCCTGATGTACTCAACCACTTTTAGGTCCCGGCCGGGCTGGCTGGGACCCGTTTTCCTACCGGATCGGGGCAAATCTTTCATGGAAAGGGTCTTACCGAACTTCTCGATAATATTTTTGACACTGGTGTGGTGCACTTTCACCCGTTTTGCAATTTCGTTTACGTGACACCACTTTCTGAGCACCAAGTGTTCTTTCACGTTTTCGGATCAATTCGACTCATCATTGAAACGATAAACCGTACCGAAACCAATCGATTGCGCAGCTGTTATTGACATGTAAACAAACATGTCACCGCAAAAAATTAAGCCATTTCAGAGTAATAACTGTTTGAATGTTGCTAACTACTTATCGATACACTCTTTATTGCACTCATATTTTACTCTAACCAATGTGCGACTAATTAAAATTTAAATTAATTCAACGAATTGAGGTTTACTTGAAATAAAAAAGTCATTTGAATATCTTAGTTGCTTTTGCTAAATATCTGTGAAAATCTGTCATCTTTAACATTCTGAAACACAAATATTATGAAATAACCAGTATAGTTCTTTATAATAAAATAATGGTGGCTCTGAAAAGAACCTTTTATGAAAGCGTTTGTGATGGAGAGTGATGAGTTGAATTCGAATTCCGATGGATGCCGCTGACTTCCGTCATCTAATTCCAGGCTGAACTGTTGTACGTGGGTGCGATACTGATATGGTTGGTGTAGGTGTAGCGTTTACAACCGATTATAATCTTCCAATAAAGAAAACATTCTTCGCTGGGTTGATCGATGATACAATAGGCCTAATTAATTGAACAAAACTATCAATATGCTATAGAGATTCGTTTCTAGCATTCAGGAGGGTTAAATTGAGTAATTTTCTACGACATTAAACTCTGGAACATTTTTCGCAAAAACAAAGCAAAATCGCTTGATCTCTATTACTGTGAATTTCACTCAGCGAAAAGTGCAACAATCTAAAAAAACGGTTCTAGATTTGCACTAAACTGAGGATATTTACCTTCGATATGCGAGCAAGAAATCCTAATAGTTTTTTAGAAAACTTTTAGAGCCATCAGAACGACAGATTTTATGTGATGCTCCCCACCGTTGTCCTCTTTTCGTTGTTTTTTCACCATTACAAACAACTGGCAGCTGTAACGTAATCGCTCTTGTCGGAAGCGAAACTAGCTTTGCAAACGACACACAATACATCTGTTCGCAGTGGCGATAAAATCCAAACTGATTCAATTTTTGTAGAGAGCTTTCTTTTTACGTGATTTCGTTTTTAACTAATGGGCGGTTCTAACGGCTATAAAAATAGCCGCATACAGAATTTTAATGTCGATTATTTCATTTCGGATTTGCATTTCATTGAAAGAAACTATCAGGGTGCTGTACGGGACTCATTCCTGCCTTTCAGAAGGACCAAATTGTGGAACTCACTACGATATCAAACACTGTTCGGAACATTTTCCTCGAACGATTTGTTGTACAGCAGCAGATAGCCAATCAGAACGCGTTCTGAGGAAGAGAACCTTCCTCAGAACGCGTTCTGATTGGCTTGTGTTGATATGGGTCAAATGAGACAGGTTTTTCAATAGTGTACTATTGAAATACTTCAATGCTTTTGCTTTACACGTTTAAGTTGAAAAATTTCGATTCTATTGGTAGTTAGATTATATAAATCCTTTCGCAGATCACTGAGCTATGAGCTTTAAAAATACGAAAAAGGCAAACGCGCCTTATGAATTATCCTCTTTGATACTCGTTTATACCAAACATTTCAGAAAAGTTTAATTTTGAATTATTTGAGATTATGTCACAAAACTGAAAATTTTATCATAAAATTGTGATTATATTTCCGATGGCATGTAGCAAAATAATCTGGACGTCGACGGAAGTTGATTGATCGTCTGAATTGTGTTTAATGCATGCGTTTCCTGATGAAAACAAACCAATCTTATTTGCATTTGTGGTTGTAAGTGAGCTGTCAGAGAGCCTAATAGATATTCACGACAAAAACGCGTGATATGTACCTTCAAAATACCAATAATCCACGGATCTCGTTGATAGCATGGATAGACAGGAGAAAAGGTTGCTACGAGACCTTTTTTTTTGCTCACCAAAATGAGCTTTGGTGACATTTCCGTGAACAAATGTTGACGTGATTCTGATACCGATATGGTGCAGACAAGTTTTGCGCCGAGAATAGATTTTTGGAAAAATGACCTGGCAACGCTGCTCCACAAACTTGACTGCGGTTTGCACAAATTTATAGTTTGCGTACAAATCTATTCGCACAAACTGCATCCGTATGCGTTACAGAGACATCAAATTGCTTACTTTTGCACTATAACTATTAGGGTGCCAATGTTTAGGGGTTATTCCTAATTTCGTAAAGCGAAATCTCACTTCTACATCTCATAGAATGCTTAATCTATTGTCACACATTTAGATTGAAAACTAAGAACATCGAACGATATTCAGATTGTAACAGTTTATATAAAAATTTAAAAACCAAAATTACTTGTTTTGCATCGACGCATTCAATGACGTTTGGTTTGAAATTTCAAATACATTTCACCCCTTGAATCCGGAATCAGAAGTCAGATCCATATATTTTTCTTATAGAAATTATTATCGCACGCCATTGCGGATCCCGGGTTTTGTATTCCAAATTTCATGCTTTCCTAAATCGTATTTGCCCATTTAGTAAATTGTATTGTTTTTGTTTCTATCGTCTCGACCGTAAGCAACTTTCGACTGTGTCGGATGAGATGCGAGCACGAACCGGAAATACCATTCATTTGTGAAAATCGGTTCCGCCATCTCCGAGAAAATGAATTAAGCTCTGTTTTGGAGTTTGTGTCCACTATTTTCGAGATTTCCAGAACCGGAAATTGGAAACCCTAACTTCCAAAGCCTAACTTAGTTTGTTTGAACTACAACCAGAGCTGCAAATTGTCAGTCATGTCAAATGACCTTGACAGACTGACTAAAATAATCGTCAACTGTAATCGGTGCGGTCAAAGTGTCTGTCAAATGAGATACTCGATAGTTCAATGACCAAGTAGAAGTATACTCAGTCAAAGACAGGTGACGCATTTTGTTCTCTCTCTCATTCTCTTGTTCCCTGTTGAAGTAAAAAATTCCATGAGAGTACTAAATAAACATAAATTCATAAAGTTCATTGTTCTTTGTAAAAAGTCATCCGATTTCGGAGTTTATTTGTGTACATGAATTTAATTCAATGTTTATGCTACTTGATTAATATTTAGTCACATCGTAGTCAAGCAGTGACAGGAGAAATGAAGATAATATCAATCGCATCGGCAATCAATGAGCGTTTTGGTGAGTGTGATATCAAGAGAATTTAAGTTACGACAGATCGGCTCTCAGACACTCAATATATGATGATTGGTAGAGCCTGGTTGGCAGCAGTCCAGTGACATAAGCATTCCAATCTTCGTCGTGCAAAGTTGCTAGTTGATAGTGACATTTAGTAGCTCTGACTACAACACGGTTGAAGCTTTATATTGCTAGCAGTTCAAATCTCGAAAAAATTATGTCCAGACGTGTAGAATAAAATCCAGCTGCTAACCCAATTTAAATGGCTAATTCGATCCATTTCCGAAATAAAACCGTTCCCTCTAGTCGATGCGTTCCAGGAAATTTCTATCTTGACATCCACGCATTCCACGCATCAACGGAGGGACCCCATACGGTTTGACAAATGCTAATAAACAAGTGTGGCTTCCATGACCTGCTTCAACAACTTGTATGATGCGGTAAAGCTTACCCAACGAAACAATAAAACTGTTGTTCTGGTCGGTGCTACAAACCAAACTTTAGCCAACTCAAATTAATCTCGGTTCCAGCAAAAGTTGCTCTCACCACGAATGCCCCAAGTTGGACACACACACACCCAAGGACGCCAAGGACCATGGATATACGCACTCGAAAGTTAAATTAAGGGGTTGCCTGTCTGCCCTGGGATGTGCGCAATACGGCGAATACACACAAATTTAATTTATGCCAAATTCCCCCCAAATTGACGATTTGAGTTCAAAATCCTAAATGTCTTAATTTACAAAAGTAAACAAACATTTCATGCACTTTTTAAATTGACATTTACCCAACAGTAAGTGATCACTATTAAGTGTGTACAGGTTGATGGATCCAACTGCTAGGCGATTGTTGCTACAAACAAACATTAGATTGCAGAGTAGAGCCACTGTATCTACTCGAGGGCAGTTGGGAAAAGTTTTTTCCCTGTCATACAGCTTATTTTTTTGTTCCTAACATCAATAATGATATGGATGTGAGGAACGCAAAACAAGAGACATTTTTCATCAAGGTTTAGAAATGGACAAGTAAACCGCTAACGGGATTTTATGTCATCGGGTTGGAATCAGATCAAATTATTTCTGTGACAACAGATTCCCGGGAGTTTTGTTTTGACGACATTAGGAATGGTTAAAACAGAACGTTTACCCAGAAATGCCATTTATACAGATTTATCTGTATTGTACAGATTTTTACATACGCATACAGAATACAGATTTCTTAAATTTAATAGGAATCTCCCAAGAAGCAAACAAAAAACTTTTTCGTATGAGCAATCTATTAGTATTTGATTGCAGTGACGAGAAGCAAAGTCTTGGTCTCATTGAATCTACCATTCTACAGCTATAATGTGTTGGAATGACATCTTTTAACATCATTTTATTGTTGAAATTTAATTTTGTTAGTGAATACAGATAAATACAGATTTTTTTTATAGAGAGTAATAAAGATTTCGTATGAAAATATCTGGCATCTCTGCATTTACCTGTCAAGATAGAGCTTGGGTAAAGAGACTCTCACGATGGAGACACTAGTTTGGTTCTGTAATAATGGTCAAAAAACCAATCTGTTAACATTTGTTTTTTTGAAACAGATTAGTTCATACATTTTCAATACGAAATAAATCAATAATTAATTTCAAAACAAGCAATTTAACTTCGCCACAGATTATTTTAAGACAGAATTCTGGATATGGACTATAGAATCGAATTATGGATCTGAACTTTGGACATGAATTCTGAACTGAACTTATGAACTGATTTCTGGTATTTAATTATGGTGCTGGACAAGGGTGGCAAAAACTCGCTCATGGGGCTCGTTTTTTTCTATTCTTCAGCTCACCTCATGATTTACGATGCAATCCGTAAAATGATGGTAAAGATGAAACTCATCGCTGATCTAAACAAACACACTCACCTATACAGAGCACCGTGGAAATCAAATTATGGTGGTATTGATGGTTCTCAGTTTTGATTTCATAGCATCTAACTTTCATTCCTAGTTTTAAAAAAGTGAGTACTGAGTTTAGCATTACCGTACCGAGCTACACCGATGAGTGTATGCTTTAAACACAGAGCTGCCAACACAACCCAGATTTTCGGTTTTGTTTTTGCTAGTACTCAAAACGAGAACGAGCATCAATGTCTCGAGCTAAACACAACTGGCTACTGAACCGAATGCGTTTTCCAGCATACGAGAACATGTGTTGAGAATTAGATTGAAATGGCATGGAACCTCTGGTGGATGGGGAATACAAGCGAAACAGTGTCATAAGAATCTGATTCAATGTGTTGATGTACAAAAACATCAAATCACAATTCACAGCACGTCTCTCAGTGGGTTCTAATATTAGGCTTCTTTTTCCTGAAAAATATTTCTCTTCTTATTCCGGTTGCTCCCTGCTGTAAATAATAAATGCCTCGCGATCACTGTTGCCAGTAGAGATAATTATTCATTCTGAAAACTTTCTCCCCTTATAACATGCGATTATTTATCATTTGAAAACACTTAGACAAATGTTATATCGGTGAAAAATATAGCTCTGGATTCATTCTGATCAGATGTTTGTTTTGAAGCAAACGTTTCGTTGAAACAGCTTAATAAAACTGGTGCAAGAGAAGCAATATTGGCACACGTTCAACTCGTTTTGGTCCCTTTCGCGATCTGAATAACGAAAGAAGTTTTGAATGAACTTGAAATGATATACCGCGATAGCTTGCTTAACTAGACCAGAGTGCAGTTTTTTCTGGGATTGGTTTGAATTATTGGAATGTTAATATTTGGCATCCTTACAATTTGTAGTAAACTTAATTTTCAATTCAAAATTGATACGATGATAGAGGAGAGCTCGGAACTGGTTGACCGAGGGAATTTTCTGAAAAAGCTATTATGCGCATTGGCGTCATCTATAGCGTTTTTGGTGGAATGTTAGGTCAGTCATGTACCAACCTAAGACCAAGACCAAGACCAAGACTCAAGACTCAAGACTCAAGACTCAAGACTCAAGACTCAAGACTCAAGACTCAAGACTCAAGACTCAAGACTCAAGACTCAAGACTCAAGACTCAAGACTCAAGACTCAAGACTCAAGACTCAAGACTCAAGACTCAAGACTCAAGACTCAAGACTCAAGACTCAAGACTCAAGACTCAAGACTCAAGACTCAAGACTCAAGACTCAAGACTCAAGACTCAAGACTCAAGACTCAAGACTCAAGACTCAAGACTCAAGACTCAAGACTCAAGACTCAAGACTCAAGACTCAAGACTCAAGACTCAAGACTCAAGACCAAGACCAAGACCAAGACTCAAGACTCAAGACTCAAGACTCAAGACTCAAGACTCAAGATTCAAGACTCAAGACTCAAGACTCAAGACTCAAGACTCAAGACTCAAGACTCAAGACTCAAGACTCAAGACTCAAGACTCAAGACTCAAGACTCAAGACTCAAGACTCAAAACTCAAGACTCAAGACTCAAGACTCAAGACTCAAGACTCAAAACTCAAGACTCACGACTCAAGACTCAAGACTCAAGACTCAAGACTCAAGACTCAAGACTCAAGACTCAAGACTCAAGACTCAAGACTCAAGACTCAAGACTCAAGACTCAAGACTCAAGACTCAAGACTCAAGATTCAAGACTCAAGACTCAAGACTCAAGACTCAAGACTCAAGACTCAAGACTCAAGACTCAAGACTCAAGACTCAAGACTCAAGACTCAAGACTCAAGACTCAAAACTCAAGACTCAAGACTCAAGACTCAAGACTCAAGACTCAAAACTCAAGACTCACGACTCAAGACTCAAGACTCAAGACTCAAGACTCAAGACTCAAGACTCAAGACTCAAGACTCAAGACTCAAGACTCAAGACTCAAGACTCAAGACTCAAGACTCAAGACTCAAGACTCAAGACTCAAGACTCAAGACTCAAGACTCAAGACTCAAGACTCAAGACTCAAGACTCAAGACTAAAGACTCAAGACTCAAGACTCAAGACTCAAGACTCAAGACTCAAGACTCAAGACTCAAGACTCAAGACTCAAGACTCAAGACTCAAGACTCAAGACTTAAGACTCAAGACTCAAAACTCAAGACTCAAGACTCAAGACTCAAAACTCAAGACTCAAGACTCAAGACTCAAGACTCAAGACTCAAGACTCAAGACTCAAGACTCAAGACTCAAGACTCAAGACTCAAGACTCAAGACTCAAGACTCAAGACTCAAGACTCAAGACTCAAGACTCAAGACTCAAGACTCAAGACTCAAGACTCAAGACTCAAGACTCAAGACTCAAGACTCAAGACTCAAGACTCAAGACTCAAGACTCAAGACTCAAGACTCAAGACTCAAAACTCAAGACTCAAGACTCAAGACTCAAGACTCAAGACTCAAGACTCAAAACTCAAGACTCAAGACTCAAGACTCAAAACTCAAGACTCAAGACTCAAGACTCAAGACTCAAGACTCAAAACTCAAGACTCACGACTCAAGACTCAAGACTCAAGACTCAAGACTCAAGACTCAAGACTCAAGACTCAAGACTCAAGACTCAAGACTCAAGACTCAAGACTCAAGACTCAAGACTCAAGACTCAAGACTCAAGACTCAAGACTCAAGACTCAAGACTCAAGACTCAAGACTCAAGACTCAAGACTCAAGACTCAAGACTAAAGACTCAAGACTCAAGACTCAAGACTCAAGACTCAAGACTCAAGACTCAAGACTCAAGACTCAAGACTCAAGACTCAAGACTCAAGACTCAAGACTCAAGACTCAAGACTCAAGACTCAAGACTCAAGACTCAAGACTCAAGACTCAAGACTCAAGACTCAAGACTCAAGACTCAAGACTCAAGACTCAAGACTCAAGACTCAAGACTCAAGACTCAAGACTCAAGACTCGAGACTCAAGACTCAAGACTCAAGACTCAAGACTCAAGACTCAAGACTCAAGACTCAAGACTCAAGACTCAAGACTCAAGACTCAAGACTCAAGACTCAAGACTCAAGACTCAAGACTCAAGACTCAAGACTCAAGACTCAAGACTCAAGACTAAAGACTCAAGACTCAAGACTCAAGACTCAAGACTCAAGACTCAAGACTCAAGACTCAAGACTCAAGACTCAAGACTCAAGACTCAAGACTCAAGACTTAAGACTCAAGACTCAAAACTCAAGACTCAAGACTCAAGACTCAAAACTCAAGACTCAAGACTCAAGACTCAAGACTCAAGACTCAAGACTCAAGACTCAAGACTCAAGACTCAAGACTCAAGACTCAAGACTCAAGACTCAAGACTCAAGACTCAAGACTCAAGACTCAAGACTCAAGACTCAAGACTCAAGACTCAAGACTCAAGACTCAAGACTCAAGACTCAAGACTCAAGACTCAAGACTCAAGACTCAAGACTCAAGACTCAAGACTCAAGACTCAAGACTCAAGACTCAAGACTCAAGACTCAAGACTCAAGACTCAAGACTCAAGACTCAAGACTCAAGACTCAAGACTCAAGACTCAAGACTCAAGACTCAAGACTCAAGACTCAAGACTCAAGACTCAAGACTCAAGACTCAAGACTCAAGACTCAAGACTCAAGACTCAAGACTCAAGACTCAAGACTCAAGACTCAAGACTCAAGACTCAAGACTCAAGACTCAAGACTCAAAACTCAAGACTCAAGACTCAAGACTCAAGACTCAAGACTCAAGACTCAAGACTCAAGACTCAAGACTCAAGACTCAAGACTCAAGACTCAAGACTCAAGACTCAAGACTCAAGACTCAAGACTCAAGACTCAAGACTCAAGACTCAAGACTCAAGACTCAAGACTCAAGACTCAAGACTCAAGACTCAAGACTCAAGACTCAAGACTCAAGACTCAAGACTCAAGACTCAAGACTCAAGACTCAAGACTCAAGACTCAAGACTCAAGACTCAAGACTCAAGACTCAAGACTCAAGACTCAAGACTCAAGACTCAAGACTCAAGACTCAAGACTCAAGACTCAAAACTCAAGACTCAAGACTCACGACTCAAGACTCAAGACTCAAGACTCAAGACTTAAGACTCAAAACTCAAGACTCACGACTCAAGACTCAAGACTCAAGACTCAAGACTCAAGACTCAAGACTCAAGACTCAAGACTCAAGACTCAAGACTCAAGACTCAAGACTCAAGACTCAAGACTCAAGACTCAAGACTCAAGACTCAAAACTCAAGACTTAACACTCAAGACTCAAAACTCAAGACTCAAGACTCAAGACTCAAAACTCAAGACTCAAGACTCAAGACTCAAGACTCAAGACTCAAGACTCAAGACTCAAGACTCAAGACTCAAGACTCAAGACTCAAGACTCAAGACTCAAGACTCAAGACTCAAGACTCAAGACTCAAGACTCAAGACTCAAGACTCAAGACTCAAGACTCAAGACTCAAGACTCAAGACTCAAGACTCAAGACTCAAGACTCAAGACTCAAAACTCAAGACTCAAGACTCAAGACTCAAGACTCAAGACTCAAGACTCAAGACTCAAGACTCACGACTCAAGACTCAAGACTCAAGACTCAAGACTCAAGACTCAAGACTCACGACTCAAGACTCAAGACTCAAGACTCAAGACTCAAGACTCAAGACTCAAGACTCAAGACTCAAGACTCAAGACTCAAGACTCAAGACTCAAGACTCAAGACTCAAGACTCAAGACTCAAGACTCAAGACTCAAGACTCAAGACTTAAGACTTAAGACTCAAAACTCAAGACTCAAGACTCAAGACTCAAAACTCAAGACTCAAGACTCAAGACTCAAGACTCAAAACTGAAGACTTAAGACTCAAGACTCAAGACTCAAGACTCAAGACTCAAGACTCAAGACTCAAGACTCAAGACTCAAGACTCAAGACTCAAGACTCAAGACTCAAGACTCAAGACTCAAGACTCAAGACTCAAGACTCAAGACTCAAGACTCAAGACTCAAGACTCAAGACTCAAGACTCAAGACTCAAGACTCAAGACTCAAGACTCAAGACTCAAGACTCAAGACTTAAGACACAAGACTCAAGACTCAAGACTCAAGACTCAAGACTCAAGACTCAAGACTCAAGACTCAAGACTCAAGACTCAAGACTCAAGACTCAAGACTTAAGACTCAAGACTCAAAACTCAAGACTCAAGACTCAAGACTCAAAACTCAAGACTCAAGACTCAAGACTCAATCAACTAATCAAGACTCAAGACTCAAAACTCAAGACTCAAGACTCAAGACTCAAGACTCAAGACTCAAGACTCAAGACTCAAGACTCAAGACTCAAGACTCACGACTCAAGACTCAAGACTCAAGACTCAAGACTCAAGACTCAAGACTCAAGACTCAAGACTCAAGACTCAAGACTCAAGACTCAAGACTCAAGACTCAAGACTCAAGACTCAAGACTCAAGACTCAAGACTCAAGACTTAAGACTCAAGACTCAAGACTCAAGACTCAAGACTCAAGACTCAAGACTCAAGACTCAAGACTCAAGACTCAAGACTCAAGACTCAAGACTCAAGACTCAAGACTCAAGACTCAAGACTCAAGACTCAAGACTCAAGACTCAAGACTCAAGACTCAAGACTCAAGACTCAAGACTCAAGACTCAAGACTCAAGACTCAAGACTCAAGACTCAAGACTCAAGACTCAAGACTCAAGACTCAAGACTCAAGACTCAAGACTCAAGACTCAAGACTCAAGACTCAAAACTCAAAACTCAAGACTCACGACTCAAGACTCAAGACTCAAGACTCAAGACTTAAGACTCAAAACTCAAGACTCACGACTCAAGACTCAAGACTCAAGACTCAAGACTCAAGACTCAAGACTCAAGACTCAAGACTCAAGACTCAAGACTCAAGACTCAAGACTCAAGACTCAAGACTCAAGACTCAAGACTTAAGACTCAAGACTCAAAACTCAAGACTCAAGACTCAAGACTCAAAACTCAAGACTCAAGACTCAAGACTCAAGACTCAAGACTCAAGACTCAAGTCTCAAAACTCAAGACTCACGACTCAAGACTCAAGACTCAAGACTCAAGACTCAAGACTCAAGACTCAAGACTCAAAACTCAAGACTCAAGACTCAAGACTCAATCAACTAATCAAGACTCAAGACTCAAAACTCAAGACTCAAGACTCAAGACTCAAGACTCAAGACTCAAGACTCAAGACTCAAGACTCAAGACTCAAGACTCACGACTCAAGACTCAAGACTCAAGACTCAAGACTCAAGACTCAAGACTCAATCAACTAATCAAGACTCAAGACTCAAAACTCAAGACTCAAGACTCAAGACTCAAGACTCAAGACTCAAGACTCAAGACTCAAGACTCAAGACTCAAGACTCAAGACTCACGACTCAAGACTCAAGACTCAAGACTCAAGACTCAAGACTCAATCAACTAATCAAGACTCAAGACTCAAAACTCAAGACTCAAGACTCAAGACTCAAGACTCAAGACTCAAGACTCAAAACTCAAGACTCAAGACTCAAGACTCAAGACTTAAGACTCAAAACTCAAGACTCAAGACTCAAAACTCAAGACTCAAGACTCAAGACTCAAGACTCAAGACTCAAGACTCAAGACTCAAGACTCAAGACTCAAGACTCAAGACTCACGACTCAAGACTCAAGACTCAAGACTCAAGACTCAAGACTCAAGACTCAAGACTCAAGACTCAAGACTCAAGACTCAAGACTCAAGACTCAAGACTCAAGACTCAAGACTCAAGACTCAAGACTCAAGACTCAAGACTTAAGACTCAAGACTCAAGACTCAAGACTCAAGACTCAAGACTCAAGACTCAAGACTCAAGACTCAAGACTCAAGACTCAAGACTCAAGACTCAAGACTCAAGACTCAAGACTCAAGACTCAAGACTCAAGACTCAAGACTCAAGACTCAAGACTCAAGACTCAAGACTCAAGACTCAAGACTCAAGACTCAAGACTCAAGACTCAAGACTCAAGACTCAAGACTCAAGACTCAAGACTCAAGACTCAAGACTCAAGACTCAAGACTCAAGACTCAAGACTCAAGACTCAAGACTCAAGACTCAAAACTCAAAACTCAAGACTCACGACTCAAGACTCAAGACTCAAGACTCAAGACTTAAGACTCAAAACTCAAGACTCACGACTCAAGACTCAAGACTCAAGACTCAAGACTCAAGACTCAAGACTCAAGACTCAAGACTCAAGACTCAAGACTCAAGACTCAAGACTCAAGACTCAAGACTCAAGACTCAAGACTTAAGACTCAAGACTCAAAACTCAAGACTCAAGACTCAAGACTCAAAACTCAAGACTCAAGACTCAAGACTCAAGACTCAAGACTCAAGACTCAAGTCTCAAAACTCAAGACTCACGACTCAAGACTCAAGACTCAAGACTCAAGACTCAAGACTCAAGACTCAAGACTCAAAACTCAAGACTCAAGACTCAAGACTCAATCAACTAATCAAGACTCAAGACTCAAAACTCAAGACTCAAGACTCAAGACTCAAGACTCAAGACTCAAGACTCAAGACTCAAGACTCAAGACTCAAGACTCAAGACTCACGACTCAAGACTCAAGACTCAAGACTCAAGACTCAAGACTCAAGACTCAATCAACTAATCAAGACTCAAGACTCAAAACTCAAGACTCAAGACTCAAGACTCAAGACTCAAGACTCAAGACTCAAAACTCAAGACTCAAGACTCAAGACTCAATCAACTAATCAAGACTCAAGACTCAAAACTCAAGACTCAAGACTCAAGACTCAAGACTCAAGACTCAAGACTCAAGACTCAAGACTCAAGACTCAAGACTCACGACTCAAGACTCAAGACTCAAGACTCAAGACTCAAGACTCAAGACTCAATCAACTAATCAAGACTCAAGACTCAAAACTCAAGACTCAAGACTCAAGACTAAAGTCTCAAAACTCAAGACTCACGACTCAAGACTCAAGACTCAAGACTCAAAACTCAAGACTCAAGACTCAAGACTCAAAACTCAAGACTCAAGACTCAAGACTCAATCAACTAATCAAGACTCAAGACTCAAAACTCAAGACTCAAGACTCAAGACTCAAGACTCAAGACTCAAGACTCAAGACTCAAGACTCAAGACTCAAGACTCAAGACTCACGACTCAAGACTCAAGACTCAAGACTCAAGACTCAAGACTCAAGACTCAAGACTCAAGACTCAAGACTCAAGACTCAAGACTCAAGACTCAAGACTCAAGACTCAAGACTCAAGACTCAAGACTCAAGACTTAAGACTCAAGACTCAAGACTCAAGACTCAAGACTCAAGACTCAAGACTCAAGACTCAAGACTCAAGACTCAAGACTCAAGACTCAAGACTCAAGACTCAAGACTCAAGACTCAAGACTCAAGACTCAAGACTCAAGACTCAAGACTCAAGACTCAAGACTCAAGACTCAAGACTCAAGACTCAAGACTCAAGACTCAAGACTCAAGACTCAAGACTCAAGACTCAAGACTCAAGACTCAAGACTCAAGACTCAAGACTCAAGACTCAAGACTCAAAACTCAAAACTCAAGACTCACGACTCAAGACTCAAGACTCAAGACTCAAGACTTAAGACTCAAAACTCAAGACTCACGACTCAAGACTCAAGACTCAAGACTCAAGACTCAAGACTCAAGACTCAAGACTCAAGACTCAAGACTCAAGACTCAAGACTCAAGACTCAAGACTCAAGACTCAAGACTTAAGACTCAAGACTCAAAACTCAAGACTCAAGACTCAAGACTCAAAACTCAAGACTCAAGACTCAAGACTCAAGACTCAAGACTCAAGACTCAAGTCTCAAAACTCAAGACTCACGACTCAAGACTCAAGACTCAAGACTCAAGACTCAAGACTCAAGACTCAAGACTCAAGACTCAAGAATCAAGACTCAAGACTCAAGACTCAAGACTCAAGACTCAAGACTCAAGACTCAAGACTCAAGACTCAAGACTCAAGACTCAAGACTCAAGACTCAAGACTCAAGACTCAAGACTTAAGACTCAAGACTCAAAACTCAAGACTCAAGACTCAAGACTCAAGACTCAAGACTCAAAACTCAAGACTCACGACTCAAGACTCAAGACTCAAGACTCAAGACTCAAGACTCAAGACTCAAGACTCAAGACTCAAGACTCAAAACTCAAGACTCAAGACTCAAGACTCAAGACTCAAGACTCAAGACTCAAGACTCAAGACTCAAGACTCAAGACTCAAGACTCAAGACTTAAGACTCAAAACTCAAGACTCAAGACTCAAGACTCACGACTCAAGACTCAAGACTCAAGACTCAAGACTCAAGACTCAAGACTCAAGACTCAAGACCCAAGACTCAAGACTCAAGACTCAAGACTCAAGACTCAAGACTCAAGACTCAAGACTCAAGACTTAAGACTCAAGACTCAAAACTCAAGACACAAGACTCAAGACTCAAGACTCAAGACTCAAGACTCAAGACTCAAGACTCAAGACTCAAAACTCAAGACTCACGACTCAAGACTCAAGACTCAAGACTCAAGACTCAAGACTCAAGACTCAAGACTCAAGACTCAAGACTCAAGACTCAAGACTCAAGACTCAAGACTCAAGACTCAAGACTCAAGACTCAAGACTCAAGACTCAAGACTCAAGACTCAAGACTCAAGACTCAAGACTCAAGACTCAAGACTCAAGACTCAAGACTCAAGACTCAAGACTCAAGACTCAAGACTCAAGACTCAAGACTCAAGACTCAAGACTCAAGACTCAAGACTCAAGACTCAAGACTCAAAACTCAAAACTCAAGACTCACGACTCAAGACTCAAGACTCAAGACTCAAGACTCAAGACTTAAGACTCAAAACTCAAGACTCACGACTCAAGACTCAAGACTCAAGACTCAAGACTCAAGACTCAAGACTCAAGACTCAAGACTCAAGACTCAAGACTCAAGACTCAAGACTCAAGACTCAAGACTCAAGACTCAAGACTCAAGACTCAAGACTCAAGACTCAAGACTCAAGACTCAAGACTCAAGAC
Organism: Malaya genurostris; assembly: GCF_030247185.1. Taxonomy (NCBI): domain Eukaryota; kingdom Metazoa; phylum Arthropoda; class Insecta; order Diptera; family Culicidae; genus Malaya; species Malaya genurostris. Next base: position 127,462,495 of record NC_080570.1, on the reverse strand, counting down.
TTAAGACTCAAGACTCAAAACTCAAGACTCAAGACTCAAGACTCAAAACTCAAGACTCAAGACTCAAGACTCAAGACTCAAGACTCAAGACTCAAGACTCAAAACTCAAGACTCACGACTCAAGACTCAAGACTCAAGACTCAAGACTCAAGACTCAAGACTCAAGACTCAAGACTCAAGACTCAAGACTCAAGACTCAAGACTCAAGACTCAAGACTCAAGACTCAAGACTCAAGACTCAAGACTCAAGACTCAAGACTCAAGACTCAAGACTCAAGACTCAAGACTCAAGACTCAAGACTCAAGACTCAAGACTCAAGACTCAAGACTCAAAACTCAAGACTCACGACTCAAGACTCAAGACTCAAGACTTAAGACTCAAAACTCAAGACTCACGACTCAAGACTCAAGACTCAAGACTCAAGACTCAAGACTCAAGACTCAAGACTCAAGACTCAAAACTCAAGACTCAAGACTCAAGACTCAAGACTCAAGACTCAAGACTCAAAACTCAAGACTCACGACTCAAGACTCAAGACTCAAGACTCAAGACTCAAGACTCAAAACTCAAGACTCAAGACTCAAGACTCAAGACTCAAGACTCAAGACTCAAGACTCAAGACTCAAGACTCAAGACTCAAGACTCAAGACTCAAGACTCAAGACTCAAGACTCAAGACTCAAGACTCAAGACTCAAGACTCAAGACTAAAGACTCAAGACTCAAGACTCAAGACTCAAGACTCAAGACTCAAGACTCAAGATTCAAGACTCAAGACTCAAGACTCAAGACTCAAGACTCAAGACTCAAGACTCAAGACTCAAGACTCAAGACTCAAAACTCAAGACTCAAGACTCAAGACTCAAGACTCAAGACTCAAAACTCAAGACTCACGACTCAAGACTCAAGACTCAAGACTCAAGACTCAAGACTCAAGACTCAAGACTCAAGACTCAAGACTCAAGACTCAAGACTCAAGACTCAAGACTCAAGACTCAAGACTCAAGACTCAAGACTCAAGACTCAAGACTCAAGACTCAAGACTCAAGACTCAAGACTCAAGACTCAAGACTCAAGACTCAAGACTCAAAACTCAAGACTCAAGACTCAAGACTCAAGACTCAAGACTCAAAACTCAAGACTCACGACTCAAGACTCAAGACTCAAGACTCAAGACTCAAGACTCAAGACTCAAGACTCAAGACTCAAAACTCAAGACTCAAGACTCAAGACTCAAGACTCAAGACTCAAGACTCAAGACTCAAGACTCAAGACTCAAGACTCAAGACTCAAGACTCAAGACTTAAGACTCAAAACTCAAAACTCAAGACTCACGACTCAAGACTCAAGACTCAAGACTCAAGACTCAAGACTCAAGACTCAAGACTCAAGACTCAAGACTCAAGACTCAAGACTCAAGACTCAAGACTCAAGACTCAAGACTTAAGACTCAAGACTCAAAACTCAAGACTCAAGACTCAAGACTCAAAACTCAAGACTCAAGACTCAAGACTCAAGACTCAAGACTCAAGACTCAAGACTCAAGACTCAAGACTCAAGACTCAAGACTCAAGACTCAAGACTCAAGACTCAAGACTCAAGACTCAAGACTCAAGACTCAAGACTCAAGACTCAAAACTGAAGACTTAAGACTCAAGACTCAAGACTCAAGACTCAAGACTCAAGACTCAAGACTCAAGACTCAAGACTCAAGACTCAAGACTCAAGACTCAAGACTCAAGACTCAAGACTCAAGACTCAAGACTCAAGACTCAAGACTCAAGACTCAAGACTCAAGACTCAAGACTCAAGACTCAAGACTCAAGACTCAAGACTCAAAACTCAAGACTCACGACTCAAGACTCAAGGCTCAAGACTCAAGACTCAAGACTCAAGACTCAAGACTCAAAACTCAAGACTCACGACTCAAGACTCAAGACTCAAGACTCAAGACTCAAGACTCAAAACTCAAGACTCAAGACTCAAGACTCAAGACTCAAGACTCAAGACTCAAGACTCAAGACTCAAGACTCAAGACTCAAGACTCAAGACTCAAGACTCAAGACTCAAGACTCAAGACTCAAGACTCAAGACTCAAGACTCAAGACTAAAGACTCAAGACTCAAGACTCAAGACTCAAGACTCAAGACTCAAGACTCAAGATTCAAGACTCAAGACTCAAGACTCAAGACTCAAGACTCAAGACTCAAGACTCAAGACTCAAGACTCAAGACTCAAAACTCAAGACTCAAGACTCAAGACTCAAGACTCAAGACTCAAAACTCAAGACTCACGACTCAAGACTCAAGACTCAAGACTCAAGACTCAAGACTCAAGACTCAAGACTCAAGACTCAAGACTCAAGACTCAAGACTCAAGACTCAAGACTCAAGACTCAAGACTCAAGACTCAAGACTCAAGACTCAAGACTCAAGACTCAAGACTCAAGACTCAAGACTCAAGACTCAAGACTCAAGACTCAAGACTCAAGACTCAAAACTCAAGACTCAAGACTCAAGACTCAAGACTCAAGACTCAAAACTCAAGACTCACGACTCAAGACTCAAGACTCAAGACTCAAGACTCAAGACTCAAGACTCAAGACTCAAGACTCAAGACTCAAAACTCAAGACTCAAGACTCAAGACTCAAGACTCAAGACTCAAGACTCAAGACTCAAGACTCAAGACTCAAGACTCAAGACTCAAGACTCAAGACTCAAGACTTAAGACTCAAAACTCAAGACTCACGACTCAAGACTCAAGACTCAAGACTCAAGACTCAAGACTCAAGACTCAAGACTCAAGACTCAAGACTCAAGACTCAAGACTCAAGACTCAAGACTCAAGACTCAAGACTCAAGACTTAAGACTCAAGACTCAAAACTCAAGACTCAAGACTCAAGACTCAAAACTCAAGACTCAAGACTCAAGACTCAAGACTCAAGACTCAAGACTCAAGACTCAAGACTCAAGACTCAAGACTCAAGACTCAAGACTCAAGACTCAAGACTCAAGACTCAAGACTCAAGACTCAAGACTCAAGACTCAAGACTCAAGACTCAAGACTCAAAACTGAAGACTTAAGACTCAAGACTCAAGACTCAAGACTCAAGACTCAAGACTCAAGACTCAAGACTCAAGACTCAAGACTCAAGACTCAAGACTCAAGACTCAAGACTCAAGACTCAAGACTCAAGACTCAAGACTCAAGACTCAAAACTCAAGACTCAAGACTCAAGACTCAAGACTCAAGACTCAAAACTCAAGACTCACGACTCAAGACTCAAGACTCAAGACTCAAGACTCAAGACTCAAGACTCAAGACTCAAGACTCAAGACTCAAAACTCAAGACTCAAGACTCAAGACTCAAGACTCAAGACTCAAGACTCAAGACTCAAGACTCAAGACTCAAGACTTAAGACTCAAAACTCAAGACTCACGACTCAAGACTCAAGACTCAAGACTCAAGACTCAAGACTCAAGACTCAAGACTCAAGACTCAAGACTCAAGACTCAAGACTCAAGACTCAAGACTCAAGACTTAAGACTCAAGACTCAAAACTCAAGACTCAAGACTCAAGACTCAAAACTCAAGACTCAAGACTCAAGACTCAAGACTCAAGACTCAAGACTCAAGACTCAAGACTCAAGACTCAAGACTCAAGACTCAAGACTCAAGACTCAAGACTCAAGACTCAAGACTCAAGACTCAAGACTCAAGACTCAAGACTCAAGACTCAAAACTGAAGACTTAAGACTCAAGACTCAAGACTCAAGACTCAAGACTCAAGACTCAAGACTCAAGACTCAAGACTCAAGACTCAAGACTCAAGACTCAAGACTCAAGACTCAAGACTCAAGACTCAAGACTCAAGACTCAAGACTCAAGACTCAAGACTCAAGACTCAAGACTCAAGACTCAAGACTCAATACTCAAGACTCAAGACAGGACTTAAAAACAAATTGAACTTAAATCCTATTGAAATTAATAATTTTGAAAAGATGATCCGAAAAATAAAATATCCAATATCAAGCTACATTGTTACCGACGATACTGACAACACTTTTTCTACCACCCTGCAGTAATATTGATTTCAACAACTTGTACTTGCTTATGTCAATTTCAACCAATCACGAGCTGGTCCGAAACTGGTCCTAGAAGTGGATTAACAATTGTCAGGTCCTGTCCTATCTTTGCCCCAGCCATGCAATGGTTCTGTACACTGTGAATCGAAGTCAGTTGAAACAGAAGGAATGTAATACCAAGGCTGTACTGTACCGTACCCAAATGAACGAACTTTTGTTTAACATTACTCATAAAGCTCTGTACAAAGTTTGGACCAACAATTGTTTGCATGGAAATGAATTTTTCATCATATTATCTGTATTTAATATTATTCATATTTTTTTCTTCGATTTTACTTCCCTAGGATACTTTTCTTTACGTTTCGTCTTAGACTCGTCAGTGCAGTGTTTCCCTAGGATGTTTCACAGGAATCTATAACTTACAAAAAAGTTACGTATGTAACGCTTTGTAACGCCTGAAACATACAAAAAAACGCATGTTACGCTTCGTAGCGCCCATTATTTATAAAAAAGTAACACATGTAACGCTGCGTAATACCTAAACTTGCAGAAAAGTAACGTATATAACGCTTCGTGACGAATATAGCTCACAAAAAGTTGCGCTTGTAACGCCTATATTTTACAAAAATGTAACTCATGTAACACTTTGTAACACCTATGACTTACAAAAAAGTAGCACATGTAACGCTTCGCAACACCTAAAACTTACAAAAAAGTAACATATATAACGCTTTGTAACGCCTAGAGCTTGTACAAAAGTAGCACATGTAACGCTTCGTAACATCTATAACTTACCAAAAAGTAATGCATGCAACGCTTCGTAACGCCTAAAACTAACAAAATAGTTACGTATATGACGCTTTGTAACGCCTATAGCTCATAAAAAAGTAACACTTGTAACGCTTCGTAACACATACAAAAAAGTAACGAATATAACGCTTTGTAATGCCTATAACGTAACGTAATGCTCTGTAACGCCTATCACTTACAACAATGTAATTAATGTAACAATTCGTAACACCTATAACGTTCAAAATAGTAACACATGTAACGCTTCGTAGTACCTATGACTTACAAAAAAGTAACACCTGTAACGCTCCGTAACACCTAAACTTGCATAAAAGTAACACATGTGACGCATCGCAACGCCTATAACATTCAAAAATGGAACTCATGTAACACTTCTTAACACTTATAACTTTCAGAAAAATAACGCATGTAACGCTTCGTAACGCCTATGACTTAAAAAACAGTAACACATGTAACGCTTCGTAACGCCTATAGCTCACAAAAAAGTAATATTTGTAACGCTTCGTAACGCCTAAAACATGCAAAAAAGTAACGAATATAACGCTTTGTAACGCCTATAGCTCACGAAAAAGTTACGTGTGTGACGCTCTGTAACGCCTATCACTTACATCAATGTAACTAATGTAACACTTCGTAACACCTATAACGTTCAAAACAGTAACACATGTAACGCTTCGTAACGTCTATAACTCACAAAAAAGTTACGTATATGGCGCTTTGTAACGCCTATAGCTCACAAAAAAGTAACACTTGTAACGCTTCGTAACGCCTAAAACATGCAAAAAAAGTAACGCATGTAACGCTTTGTAACGCCTAAAACATGCAAAAAAGTAACGTATATAACGCTTCGTAACGCCTATAGCTCACAAAAAAGTTACAATTGTAACGCTTCGTAACGCCTATAACTTTCAAAAAGGTAACTCATGTAATACTTTGTAACGACTTTGATTCACAAAATAGGAATGCATGTAACGCTTTGTAATGCCTATGACTTACAAAAAAGTAACACTTGTAACGCTTTGTAACGCATAAAACTTTCAAAAAAGTAACGACAATAATGCTTCGTAACGCCTATAACTTACAAAAATGTAACTCATGTAACACTTCGTAACGCCTAAAACATGCAAAAAACGTTACTTTTACTAAGTCAAAGGGGTAACAAAGAGTTATACGAGGTCTGTTCAAAAAGTACCCGGAATTCTCATTTTTCTAAAAAAATATTTATTTATTCGTCTACATCTATATGGTCCCCTTCAAAAAAATCCCCCCCTAGATATAATACACTTATGCCAGCGTTTTTTCCAGTCTTCGAAACACCCCTGGTAGTCACTTTTTGTAATGCTCTGTAGCACTCTCAGCGATTCTGCCTTTATCTCTTCAATCGATGAAAAACGCTGTCCTTTCATGGGTCTCTTCAACTTTGGGAACAGGAAAAAATCACACGGAGCGATATCTGGTGAATAAGGAGGTTGGGGCATGATTAAAGTCTTGTTTTTAGCCAAAAAATTACGAAAAAATTTAGCAGGTTTGGCACGAATTTTGCTGCCCAAAACATATGAAAAAATATGATGGCATGAGCCAACTGATATGCCAACTTCATCAGCAACTTCTCTAATAGTGATTCGGCGATCATCCATAATCAGTATTTCCACTTTGCCCACATTTTCATCGATTATTGACGTGCTGGGTCGACCGGAGCGTTCGTCGTCTTCAACGTCTTCGCGGCCAGTTTGGAAACGCTTATACCACTCATAAACACTTGTTTTTTTTTTTTCATAGCAGACTCACCGTAGGCTCTCTGTAACATTTCGCACACTTGGTTACACTTTATTTCATTTTTCACGCAAAATTTAATACAAATTCTTTGACTCTTCAATTCTTCCATTGTTTAAACTAACAAAAATCGCTGAGCTAAAAAAAACACGTCTACACCAGCCGCTACAAGACAGAATGTAAACAATGAATATAGCTGAAAATTTCACCATACATTAGGGACATATGTACCAACACAATAAAAAAAAATTGACCACTGGACTCTCCAGACGCGCGCAATTAAAAAATTCCGGGAACTTTTTGAACAGACCTCGTATAACTCTTTGTTACCCCTTTGACTTACAGACCCCTTGGGGTCGATATCCTACTTGCGGGGGTCAACGTAAACGGAAACTGACTATGGGGGTCGACGAGGTCTCGAAATCGACCCCCTATTGTTTGATATAAGTTGTTATTTGAAATATTCATGCTGAAAAAAATTGTGTTTATTTGACCATCCGCAGAAATTGCTAAGTATTTAACATCAATATTCAAAAAGCAAGACATTGAATTTTCAAAGGAATTTGTTAATGGGGGTCTGAAGCCTAAGTTATTTATAGTAAAGGGGTCCATGACCCAAAATAGTTTAGGAACCCTTGGATTAGGTCATGAGTTGCATTCGCATGTCGTTTTTCCATTCTGTTCTCTTTGTTAGATACTGATAATATTTAAAACTATTGTCTATGAAAATGGTAAAGGTAAAGGTACGGCTTTCGTTTTGCGGAACTAACACGAACAGGGCTTCCTTGGCAACAAGTCGGTGGCAACCAGAACAGTGTTGCTCGAGAAGAACATTTTTTGTTACAGACAGTAGAATCAAATAACTCAGGATACCACCGCATTGTTAACGAATCACCATACCGGTAAAACGAAGCGAACAAAAACACGCGACAACTTGAGCTTGACAAGTTACTTGTTGCTACGTAGCAAGATTGTTTTCTTCGATTCGATCAAAAAAAAAATCGTAGCATGCTGTGTCCTACAAAAAAATCGCCACACAAACAAAACCATTTCCAGCTTGGTACTTGGGATAATCTGGTCGGTTGTTGGAGGACACCAATGCGACCGCCTCATCAGTCACCAGTGCCACGATGCAATAGTACAGGCGACCACCTAAGCCATCATTCTTAATGTGTTGGAAACAGCCCGGTGGCAAGGATAGGGCGCTCCAGCAAGTGCTATCGTAGCCATCATCTGGGGCATTTGGTGGGCAATCAGAGCGCTCAGAGTATGGTAAACAAACATTCGAGCATTTCATTGTTTTTTTACTTGAAATCTTAATTTCCTTATCGTAGTGATTATATTATATTTGTGGGGAAGTGCTTTAAAGGGTACTGAATAAACAAGTAGTTTGCAAGGGGCAAATCACTCTAAACTTTGTCTGATCTCAAACAAGTTTTACCGGGAGTAAAAAAGTTTAGCAGGGATCTCGCTGGATTAGAATGGGATTAGAGAAGTTTAGCCGAGATCTGGAAAAGCATTTTTTTGACATAAGAAGCTGTGAACGTGGGAGCAGAGATGCCAAATATTTTTCATAGAAAACCTGTATTGTTTTGTATAAAAAATCTTTGTTTTGTATATTATCTTTATTCAGAAAGGAAATTTCGGAAAAGAAATGATGTTTGAAGAGGTTATTCCATTAGATTATTGTTATAGAATGGTAGATGCAAAGAGCATTCCTTTATATCGTAAGTCCTTGCCGCACGGACATGAACATTCAACGACGAAATTTAATTATTTTTGTTATCAACCACAATTGAATTGTAAATCCATATACTTTTTTCGTTTGAAAATGATGACTTGGAATTCAAACATGGAATTCAAACGCCCATTACGCAACGTCAAGTCAGGTCATACAACTTTTCAGTCTGACAATAAAGTTTCATGACGCTGCACGAAAAAATTTTCATTTGAATATGGGTAATCAAACACGCTCAGACGGAAAAGTTTCATTATTTCTTTCTTACTTTTTGTGGTATCTGTATAAATCTGTATTTAATTTGAGAAATTTGTATAAAATCTGTACTCTGTATTAAATCTGTATGCGCATGTAAAAATCTGTATAATACAGATAAATCTGTATAAATGGCATCTCTGCGTGGGAGCTCGAATGACAGATACACTTCAAACAAGATTAGGCAAAACTGGGTTGGATTAGATTTAAATTACCCAAATTTATCTAGACTAGTTGGGATTAAAAGAGCTAAAGAGAAAATTGTTTTGGAATGACATGAGTTTATTAGTATGAAATTGTCTAGAGTTTAGAGTGATTTGTCCCTTGGTAGTTTGTAATATCCAATATTACAATATTTGTTAGCCATTCTTCTTCATTGTTTTGGTTTTTGCAGAATGATGCTGGCCACAGTTTCATGACGTCATAGCAGACGGCTGGTTGGAAATGAACGTAACCGAGTTGCCAGATCTGCTGATTTGTCTGTAAATCTGCAGATTTCTTATATTGTGCTGAAGACACTTTTTGTTGTGCAGACTTTTGAAAATCGAGTTTTTCGCAGACTTTCGTCAAAATTTAACAGACTTTTGAATTTGTCGCGACCTTGTTTTTTTTCTTTGCCCACCAAGTCAGTTTAGCGTATCATACTTTATAGAGAAATTGCTGCCAGCAAGACGTACTTGCTGACTGCAGATTTTTTGTGGGATTTACAAACTTTTGAATATTTTTGAAATTTTTACAATCGCATCCCTGGAAAGTACTCAAAATAGAGTAGTTCGCTGATTCCGTGTCGTAAATGTACCGTTCACTAGAACAAATGTGTTCCCACCTGCAATACTTCATCGTGCGATTTTTTTTTATGTTGATCAGCTTCCCTTTCCTAAAAAAAAAGTAAAAAGAGAGACCGTAGAAATGGGGGCTGGCAAACAAAACTCAATTTCCTCCCGATGAGTCCCGACATCGTAAAGCACTGATTCACGTCAGAGTGCGGAAAGAGATTCGTCTCGTTCCCGGTTTCTTTATTTTTCTTTTCTTATTTTTTGCTTATTTGGTTCGACCCGCCCAAACTTTTCGCCGACCGATCGAACCAGCCAAAAAAAATCTTCATTCGTCATTTCGATCACAAACCGAAACTCCGAACCATTTGTCAAGAAGAGCCTCTCGGCCACCTCCCAGCCAAAGCAGACAGGCGGACGGGAAAGTGTTTCCGGTTTTTTTTGTCGTACGGGAAGATGGAAATACGTACGAAGGGAGAACCAAAATTGAGAAATAATGAACAGTTTAGCGGTTGTGCTTCGGTGGTGGGGCCTCGTAACTGCCATTGTTCTGTTTTTATCTGATGGTTCGTGGTACTTCTCGGAAAGAATTACCAACTCGCGGTAACGCGGTGAGGTATGAAATTAATAGTAAATTGCGTACGGAATAATATTTCCCTGGTCGCGTAGCAGCCCGGGCCGAAGTGACATCCTGCGACTTTTTTGTTTTGCGCTCTACTCCTTCGAGACTCTGGCATCGTTATTAGCTTCTTTCGTTTTTTTTTTTTTTTGAATGTTTCAGCTGGGAGTTGTCCAAGAATCGGCCCAGCCGATTATGGTCTGGAAATAAATTAAGCGTTACTTGGTCGGAGGATTGGCAAATTGCTTACGGTTTTGTGTTATTTTTTTCCTGCGATCCATTCACCGTTTACTTTGTTTCCGTAAAACTACGAGGCATCGTTTTCTGACAACCGAAAGTCGGTTTTGAGTGACGTGCTGCTAATAGTAGGCGTTTCAATAAATGTACAACAGAAACCTGAGCAAACTTTTTTTCTAGCGCCCCGTAGGCATTTTTCTGAGGTGCGTGATTTTTAACGGTAGAATAATTAAATTTAATTTTCACTGTGAAAAGTACGTAGTCATTGACTGAATTACTTCGTGTTTCTTTTTTTTCGATTCGAAAAACTTTCCACACCTAGCTAAACGGAAAGCGAACAACCTCGAGTCGCTATCGATTGCAGAGTGTCGGAAAGTACAACCGATGCTAAAACGTGACACCAATCTGTTTCCTTCCTTTTCATACCCCGAACAAACGGTGCCATTCGAAAATTAATCGCATCATTATGATGTATTCCGTCCTGTTGATTCCATGGGGCTGCTGATTTCGTACAGAAAATACTTGCGTTGTTGTCCGAAGAAAGTAGCAGCAGCAGAACATCATATCCAACAATGTACTGGCATATCTTCGCTAATGATGGTATTCAATCAAATACATGGCACGTACAAATCTTGGCCTTGTTGGCCTCCTTGCGGCGTAGCCGCCTGGATGTTGTCTTCAGGTAGGCAAACAAGCGACCATGATTCTCGCTCCGATAGTCTTCTACGGTTGGCCGGCTGAACAAAGGATCTGAAAAATGAGAATAACATGCCAACCCACTGCTTTGCCGGTGTGACTTAGGTGCCATTTAAAAGCAGGCATTTTGCAGGCTTTAAGTTACGTAATTTTTTCTAGGGGAGTTGAAACCGAAGAGGAAAAATCTCATCAGAAAAAAATTGGAAGCAGGATGAGCGTATCCTCAATCATCTTAGTTTTACCGTTTATAGTTTATATTAAAACCATTAGCTAGAGCGAGATCTGCTATCTCTGCTCCCTTCAAACTTTCACGTCGCTATAATCTCTGTTGAAAGATTGCTTCTTAGCATCTAAGTGAAGTTATTGGATCAACTTTCTTCACATTCCGTTGATCTTTGGTCGAATATTCAGCAAGATATCCTGTTGGATTGACAGAAGTGACGACTATTGGTACAGTTGCCCTATTAGTAGTTGCGGTTTGAAGTAGTAGGCGAGCAATAGGAACTACTCCAGGAACAAACGGAATTTGCAACATCCCACGTATTTGCGAGGGATTGATGCTATTCACAGTAGAATACGTCCTGATCAAGGAAGGGAATAATCGTATCTATTTTCACTCGGCTAGCACTCATAGACACGTTTCTACCTGATGCGAGTCACTCGATTTTATTCGTGCATAAGTGTGCTTCTGCCGAACACCCGATTGCCTCAAGTAACACCCGATCGGCAAAGCGCAATAGTTAATTCTCTCGCATTTATTCTCTCTTTCATTCGTTATGGAGCGCTGCCATTTGAATTCTGCTTAGTACATGTTCGGTTTTAATCCGAACCAATGATGAGTTAACTCGCTCGGCAATCCGAATATTTGCAAGTATTTTGAATCGTGATTCAAGACGATCCATTCTTTTAACGCTCTGGAGTATAATGAAGGCAGGCGCAAAATAATCGTATCCGTGGGGTGATTTCACGAGCCGACGGGAAGTTTAAGTGCATTTTTGATTCATGCTGCAAATATGTGAAAAAAGTTGTTATTTTCTAAATTAAAGCGACATTATTTGCAGTTTTCACGATGTTGTTTCTAGTGGCCCGCTCACCTAGAAAATTTATGATACCGTATTTTCAGGTGATTGTAGTATCTTGATTTGCTATATTTCAGTAGAGGCTTGACAGTTGCCGAAAGGAACTAACATTTTCAACTGAAAACCTATTTTCTATGCACATTATATTTTCACATATATCTTTACTTTTCGATCCAGAATCGATAATATATGACAAACGGCTCTCCTCATCAAAATCGAATGTTTTGGAATACAGCTCTCAACGAGCCCATAAGAGTTTTTGATTTTTAGTAGTACTATCTACCCTTATATTATAGCTTCGTGTAGGTTTTTTTGGGGCTGGAAAAGTACAAGTTCGACACAAATATTTATACAAGTCATACAAGTAGCCTAAATTCATTATATTGTTCAAGGTATTGTAGTTTCCATTACGGATACGATAACATGTGGGCGGGTGCCAATTTTATTACAATTATTTTCAATAGATAAATATTTTGATAAATAAGAAATCATAAATGCAAAATTGGAAAATCAGTCTTACAATTCTTTCGGAGATATTCCCTTTGCGCGTTTTCTCGAAACCGTTAGGGAACACACGATAACAATAAAACTACTGGACCAAACTGGATATTTTGCTTTTCCTTAAAGAGAGGTAAAAGAATCGCTGCAAAATCCGACTTTCAAACGGATCCTCGGAGTCCCATTTTTCAGAAATGGTTGAACCGATTTCCGCAAGCATCCCGTTTGAAAGCTACTAACAGATATTGAGTGGGGGGTAATATAAATATAACACACATCGAAGAAAAAATAGAAATAATTCTTCATAATAACGCATGCGCTATCCAAAATAATAAACATTTCAACTGTTGTTGTTTATAAATCAGCGGAAACATTCTGTTAACAATATTATTCCTTGTATCTAAAACCCTGAATCGTGATTTTTCAATAGTCTAAAATTATTAATATAACCGCTTGGTGTATGTTAGTCCCATCAGCACCCAATAAATTAAAATTCGATGAACATAGAGATACAGCTGAGTGATTGAGTGATTGGGTAATGGGGCAATAATTTTTTTATAATATGACTAAGGAAATAAAGTTTTCCAACCAAACTTTTTCCTATTCAAACTAATTTATTTCAGTGTCTTTTTATCGAAAACTTCGAAAACTAAACTGAATAGAATGTCGTAATCATTCAAGAATTCAATGAAACTCAAAAAAGTATCAGTACTTGATAAGAAGTGATGATCCATAAACTCGAACGTGATAATAAAATCATAATCATTCAAAAACATTCTCACTATTATCAGTCATGCAGAGATTCTCACTGAAAATGCTGAAATTCAATATGGTGGGTGATGTATTGAAAATCAATTTAAATCTGATCTTAATATGCCACTCTGTGATTAAAAACAATTATAATGACAATAATATAACTTCAATCACGAAGCATGTTTCATGCAGAGTAAATTGCAGGTACATTTTTTATGCAGGTTTAAAAAAATATGTCACTATTGCTTGCATTTCATACACCGAAATAACAGGAGCGGAGAACTTGGCTAGAGCGAACACAAACAAGCGCTCAAACCAGGCCGGTGGAAGAGTGCTGTAGCAAGTGTTATCGTAGCCAACAGGCTTCCCAGTAGAGAGCTGGTTCAAGTGCTGCGCACAAATATTTGCACTCTTGTTACTTCTATACACAAAATTCATGTTAAATAGCGTTTAATAAGGGTAATAAAGTTACTTAGACCATGAGATTCAATCAACCCTAGAATTAAAACAAAATCCTTTGTCTCTATAATCAATATTCAGAATGTATTGTTTTTTCGCTGTATCCTATTGCGTACTGGACTTCCGGCATCTAAATATCATCATCTGCTAGTGCAAATCGCTGCATGGCTGATAATAGTGAGAATGATCATTCATAATCATGTGTGTATTTAAATAATATTACTGTAGTGATATTGAAAGGAAAGAAATTTTCCCCATACTTAGCGGAGGTGGACTAGGTGATAATTGTGCAGCACTGATCAGCACCCAATATCAATCTCAGAAAATCAAAAAAAAATTTCGTTAACATTATAATGCAAACACTGGTGATATGAAGATTTTTCGACGGAAGGTTTTCCCAGTGTCACTTATGCATAAGCGCACTGGCCGTTTCAACAGTTTGCTGGAATCATTCGAACTGTTCAATTACAATGATAAAGCTCTACTTTACTTGAAAATCATTCCGAAGTGAAGTCGATGATCGGCGGACAAATTTGTTAGAGTTGGAACTAATTGATTTCCTCATTCGTCAACTAACAATCTCATCTTATTTGTCTTAAAAGACCTAATTAACTCTGACTAGAATAGCACATCAAACTTGTAACATGTTAACATAACTGGCAATGTAACGATCATCATAATGCACATTGCCCTTCAAGCAAAAACTTATATTCAGCCGACCGAACTCATCATGCAATCTTGCCATAGCCAGTTTTTTTTCCACCCTACCCTACAACAGATCGTTTCGATCTAACTCCTGCTGAATATATCCAGTCACACTTGTCAATCGTTCGGATTTTCGATTGCACACGAACAGTTGGTTCATTTTTACGAACGAACATAATCGCTTCCGATGATGTTCGCTGGCACTCTTTAACTCATGCATTGGCAATTGGGTTCGTGTTTCAAAAATTTGCGATTTTCAATTCTCTCATTCTCCGCCATCGCACGCAGTATGATACCGAACGAGTTTGAGTGACTCTGTTATGTATTATTGAGTACGCAATGGAACGATGATGCATAGTGAGAGACAGTCACGTACCCAGAGGGGGGGCCTGAGGGGCCCTGGCCCCTCCCGAAATCAAAAACAGGTATATAATTATTTAGAAGATCTCAGATATGTGTTACAGAAATAACAAGATATTGAACGTAAAGATATGTAATACAATAACTGTTCCAGTGGAAAAGTTTAAAGTGTCTGTTAAAAACACCCGTTAAAGGCACACCGAAAATTAGGTACATAAGCAATCTTCAGTAACATTTTTTTTTATTGTTGGGCCCCTCCCGAAACGAAATCCTGGGTACGGGCCTGGTGAGAGATGATCGTGTGTATTCAGGGTGATGATTGATTTTTTCCGTCCTTGGTCCTGATTTCACCAACATTTTTATTTATTGACTCTGTTGTATAAAAAAAGTAGGTGGGTAATGTCAGAGACGTTCTCATAATTTGATATATTGTGTGAGTTGTACAAGGTTTTATTTCTTCGCTTTCAGAATGGTAACGGACAAATTAATAAGACAGGTCAAAAGATTAAAAAAAATGTGTTTGCCTACGGAAGTAGACACGGTGTTGCAATAATTTCAATGGAAGGAAATACCAAAAAGTTCTTTCTTAGTTAATTTACTGATATTAAAAGTCAATTGAGCAGGCTAGACTGAATCAAACGTGTCAAATAACTAAGATCCATTGCGTCATCTTGGTGCTGGTCGTTTGCATTGGAACAAAATACAACGAAACGTGACTTCAAATGTTATCTAAAGAACTATGAAGATTGGTTCCCTGCAAATCGGAGATAAAAACCACACACCTAGAAAAAATCGTGTAAATTTACATCATCTGTGACCGACATATACGAGCGTCAAAAATGATTCAATGTTACAGTAAATCTCACTTGTATTTATTGCATTCTGACATATTTTTAAGTGCTAATGTAAATGCAAGTGGTAATGTAGGCATGTAAATTTACACGGTTGCTTGAAAGGCGGGGTATGTTTGACGTATATTTATATCATTCTCGTAAAATTCAGTCGTTTTACGGATTACGTTCTTATGAATTGTTTCATATGTGGATTTGCGTCAACTGTAGAATTCATAATTTTTTGCTGTGCATCAGGATGATGCAAATCTAGAATAAATCATTTAGCTTTGTGCCAGAGTTGCAATTTGTCAGTCATGTCAAATGACCTTGACAGATTGACTAAAATCATCGTCAACTGTAACCGGTACGGTGAAAGTGACTGGAAAATGAGATACTCGATAGTTCTATGACCAAGTAGAACTCAGTGAAAGACAGGCGACTTTTCTGTTTTCTCTCTCATTCTCCTATTCCCTGCTGAAGTTCAAAAAATTCAATGAGAGTACTAACATAAACAAAAATTGACAAAGTTCATTTTTCTTTACAAAAAGTTATCGGACATCGGAGTTTACTGGTGTAAATGAATATAATTCAATGTTTATGCCAGGAGTGGACATAAGCAAATTTTTTGATTGAAGTAAAATAGTCAGTATTATCTTTTCATATCACGTATTTCTTGTAGATATTATATTGAAAATTTTGGTTTTACTTAGAATTTAAAAATGTCTTTCTCGTTATCAGTATCACTGTCTAATTCTGAATCCACATTTCAACTAAGTAATGCTCGTTTTAATGCTATCCTGTGTTCATTAAACAGGTTTGAAGCTAAAATGACTGTCACTTACGGCTCCGATGATATAATGGAATAAGTGATGTAAACGTCAAAACTGATAACCGCTCAATTTTCTCGGATATGGATTATCCGATAT